>NC_135751.1:39313000-39624000 GCF_041903045.1 Epinephelus lanceolatus
TCCTGTCCATTAAAGGCAAAAAGCCCTCAAAAATAATCTTTAAAAAAAAAAATAAATAAAAAGTGACTCCCGTTTTATCTGCCTAGCTCTCAAACTTGCAGCAATACATAGCTGGAGCTTAATAGGAGCTTTATTGGCATCCTCTAACGCCGCTCAACTAAACTTGTGTTTCCAGGATAACTGAAATGCCTGCTTGTGCTTAAACTTTGTTTTTCCCCCTCGCCATTTTTCTTATAAATGCCTGATTGGTACCTTGCATGTGCATCTCTGTACAAAGATGAACGGGAAGCAAGAGGTACTAGCCTGAAGTGGCATTTTACTTGCCCCAGGCAACAGGGCAATCCGTATTGTTAAGCCCTTATGCACTATATATCCAGCTGAGTGTGATCGTTTTAAAAATGTGACTGTTTCCTTTGCTGTAGCCTATGAATCAAAGCAATCACATTATGGTTTACTAATATAATTTGTCTGTCCTTTAGGGAGGAAAAAAGTACGGGCTCCCCGACCTCGCACTCCCATCCTGGAGGACAAGGAGATTCCTCCTCTTGAGCTTCCTGACACCTCTGAGGATCTCCTGGTTCCTAACGAGGAGCTGCTCAACGCCACCTCCATCTACGAGGTGCTACGGAACTTCACCACGGTGCTGCGTCTCTCCCCCTTTCGCTTTGAGGACTTCTGTGCGGCGCTGGTAGGCCAGGAGCAGTGCACTTTAATAGCAGAGACACATATTTCCCTCTTGAAGGCCATCCTACGGGAGGAGGACTCCTCCAACACTACCTTCGGCCCCGCTGACCTCAAGGACAGCGTCAACTCCACTCTGTACTTTATTGACGGCATGACATGGCCTGAGGTGTTGCGGGCGTACTGTGAGAGTGACCGGGAGTACCACCATGTCCTGCCGTATCAGGAGGTGGATGAGTATCCCTATGGTCCACTTGAAAGTAAAATAAAGGTCTTACAGTTTTTGGTGGACCAGTTTCTCACCACCAACCTCGCCCGCGAGGAGCTGATGTCCGACGGCAGCATGCAGTACGACGACCACTGTCGTGTGTGCCACCGCCTGGGTGACCTGCTGTGCTGTGAGACCTGCTCAGCGGTCTACCACCTGGAGTGTGTGAAACCACCGCTGGAGGAGGTTCCAGAAGACGAGTGGCAGTGCGAGATCTGTGTGGCGCACAAAGTGCCAGGTGTCACAGACTGTGTGGCAGAGGCACAGAAGAACAGGCCCTACATCCGCCAGGAGCCCATTGGATACGACCGCCACCAGAGGAAGTACTGGTTCCTAAACAGAAGGATTATTGTGTAAGTTAGGACCCACGCTGCTTTTCTGCTCCACCAGAATTACCTTGGCTTTATTTTCTAAACTCAGCACAGATGTTATCATCAAATACATTTAAAACAAACACAACCAGTACAGTGGGATCCAGCCTGTAGCTTGAATAAACACAATGGCATCTTACAACCCTTTAACAAGTTGTCCAAAGCAGAGGGTGCATGGCAACACACTCTGATGGCAATGGCCCCCCAGCAGGACAGTGCGCTATGCCACAATGCAAAAATTGCTCAGGAATAACCTGAGGAATGTGACCAAGAACTCAAGGCCCAATCTGATTGAGCATCCATGGGACATGTCGGTACCCAAAGGTGCTGTATCTATGCCTCGACAGCTCAGAACCAAGTCCGATCTGTGGTTGGGCCTCTGACCTGTCGAGGATCACAGGATCTCTGCGGGTGTCTGACACCAGGGCGTTGTTGCAAATCCCTTGAGTCATGTGGGTTATGACGGGGGTAGTGGCACGTCCCACAGATGCTCGATCTGGGGAATTCGGTGGCTAGGTTGATGCCTTAAGCTCTTTGTCACATTACTCGGGACATTCCTGAGCAATTTTTGCGGTGTGGCATGGAGCATGGTCCAACTTGGGGTGGGGGCACTGCCGTTGGGGAGAGTCGTTGCTATGATGGGATGTACTCTGTACTGGGGTTGGTGTTGTGCTCTAAGTGGCGTCCACATGAATGCCAGGACTCAAGGTTTCCCAGCAGAGTATTGCATTGTAACGTGATGATCAGTATTATTCACTTAACCTGTCAGGGGTTTCAATGATGAGGCCGATCGGTGTCAAACTTCCCTGAATGTTTTAGACATCAGGTACATCGGCACAACTGTGTACCGCTTTATCTATCTATCTGCCACAGTGCCAGGTTGTGTGTGTAGGTGTGTGGTCCAAAATAGGAGAGTAATACACATGACGAACGTGTTGAATCAACAAATACAAGTTTAAATTAGTAATAAGGGAATAAACATACAAGAGCAGAGACTCTCGTCTAGTAATTTGTGTGCAGCTGAAGGATTGACCTTAGCAAGGCCCCCTCACCTTAGCTAAGCACAGGAAACCACCAAGTAACAAAGAGGAACTGAGGTACTGACTTAACACAAACTATTTCCTTAACATCACTATAGACGTCTTATGTCCACTGAACTGTCCACTTACGTTTTAGTAATCTATGTACACAGTAGGGGAGGTTTAGCAGGTTGAACCCTTTACAATAACCACTGAGAGTGTCTGCTGCATGATGCTGATTTTGGAGGCAGCCTGGGCCGGGGTTGCTAGGGTGATTAATTTGCTCGTTAGGCAGCAGCTGCCAGAGCCTCTTCTACAGTTTCCAAGCAAACAGTAATCTAAAACTAGCACAGTTAATTGTTGGTGTTTCTTAAATATGTGTGAAGCGGTTGATATTGAACGTCACAATACAGAATCATATCGACATAGTGATTTTGATTTCAGACAAATCGCCCAGTTAATTCTAAGAAACTCAGTTTGACCTACTTGTAGAAATGTAGCTTACAAGGTACAGAATAATTCATATATAAATAGTAGTGATCCACCTCAGTGCACTGTTGGAAAGGTGTAAAGATCCAAGCCTCCGTGTTAAACATGTCACCATCGTCATCAGGGTTCCTGTGGATCCTTGAAGTTCAGAAATTTGACAATGGTGGGTCTGTCCGACTGCTTCCTGACGCAGTGCGCTGTCTCCAGAATGACCGTTGAGGTGAAGTGGTTGTTGCGCAGTAACTGGGGAATGAGCGTTTCCAAATATCCCACCACATCACGACCTTCTGACTGTTCAGAGACGTTCTATAGTCTGATGTCCGATCTGCTACAGTTTTCCAGGTCACCAGTTTTGTCTAGAGCTGTTAGATGAGTTTCTCTGTCTTCAATATCATCGTCCTTTGCGTCTGCTCATATCTCTATCTCCTGGACCTGTTTCGACTGCGTGGAGAGTGATGTCTATCTTAATCAGTGTGGTTTGAATGTCGGCTGTTTTCTTATCTATATGCTTGGTGAGGTCATCTTTGGTTTCCTGGATAGCTTCCAAATGTTTACAGAGGGACGTGTTAGCTTCATGCCCAGCCGCCATTGTTCCCGACAGGTGTCCAGAGTGCATGTGATGTGAGGTCCCGAGGTGTATTTGTACTTCATTTTTTTCATCCGAAAATTGTAGCTTGTGATACAAAAGATGACTTGGTGTCTCTTTTCCTGTTTGTAACTCAAGGTTATGAGGAAATTAAAGAAGGATAAAGACAGTTTTCGAGGCCTACCACCGAGAGCTCACGAACACATGTCCACACTCCTTCGTTTCCTGTGGATCCATAAAAGTCAGAGGCCTTAATTAGTATTAAAATGGCTTCAATTAATCTTTCAAAAGTCTTACAAATGCTCAGACCCGGGAAGATTTTATGATTTAATTTCTTTTTTAAAAGTACATCATAAAATCCCAAAGTAACATATTTTTGAACAATTATGACTTGACTAAATGTCGCTCTCAGTAACATCACCAGATCAGGATAGCGGAGAGTGCGTTCACACCTGCCATGTTTGGTTCGGTTCAATCAAACTCAAGTTGGTTTACCCCCTCAGTGCGGTTCATTTGGGCAGGTGTGAACACAGCGATCACACTCAGGTGTGCACCAAAACAACCGGACTGAGACCTTCTTGAAGAGGTGGTCTCAGTCTGGTTATAAAGGAACTCTGGTGCGGTTGGTTTGTGGTGAGAAGGTGTTCCGACCTGGATGTGAAGCAACTGCAGTCACATGACACATTGTTTGGGTTAAACATGAGCATGTTACAGTCCTGGAGGATTATTAATGTGCACCTCCTCCTGTACTGCCTTAATATGCACATTCAGCACATCCAATGCATCAAAACATTGTTTTCTAGTTGGAGCCGCGCCTCGTTTTCAAACTGTATGGTTTGACTAAAATGAACAATGACAGCAATATAGTCCACGATGAGCAGCGCTAAAATCAACCTGCGTAGTTGTCCCTCCATTGTGACATTAGAAAGTGTCACATTTATCTTGCAAGTGTACTCTTCTTCAACGTTTGCTTTACTTCCTGGATTTTTCCCACATGGAAATTCTGGCCAATCAAGAGCAGCTTTCTCACACAAGGCATTTGATCTGGTCCTCTTGTAAATGCTGCCGTGAGAACACAAACCAACTCTAGGCAATTATACAACTTTGGAACAACATGAGTCCCTGATTCAGACCAAAGGAGACGACTCTAGGGCTGAGGGCAGCAATATTTTGTCTCTCAGACAGAGTGCTCAGAGTGGAAGATCCACCTCTAGGTAGTGGTCACTGTAGTGTTTTTTTGTGGAGTGAGAAACACGAAATTGCCAAGAAAACTTGCCAACAAACGTCAGATATTTCCCAGTTCTGTTCTACCCTTGTCTGCAGCATTAGACAAAAAAGTCAAGTTTTATATTACAAAAAATGTTTGGCCGAAATTGTGGCTAACCCTGAGTAAATTAAATTTCACTCTGTGTCATTTAAGAAGTCTGACTTCTAACTTGCCCTAAACTGCAGGAACCTTGAACATGAAGCAGTAAAAAAGTAGCAGCTGTCTGATGTAAATATTCAATAACAGCCTTATGAAACACCTCAATCTCAAAAGTTTTTGCTGTTGTGAAACAAAGCGCACATTTACCATAAATAGGACAAACTCAGGCCTCACATTTAGTCAAATAAAAAACACATCCAAACAAAACAGCAGCCAGTTTCCTGAAAGGTAATCTCACATTACCAGGCGCTGGGTGTGTGTGCTGCTCCACGCTTAAATTCGAAACAGCTGCAGAGTGAAACTGAAAGTTACAGTGAAAATCATGCGGCGCGTAGAATCCATCATGCATGAATTTAGGCATCAGTTTGACTGCAGATTATAGAAGAGACGTGCAGTCCAAGCCTTTTATCTTTGGTGCCAGCGAAGTGTTTCCTCCCTCACCCCCACCCAGAAGTTAAATGAAGAGGCTGAATTCACTATGAGACAGTATCTGATGGAGCCTTTTAATGTTTGTGATTTGGGTTTTAAAAACGGCCCTTGATGGCTGAGCTAAACTGTTGCACGCCATGAGAATATTAATGAGAGGATGAGCAGTCGATTAGAGCCACAGTGTAACCTGTCCTTCACATTCAGTTTTATCTCCAACCCCATTATCTTAATTTCCTCACAAATGGCTGCTGTCATCATGTATGAATCAGCTTATTACCGCAGTCGAATTCTTGTATGGAAATTGATTTTTTTTTCCAGCTCACTGCTTTTATAGGGTTCTCCCTACCTGTGTGAATTGTTGATTTAATCCAACCTAAAGAACTCCAAATAATTATCCAAAGATCCAAAGATACTGTTCCTTTAAAGGGATAATTCCCTTTTTTATTTCTTTTTTTTTAAATGGGGTTGTATGAGATACTTAGTACCTAAAAGTATCTCTAACAATGTAAGTGTACGCTATATTTAAAGTATTTTCATAGTTTTGCCTTTCTGTCAGACAGCCCGCTTCAACTCGGCCATTAAGCCATTAACAGCTTCAGTTCTCCATCTATACTCTCGTCACAGCCACCAGACTCCATTGACAAAACCAGTAATTTTAGCTTGCTGAACACAGGAGCTGTTGTCTACTGCTGCCTCAGTCATTTAGTTTGTTTGTTTATTTTGTGATTTTGGCATTTCAAAGGGTTCGTTTGCATTTACCAAAGTCACATGATAACACAAACAAACTAAACGACAGAGGCAGCAGTAGACCAGCAGCTCTTACGTTCAGCAAGCTAAAATTACTGGGTTTTGCACTGGTGTTTGGCTTCAAAGAGAGAGTGATATTCCTGCTTCAGTTCCCTGTTCGGCCTTGGCGATATACACAAAAATTGATCTCTCATCTGGTGATACATGCTATATATTTCAGTATTTTCTACAAAATGAACTACATGTTTTGAGCTGCAAGTCAAAGACACATTTGAGACGTCACAAGCACTTTTATAAAAACAGTGTGATCAAAATAAAATGCAAAGAGAACAAACAGCTGCAAACATGTAAATGAAAAATGATATAAAATAGATAGCAGGGCTGTATGTTAACGAGCTACAGGGGTTTAAAGATTTGCAGCACAGGGCACCAACTATAACATGACTATAAAAGTATCAAGTAGGTCTAAATCCAATGTAGTTTGGAACAATTAAAAATCTTTGTGGGTGGAGTTAAAAGTCGTTTTTCATCTGTTGGCCTTTCAGATGAATCTAGTGCTGGAAAATGATTTAAATAGGTTTATTTGTTTAAGCTTAGTTCAGCATCAACAGAGAGGTCGAGGGAGGGAAGGAGCGAGAGACACTTTGTCCTCGTTATATATTGTTGCTGCGTTATTTAAAACACATCTGTCACCTGCGTCCAGGTGCTGTCTCAGTGTCACAAGATAGACTACAACTACCAAGAGGAACGACGATGCCATATGATCCACCTCACACACAAACTAGCAGCACAGCGCTGTACTGCACGTGTACCGCTGCTGTGCTTTCATTCATCTCACAGACTGATGTTAGCGTAGCATGTGCAACTTAAAGACTGATGTCTCACTGTAGATTAATGAACAGGTTAAACAGAGGAGCAGCTCTGTGTCTCTGGGTGTTGATGGAGAACTTGTGAGTGAGTGGGGCGGAGCTGTGCGGAGAGTCTGGGTGCGTTTCTATCTACATCAGCGTCATCTTGCTTGAAAATATATCGATATGGGGCGTCGGTGGCTTAGTGGTAGAGCAGGCGCCCCATGTACAAGGCTGTTGCCACAGCGGCCCGGGTTCGGCTCCAGCCTGTGGCCCTTTGCTGCATGTCAATCCCTCTCTCTCTCCCCCTTTCACACTTGACTGTCCTATCAATTAAAGGCAAAATGCCCTAAAAAATATCTTAAAGAAAATATATCGATATATCGCACATAATCGTCAAATCGTCCAGCCCTATTCCCCGTCAGAAATCGCTGTCTCACAGCAAGGTAAAGCAGTAAAAATATTCTTAGACTACACTTAAACTTCTTGTGTGTGGGGCTCTTTTTATGAGGATAAAATATGATTTGTTATTGACCCATCCACAGCAGTATATTGCTTAGCTTCTGATCTGACTTCAGCCTACCTTTCCAAACTGGGGCTGCAACTACCACCATCTACTGTACCTCATACAACCCCACCATAAAGATCCGAACAGTCCCTTTAACTAAAGTTAAAACCTACAAAAATCTACAAGGTAATAGTAGTTTAGTAGCAATGTCATTAATTAGTGTTGTATGTTTGTCTTATTGTACTAATACTATGCAGTGAAGTGATAGAAGAAGAAGTGATGTGGTTTGTTCTGATATTTAACAAGCATCCTGCTCTGACTCTGCAGCGAGGAGGACGGGGAGCATGAGAAGAAAAAGATCTGGTACTACAGCACCAAGGCGCAGCTGGAGGAGCTGATGGAGAGCCTGGATAAGCAGTACTGGGAGATGGACCTGTACGCCACCCTGGAGGAGATGAAAGAGGAAGTGCGAGCTCACATGGACGTCACAGAGGACCTCACCAACAAAGCCCGTGGAAACAATAAAGCCTACCTCACTGCTGTCAACGGTACGGATCTGATGTTGTCTTCATTCCCCAGAATAGAGATAAATGTGAACCTTGTAATGTAATCTCACTCTGGTACATGTGAGCAGGATTTACTTGTGTTCATGTGAGCAGCCGGTGCAGGTGAATCATTCATCTGACAGCTACTGATCAGGGCGTGTGTGCGTGACTGGAGCTGTGAAGTGAATGTATGTATCTGTGTGTGTGTGTGTGTGTGTGTGTGTGTGTGTGTGTGTGTGTGTGTCCTGCAGGGTTACATTCTGAAACAGTTTACCAAAGCATCAGATAACACAGTTCCTTTCCTCAGGCTGTGGCGCTCTGCTGTAATGACAGTTGACTCGCTAATGTTAGGTGCTCCCTTTCCCCCCCGCTTCACGCTCTCTCAGACAACAAGCAACTGTTTTCCTCCTCTACCTCCCTCCGAGGAGACGGAGTGGTTAAAAAGCTTTTGATTACTATGCCAGCAGCAGCTTCCGTTTGTGTTTGACAGGCTGCCATATCTTTTTTCGTAACAGTTTTCCTGTCTCTGTCACCGAACCGCCTGATTTTAGCTCTCAGAATGACAGCGTGGCACTGTGTTTTATTGGGGAGCGTGCCTCTGGCATCCTGTCAGAAAACTGGAGGTCTGAATATGTGTTCTGTTGCCCTTAATGGAAGAAGAGATGTTTTTGTAAAGCCCTTGCAGCTTTTATTCTGCCATCATAAGTGATTTATTGGTGTTGCTGGTATTTTTCAGCCGTTAGAAGCTGAGTGCTGCTGCAGCACAGTCCTGCCTGCACTTTGCATTGTTTCATTTTCATATAGGGCTCAAACTAACCATTATTTTCATTGTCAGTTGACCCTTCGCTAAAGCCTAGTTCACATTACACGATTTTCACCCTGATTTTGCGTTGCGGAGACTATCGTAATCTTTTGAGTGTTCATACCTGGCGACGTGTGTTTCTGTCATCGGGAGTCTCGCCAACTGCGTTACAACCTGTGTGTGCACACCACAAGATTTCTCCACTGAGCCCTCGCCGACAGAGCCCCAGATAACGTGGTGACATCACCAAACTACTTGAACTTGGAGACGACACATGGTAAAGGCATGGATATTCTTCCCAGTGTTGAATCACATCTGCCTCCAGGGCCTGGGTCCAAACACAACGCGCTCCCCGTGATCCTGTGGACGCTGCCATTATTGTTGTTGTTGTTGCTTGCCAGTGTTGCCAGATCTTGGGAGAGAAACAGGCAACCAGGGCTATGGAAGCAAGCCCAAAAGAAGCGACAGATATATATATAGAGAAAGGCGATGTTAAGAGAGCAAGCCCAAATAAGCAACTCCACTTTAGAAACAAGCCCAAAAAAACGCAACCCAACTACCAATATTTGTAAGTGACTTTACAAAAAAACAAGCCCAAAGTCGTGGCTAATAAGCAGACCTGGCAACCCTGCGGCTTGTCCTCCTCACATTTCTTCCGTCCTCCTGCGTGCTGACGTGGGACGTATCCCGCCTCTCATTGGCTGATGCTCTTTGTCAGTCGTGTCGACTTGCTCGTAGGCTTGTTCACACATGAGGACTCGTCGTGGCAGACTATCTGCTGACTCACCTCTGACCCAAGGTGGCTCTCAAGATCCTCTGCGACATCAAAATCACGGTGAAATCGTGTAATGTGAACTAGGCTTAAGTCCCAACCCAGGATGCAGACTGATCAATCATAAGGTAGCATCAGGTCGACTCAGACCAGGATCCGACAACAACACAGCTGTGTCAGATTTCCTTCATTTTCAGGCTGAACACAGTTCATCTGCACACACTGTGATGCCACACAGCTGGTTCAATATCAGCAAAGTTTCCCTTTATATTCATTGTCTTGTGTGGCGATCAGCAGTGATGTGGTGGTTCACTTTTACACGCCATAGCTCTATGATGAGGAGGAACATGATATTATCTGTCTCATGTAGTACTGTGTGGATATAACGAAGCTGAAATCTGAGAATTTTAACTTTCTTTCCTTGAAAACATTCTCTAACCAATTATCAATTATTTGGTGATTGATTTATTATTTGACAGCTAATGGGTTAATTGTTGCAGCTCAATTTAAGATAGACGAGACACAGCTCTTTCTGTCCCAGTAAAAACTGCAGTTATGAAACAGGAGATTAGATCTGGAGATTGTGGCCTTCTGAGGAAAGATAATCTGCCCCGTCTTGTATCTGTGTGCATGGGAGCAACTTTCTTGTGGAGTTATAGACTCTAGATGTGCTGACGTCTTAGACAAAGTTCACAATATTTCTATGCTTTTATATTTCTTAATTTATATAGAACTTGTCAGATAAACCAGTCAGAAGTCTGCTGAAACTGAAAAGCAGCCTGAAATCATTGGAATATGTTTTTATTTAGTTGCTGGTTGGAACGCTTCTTTAAAATAATTTTTGTCGAGCTGAAACGACTATTCAATACACAGTTAATTCAGAGGCAACTGTTGCAATAACTGTCAATAAAATCAGTAATTTTTAAGTCAAACATATCAAACATTTTTTGAATTGAAACTTCACTGCTTTCAATCAAGTAACATTAAAAAAAAGGATTTAAGGTAAATTTATGCAGTCAACAATTATTTTAAAAAAAACAAAAAAAAAAAACAGAAAGCAGTTGGTCGACATAGAGCACTTCCATTTGTTCAAATGTTACATGGATGCTTGGATATGTAATTGATCGTTGTTAGATTTTTAAAAATGAACATGTTTTCTTCTGATTGTAGATGTGGTCATGGAGCGCTTGAAAATCAGGCGGGAGATGCAGGAAGCAAAGAGGCGAGGAGAGGACGCAAAGCAGGAACCAGAAACTGGCTCTGTTAAGACAGCGGAGGACACTGCTGACGTCCCCTCGCAGCTCGACAACGGAGAGCACAAAGACACTGAGGCCAAGGAAGATGCTAGTTCACAAGGTAAACTTTATATACAGAACTTTTTTAATTAGTCTCGCTCTCGCTAATTCTTTTCACGCCACTTCTCCTAAAGTAACTCCTGAACAGACCCAATAGATCTGGTACCAGCAGGTCTGGTTTTCTTGGTGCTGTTGTTTGGTGAAAGTGTGTCAGTGATGTTTCTACGGCAACATAAAGCTCTTTACAGGACGTTCTGTTAAACATAACTCCACTGGTGCTGTTCGCCCGGTGTATGTGTGTCACACCACAGCAGCCACAGTCCATCCTGCTGCAGAGGAGAGCTGCATGTCCAACCCTAACCCCGGCTCGGCCACCCAGGACGCAGCCGTGCCTAAAGCGGAGTCCCTTGAACCTAACAAGGAGGCGCAGCCTGCTCACTCTGGGAGCCAGGAGAGCGGGGAGTCCCCTGTGTTGGCAAAGCAGGAAAGGACAGGTACTCTGAGTCAAAGATGGACCCATGCTCACTCATTCAGCTCCTCCTCCACTTCATATCCTGCTGCCGGGCTGCACATCATCTTCATCTGTCTGCTTGTCTTTGCCGCTTGCCACTTTCCATACCCCGCCCTTTTTGCCATGCTCGTTTGCCATGTTGGGTGTAAGGTGTGTGGCTACACTTGTTCGTTTTGAGGCTCTACACCATAGCTATTTACTAATAAAACTCAAAGACGTCCACTTACTAAAGTTTCCTCCAAGCAAAGTGCCTCTTTTAGAAAAAGTGTAAATAGAATTTTAAGCTCTAAACGTTGAGCTCAGAGCTTTCTTTCTTTCTTTTACATTTATTTCTCATGTTTTTCTTTATTTCCAAGAGGGCTAAATGTGCCTGTATCTGCCCTGCAAGTAGTCTGATTCTTGGTTTGAAGGGACTTCGTGTCTTCTTCTTGGATTGTTGAAGCCTGGCATTTTGGCCATCGCCATCTTGAATTTTTGAAGCCAAAAGTGACCATATTTGGAGATAAACCTAATGCTAGCTGCTAGCATGGTTAGTATATGGCATTTACAGTTGTGATTGACAGTTAACTGTAAACTAATTTTCGCTACCAATAGACAGGCTTCAAACTATCAAAAACAAATGTACTTACTGGAAAAACTGAACATCTGTGTTCTTTAGATGGTCTTGTAGTTCAACCAGACGGTGAACAGGAGGTTTTTAGGCAACTAAAATGTTATGATTAACCTCCATGAACTGAAAACACACTGAAAAAGTGACAGCTGCGGTACATTACCTAACCAAAGTTGTTGCTGTGGTCGGGGGTTGTCAATGAATGGCACCAACCTGTCACTGAAAGCGGACACAGCCTTAATTATGTGTAACTTTAAGCCTTAATAACATTTGAATGATTGAGTTGTATAAGAATTCACCTCCCATACAATTGTCATGAACGTGAAAGTTGGCTTTAGAGACCAAAACCATTTTTGTACCAGGTTGTAAACATGTTTATTTCTGCTGTAAAGTTGGGCATTTTATCATGGGGGTCTATGGGGACTGACTCGCTCTTGGAGCCAGCCTCAAGTGGCCATTAGAGGAACTGCAGTTTTTGGCACTTTTGCATTGGCCCCGAAGGATGCTGCAGGGTGAACAGTCGAATTGATCGGCTCATTTGAGTGAAGCTGTTGCTGTATTAACTCAATTAGCTGCGAGCATTGTCTATAGCACTGACCGTCAGGGGAAAAAATGAAAAACTCTGCAAAGATTATTATTTATTCTCATTAATTTATCAAAACTTACTTATGGTTCTGGATGTAAGTGTCACTTGGTCTGGGTCTGGACGACATTGTGCCATTTGGTGATGCCTGCTTTATACATTTGTAATTCTATAGTCAGGACAGGAAACTAAATCTGGTTAAGGAATTTTTTTGAATGACAGATTTTGTTCATTCATCGTTGTTTTTTTCTAATTGAACTTGAGGAGGCGTTCTAAGGTTTGTTTATGGATGAATTAAAATGAAAAACCAAGACCCTGATGGAGGCTGTAATTAATGCAGTGTACACCATTCCTGGCAAAGCTGGTGTAATATGGATATGATTGTAGGTGTTCCAGAGCTTTGAATTTAGACTGTTTATTTATATTTTCTTATACCTCTGCCATGTCTGCTAGGTTTAGATATCTGTCCAATGTTCTGTCTGACAGACCAGTGTGGCTGTTCCCTCTGGGTTTAATCATATGTCACAGATAATGTGTGACTGGTCTCAGTTCTGTTCGGATATTGTATGTTTGTTGTGTCCATGCTAACTGGAATATTTGTGTTTCCCCTTTTGTTTAACATGGCTTCAGACTGTGTGCTTTGTGTCTCTGACCAATTTTATGTTATATAGTACCTAGCGGAGAACTGAATTTCTGTTTCCTTCAGCCTCTATGAATGGCACACCCTGTACGAGAGGACTTTGTGGGTGCTTTAACCTGGACATAAGTCACATTTTCAAGAGTCGTAGCTTTAGTCATTAAGTCCTTATTTCTTTGAGTGACTCAACCAAAACATTGCAGCTCTTACCACTCATGCAACACTCAAGTGACCATAATTAGCCTGATCCTTTTTCAGATTCCTTTTCACAGCATCTCTTCGTTATTTTCAGCAAACATCTAATTAGCGTGTGAAGATATTTTCTCCTTTCATTTAATTGCTCCCGTGAGACCTTGAGCTGTTGCAGGTCATTTACTGCCATTCGTCTTGTCTTGACCTACTCTGAGCATGAACGCTAGATGTTCTTTTTTATTTTTGGTGCTTTGCATTGCATTTCTCGTCTTGTGTGATTTGTCATCCTCTGCACTCATGTTCTTGAAAAGCACTTTTCTGGCACCGTGGTAGATGGCAGCTAGCACACCATGTCTGTCCCAACCGGCTCCTTATTCTCATTCCAATTTATGGGCATTTGGGTGGGTTCCTGTTGCTCAGACAAAAGGCTCTCTGCCTGGAAGCCCCACCTGCCACCTCCTCAACAAAGAGCTTATATATATGCAGGACTCCCTCCCCTAACAACTCAAAGGCAGAGCTGGTGTATTGGATTGGTTTTTGGAGCTGTGTAGCCTTTCCAGTCCAAGACTGTTTGGTTTTATAGGTCTCACTGGACTGATGAAGCACTTAATGGTCCACTGAAGATTGTTTTGTTATGCAAATGTCAAGTCTTGCGACCTGGTGTTACACTGAATAAGGTCTGAACAAGCTGTACTGAGAATATCCCAATTTTCAAGGTTGTGCCGGTGTAATTTTGTTTACACAGCTGCCATCTTTGCTTAAAGCACGTTGCTTGTATTCACTGTCACTCCTTGCATCCCTAAACCTTCCTGTTACCCCTGTACTCAGTCTCTCCAAACATATCTTTATTTTTTAGATGAGGATGTAAAAGCAGAGTCTAGCAGTGAAGAAAAGCACCCTGATGATTCCCGAGATCAGCCACAGCAGCAGTCCTCTCAGCCAGAGGCGAGCAGCGGCAGCAGCCAGGCTTCAGTCCTCAGGAAACCAGAGCAGCCGGACCTGGCCGATCGGTCCTCCCAGTCCTCTTTCACCAGTCAAGATGGGACAGGTAAACACGAGTGTTGGAAAAGTTGATCTACCCTGAGTTTGGAATCAGTTCGTTCGTGTCAAATTGTGAGTTTGTTATTGCACTGATGATGTTATCTGCTTTCTGAATGACAGAAGAGTACAACGACAGGGTCAAAGGTGACAGAGGAAGAGCAGTAGGACGGGAATCAAACAACCAAACACCCAGAGGCAGCAAAGAGGTAAGGCACTGTGTGGTTTTAATGCCTGTGCGCCAGCTATAGATGTGACCGGCGGCATTATGTGTGTGTTGTCCATTCGTTGTATTCCCGTGAACGTGTTATCTCAAAAACAATTTCTTCAAATTTGTCACGTACGTTCAATTGAACTCAACAATGAACTGATTAGATTTTGGGTCACTGTTACCTTGTCTGTCTCATTTTTGTGACCAAGATATTTCAAAAACACCCTTCATGGAATTTTTTAAAATTTGGCACAAACATTCACTTGGAGTCAGTGATGAACTAATTTGATTTTGGTTGTTATAGGTCAAGGTCGCTGTAACCCTGCATCTATCTCATTCCCATGAGAATGATATCTCAAGAATTCCTTGAGGGAATTTATTAAAATTTGGCACAAATGTCCACATTGAATCAAGAATAAACTGATTAGAATTCGATGGCCATAGGTCAAGGTCACTGTGACCCCGTTCATGGCATTCTCTTGAATGTGATATCTCAAGAACACCTTAAGGGAAGTTTCTTCAAATTTGGCACAAATTTCCACTTCAAATCAAGGATGAACTGATTCAGTTTTGTTGGTCAAAGGTCAAGGACATTGTGACTCACCTCCAGGTCATTCTCGTGAATGTGATATCTCAAGAACCTCTCTCAGGGAATTTTGGAAAACTTTGGTACAAACAACTCCTTGAAAGCAATGAACTGCGTAGAATTTCGTGGTCAAAGGGCAAGGTTGCTGTGACCTTGTGTCCCTCTTATTCTCATGAAGGCAATATCTCATCCATATTTTCACAGACATGGATATAAACTAACATTCATGATAGGAATATTAATCTAGTATTGGAGCCACAAGCTGAGTGCATCCTGAATAAAGCAACTTACATTTTTAAACTCATACTTGAGTTGAATGTCACGTTCCTTCTTATGTTCCAGTCATCACCTGTACGCTCTGATGGCGAATCTTCACGTCTCAGCTTCTTCAAAAGGGACCTAGCAGTCAATCTGAACAACTTGTTCAAACTGGGTCAGGAGGGTAAATACAGGGTCTACCACAACCAGTACAGCACCAACGTTCTGGCCCTTAACAAGCACCAGCACCGAGAGGACCACGACAAGAGGCGCCACCTCTCCCACAAGTTCAGTTTGACCACCGCGGCAGAGTTCAAATGGAACGGCTCTATCTACGGTTCACGGAGCCTGACTGTCTCCACCCTGCGTCTCACCATCATCCAGTTGGAGACCAATGTCCCTGGACCATTTATGCATCCTAACTGGGCGTCGCACAGGTAAACCTCAGATCGAACTTAATGTGAAGGCCTCAGGGAAATACATTGATGTTTCACATGTGCAAAATATAATGATCCACTTTTACCTGGTGTGGGAGTTTCAAATATGATGAAGCTTTATGGAAGAAACATGCAGTTGTGCTGTGTTATCTGTTGTTTGATAGAGTTTGTCTCTTTTTTATTCCAGGACCAACTGGAACAAAGCAGTGCAGATGTGCAGTAAGGCCAGGGAATTTGCTTTGGCCTTGGCCATACTGGAGTGTGCCATCAAACCAGTGGTTATGCTGCCAGTGTGGAAAGATTCTCTTGGACACACAAGGTAAAGGAAAAACAAAATTAACTGTATGAACTGTATGGCAATCAAACAAATGTTGGCTGCACACACTACTTGCACACACACTGCTTTCCAAAGGACTCAGGATCTGCGTCACTACACTTGAGATCGCTTCAATTCATTCAGAGTACACTTCTGTTGAGCAAACAAGAAGCAGACTCAATAAGACTTCATAGCCTATTGTACTCTGTTGCTCCAGGCTACATCGTATGACGTCCATGGAGCGGGAGGATAAAGAGAAGGTGAAAAAGCGAGAGAAAAAGCTGGAGGATGAGGAGACACTGCAACAAGCCACCTGGGTGAAGTACACCATCCCCATCAAGCACCAGGTAAAACAACAGTGGCCTGAGAGAAGGTTTCACATCATACATACTGATCAAAAACAGTGCGTCCAAAAGTTTTTTTGTCTTAGGAGTCCCCACAGCTCGAATCAGATTAGCCCAAGGAATGCTACCCATTCATCAGTTAATTGATTAATTAATTGAAAGTGTATGTTGTTAGAGTATTCTTTTCATGCAGTTAAACTGTCCATGTGACCACATATCACTTATTTTAGCTATTTCTACTATTTAAGCTATTTATCCATTACTTTAACCTAACATTATATCTCTTAGCCATACATCCATTACTTTTAGCTATTTTAACCAATTTTCCATTACTTTTAGCTAACATTAGCAACCGTTATCCATTACTTTTAGCTCTTTCAACTGTTTATCCATTACTTTTAGTTAACTATTTCAGCCATTTATTCATTACTTGTAGCTAGGGCTGCAACTAACGATTATTTTCATTGTCGACTAATCTGTCGATTATTTCTTCGATTAGTCAACTAATCATTTTATCGAAAAATGTGTATCTGTCTCTCCCAAACCCAAAAACTATGTCATCTAATGTCTTGTTTCGTACTCATGCCCAAGGGTTTTAGTTGACTGTCATGGGAGAGTGTGTAAAGCTGACAATATTTGAACGTAAGAAGCTGCAGTAAGAGTATTTTGGGGTACTTTTATAGTACTTTTCTATGAAAAATGACTCAAACCGATTAGTCGACTACTAAAATAGTCACAGATTATTTTAATAGTCGATTAGTCATCTATTAGTCGACTAATCGTTGCAGCCCTACTTGTAGCTAACGTCAGCAGCAGTTTATTCATTACTTTTAGCTAACGTCAGTAACTGTTTATCCATAACTTTTAGCTGACTTTATCAACCATTTATTCAGATATTTTAGTGATCCTAAGCAACCGTTTATTCAGTTATTTTAGTTAACTTTAGCAACTATTTATGCATTACTTATAGTGAATTTTAGCAACGTCTTATCCACTAATTTTAGCTAACTTAAGTAACCATTTTTCCATTACATTTAGCTAACATTAGCAACCATTTATCCATTACTTTTCACTAACATTAGCAACCATGTATCCATTACTTTTAGATAAATAAAATAAAGATAGATAAATATTTATGCCATTTATGCAATACTTTTAGTGAACTTTATTTCCATTATTTTTAACTTTTTCAACCATTTCTTCATTACTTTTGGCTAACTATTTTTTGGCTAGCTGTTTATCCCGTGCTTTTACTGTTGCACTATTTTTTAGCATTTTTTTCAAGCATTTATTCTTGCTTCCTGTTTAGGCCAAACTGTTAAAAAATAATTTTCACACACTCTCAATACAACTCATAGTGTTCAAATCACATATGTATATTTTTCAATGAGTTTAGCTAATCCACAATCTTTCCATGTTCGCCCTGACAACTGCACAAGTACCCCCTGGGGTTCAAGTACTCAAGGGTTGGCAGTCACTGACCTTGTGCATTGAAAGATTGAAGTAGTGGTATATTGGTATGGTGTTGACGCATGGTGTGGGATTTTGGTCTTCATACTGTTAAAGAGCTCTAATATTTAAGGCTGCTCTACAGTTGATGCTGTTGTTGTGTATAAATGTCTGAAATCATTATGGATATTCATCTGAAAGCTTCATTATTTTGTTTCCTCATCAAGGTGTGGAAGCAGAAGGGGGAGGAGTACAGAGTTACAGGGTATGGCGGCTGGAGCTGGGTCAGTAAGACTCATGTACCGCGGTTTGTCCCAAGGCTTCCAGGAAACACAAATGTAAACTACCGCAAGGAGCTGGAGGGTAAGGGCTAAACTGGCAATGTTTCCTCAATAAATTCTCTTGCTGCTGCTGCTGACACTTTGGCTCATATCATACTTTTTTTTCACTGTCTTTATAGCTAAAATGAGGAAGGAAAATGCAGCAGCTTGCACTAATAAGCAGAAAAAATTGATGGAAACTGAGAAGCTGACTACTGAAAACACATCGGAAGAAGCAAATGAACAATCCATCAGTGCATCATCAGAGGGCACCTCATCAGAGGGGGACAACAAACCTCAGACCACCAAAGAAAAAGAAGAAAAACCCACAGAGGAAGAGGAGCATGGAAAGGATATTGAAAAAAAGAAAGAAGAAGAAAAAATGGAGGTTGACCCCTGCCCAGAAACTGCTGCTCCCGGTGACGAGAAAGGTAAATGTTTGAAATTAAATTTTCTCTCCTTGATTCTATTTGTGGACGGATATATGTTCCCATCATCCTCTGACCTCTGTGACTCTTTGTTATAGATAAAGCTGACAGCAAAGACCCTTCCTCACCTTCTGGGCAGCCTCTGAGGGAAGAACCAATCCAGAAAGTTGAACAACCTACAAAGGAGGAGAGCACCGCATCCAAGCCCTACTATGATGTTGTTAATGTCAGTGAGGGCTTCCAGCTGCGGACGGCTTACAAGAAGAAGGTAAAGCCCTCCAAGCTGGACGGGCTTCTAGAGCGCCGGGTAAAACAGTTCACCTTGGAGGAGAAGCAGAGGCTGGAGCGGATGAGACAGGCATCCCTGCTGTCCAAAATGGTCGCCACGAAGTCTACACCTGGGGTTAAGACTGAAGGATCCGCATCAGTCAAACCGCAGCCTGTTGTGACCCAGTGTGTTAAAGAAGAGAAGGAGGAGAGCCTTCAAATGAAAGACCAAGTTGTTAAAAAGCTCGACTTTGAGCAGGAGGAGACGAAGATCAAAGACATCAAATCAGAAACCTCAGCACCCAACCACAGCAAGCAGACGGAGGTGAACGCTGTGCAGGGGAACTGTGGGGACTCTGTAGCTCACAAAGAAGTGAACGGAGGACCCCTCGCCACCGCAGAGCTCAACAGTATAAACAATTGTATATCAGATGCAATAGAAAGCAAAGAAAAAACACAGAACCCAGAGGTGGCTCGAGTGGGAGAGAACCCTAAGAAACGTGGGTATGAGGAAATAGAGCAAGGCAGTGAGCAGAGCATGGAGGTAGACCAAAGCAAGACCAGTGCGGTGCAGGTGAATGGGAAGAATGGGGATACCGCCCCTGCAGACTCAAACATCGACTCAGACCCAGCTGGTCGAGACCAAGGTGACATTAAAGAGCCTCAGAAAGAGCCTGTCAAGTCTCTGATGAATGGAAACCTCTCGCAAAATGATGTGTCTGACATATGTCACCCACCTCCCATTAAAGTCCCGAAATTAGAGAACCATGTGGCAGAGAAAGCAGATGCTCTCAGTAAGAATGTGGATGTAGCCATGGACAGTGAGGGGACAGTACCTGCTAAGCTTCCATCCTCAAACCCTTCTTGTCTGAATAGTAATAATACCAATAATAACAGTGGTAGCGAATGTTT
The DNA here is from genome assembly GCF_041903045.1 of Epinephelus lanceolatus. Lineage (NCBI taxonomy): Eukaryota > Metazoa > Chordata > Actinopteri > Perciformes > Serranidae > Epinephelus > Epinephelus lanceolatus. The sequence goes on from NC_135751.1 coordinate 39,332,886, forward strand.
GAAGACCTCCATAAACGTTAATCCCGCCACCACCGAGTCCCAGAATGCCCTGACAACTGACCTGTCCAGCAACATTAGTAAGTCTGATGTGACATCTCAAGCAGCAAGTAGCGCAGTCTCCTCTGTTACCACCACCACTACCACCCCCCAGCCCAGCTCCAGGGCCCCTCAGAAGACTAAACTTCCAGTCACCGACACCAAGACGAGCACCTCCACCAGCTCCATGACGATCAGCAAAGAGTATTCCACCAAAGACAGAGTCAGCCTCCTCAGGTTCTCCAAATCCAAGAAGGCACGCTCGGGGACAGCCCTACCGTCCTACCGCAAGTTTGTCACAAAGAGCAGCAAGAAGAGCATCTTTATCCTGCCGAACGATGACCTGAAGAGAATGGCGAGGAGAGCGGGCATCAGAGAGGTGCCCATCTTCAACTACAATGCCAAGCCTGCACTGGATATATGGCCCTACCCTTCACCTCGGCCCACTTTTGGGATCACGTGGAGGTTGGTAACACATTTAAATTAGAGTTTGCATGTTCTCCCTGTGTGGTACTGAAGTATCGGTTCTCATGACAACCCTGATTAAGAGAGATGCTGTGCACATTTACGCACAGGAAACAGCAGCATAAGGTCATTGATTATTTCAGAAGCTTAAAGTTTAGTTGTGTTTCCTCTGTCAAGTTTATAACTACAGTTTTTAGTTATGCTTCTTAAATGTCACTTGAGAATTAGTAGCTCATGGTTTATTTTTTATGACTGTGTCCCATTCAGGTACCGTCTCCAGACCGTGAAGTCACTGGCTGGGGTCAGCCTGATGCTGAGGCTCCTGTGGGCCTGCCTGAGGTGGGACGACATGGCTGTTAAGCCCTCAGCTGCTGTGGGGACAACACGGAAAGGTGAGAAAGTGCTGAACGCTGACATCTTCATCTGTGCTAATCTTTCCCTTCCTGTGAAGATCATTTTTGTGTGCAACGCAAAAGCAGTGAGCAAAACGCTTCACTCTGTCTGATTGGGGTGTGACATTGGTTTCTATTTTAGTTAAAACATGCAGCTTCTTATGTTATTGCTTCTGTTTCTGCCACCAAAAACCTTTATGTCTTCCTCCCAGTACATAGATGAGTGCTTGTAGTAATATGACAAATGACTACATTTAAATAATTGTGCTTATGTTTTATTCTTGCTGCAGAAACCACGGACACAGACATCACCACAACAGAGATCATAAAACGAAGAGACGTGGGACCTTACGGCATCCGCTCAGAATACTGCATCAGGAAGATCATCTGTCCCCTTGGAAACAGAGACACCCCGAAAGGTAAGAGCTAAACATCAGAAACAATTGAGGATTTAGAATTTGAAGAATGATCAAGATTGATTGGTGGAGTTTAGGCAACTTTTTATAATAAATCTAAAGTTTGTTTTTCTCTACCCATGAGTAGAAACTCCCACTCCACAGAGGAAAGGCCTGCGCTCAAGCGCCTTGAGGCCCAAGAAGCATGAACCAGCCAAGCTGACTGGACCTATCGCTGTGGAGACCTGGGTGCCTGAGGAGGACCTGGAGCTGTGGGAGATCAGGGCCTTTGCAGAAAGGTGAGAAACGCACAGCCAGCCTTCTGTAACCTGTGGCCCACATCAGTATTGTATCAGTGAACACTGAGTGATTTATTCAGACAGAGCACTGAGTCACCTGTTTAATCTTGTATTACAGAGTGGAGAGGGAAAAGTCACAGGGTATTGATCCCTCCAAGACCAGCAGTACTCTGAAGACAGCGGAGGATGTCAAGGCCCATTTGGAGAATCAGCTGAAACAGGCCAGACTGGCTGCACAGCAGGTGGGAACACTGCACACACACACACACACACACACACACACACACACACAATTTTTCAGGCTAAAGTCAGATTTATACTTGTGCGGTGTGTCTATGTGGTGGTGTGTCTGTGTCACTCTGCAGTTACACCTCCTAAACACTAGTGGGCAGTAGAGGTTTCTGTGAAGTGCTGTAAAGTTTAGTTGATCCAAAACACACATTAAACACACATTAAACATGGCTTAATAGAGACGATTTCAAACACAAGTACACAAATCAGCTTCTCTATAACTCGCAGCATTCACAGACAAACACTTGTCTTTATCTGGACACATTTTCCCCACAAATACAACATGCTAACGTTATTAGCACAAGCCTATGGCATTTTACATTGTGCAAGTTAGCCTAGTGGCTAGCGAACTGTTCCTCTGCTCATATGAAGCCAGGATAAATCACACACAGGACTTAAAATGCTATTTTAGTGGAGGCTTTATTGTCTTCACAATTTATTGTTTCTTATCTGTGGAAAAAAAAAGTTTTGTTTCCACTGAGGGAAATGGTTTCAGCTTACAGGAACAGACAGGAGGTCTGCGTCACTGTGACGTATAGTTACATTTCTAGGGAGGTGCACGTCAGGCTATGGTGTAGGGTACAGTTAGTCAACGCAGAAGTATAATATAATGTCTCTCAACAGTAATGTTGTTTTTTGACAGAAAAAAAACGGTCGCAACACTTTGCATTTATGTCGTACACCTGAGGAATTTTGTTATGTCATGGACACCTTCATATATTTTTGGCAATGTGACCTGGTAGTCACAGTGAGCCTTTCTGACACTTCTACTGGAGTTTTGTGTGTCTTGACGTTAGCAACATTGGGTCAGTGTGATCCAACTAATCAGATTGTCAAAACTGTTGTCAGACATCTGAGAATACCAAAAGTGCACTCAACAGGGAAAACACACTCTCTGTATGCCTAAAATTCAAACATTTTTGTTACAGAAACGCCTTGAGCAGCAGAGACCGGGGACACCTGCCACCACTCCTACAGCAACCACCGCCGCCACCTCGGCCAGCACTCCCAGCACCCCCAGCACCCCAGTGTCCGCAGGCCAGAGGACGGGTCAGGTCACATCTGGAACTAAGATGGTTCTGGCCTCCAAACTGGGCTCTCCAGTCTCTTTCCAGCAGGACAAAAACTTCCACCAGTCTTTTGCGTCCTGGGTCAAACAGGGTCAGACCAACAACAGCTCAGGTAAGACGACGAGGAGAGTTTGAATCATCTCTGAAATCCTGTGTGGAGTGGTGTGGAGTTGTGCGTGTTCTCATCCATCATGTTCTGTTAGTGGCAGGTAGACAAACAAATACTTTTTGAGCATTTTTTCATTTTTATTTTTTAATTTTTCCTTATTTTTGAATCGTTGTTTGACCACCATGTCTTTGTAAGAAGTCAATCATTGGCATGACTTTCCACAGCTGTTGTTTTTTGTGTGTGTCAGTTTTCCACGTTGGTAAATGTGCCAAAATGACTTTGTGGCTCGTGGTGTCCACTTTAAAGCCTGTGGATTTTCAATTTGAGTCCTTTAAATCTTTAAGGGACACAAGACAGGCTGTCTATCATCAGAATTTAAACCCATGACCAAGCAATAATCCCAAATTCCCAAACTGTCAGCCCCTTTGTTGACTCAAACCTTGTGGTGGACACCACAGCTGTAGACTGGCTATCGTGGCAGCCCTTGTGGGTGTGCGTGACTGCAGGTGCCATGGTGTGTCTTGCAGCCTCCACTGGCATCACCACCTCAGAGCAAACCTTCCAGATCGCTGGCAGCCCAGTGACTGTGGCTGGCCAGGTCCTCGCCGCAAAACTCCCGCTCCCCGCTAACAGCAAGATTGTCACGCTCAACATGCCCACCACTCAAGGAGGTAGGGAGCACGAGTGTCATCCATTTCCGCTGGTTTGTGCCAACACTTGCCAAAATGGATGGAGGAGTGTCATGTGACAGGCAGAATCTGTCGGCACTGAGCATGGATGATTCCACACCTGTGTTTTTTATTTATATATTTTTACGGCCGAAAGTCAGATTGCATTTTTTTGTCTGAGCTTTTTTTTTAATCTGAGTTGTGTATAAACTATTGTTATCCCATAAACGAAAGCTTTTCAGATGTTAGAGATCTCCCCGCCCCCCCGCCACACACACAGTGCATGCCACGCCGCCTCTGTACATCCTTGTACTTTTGCATGCATCCAATGCGTATTTGCCTCTTCCCTAATCTAATCGTGCTCATCAACAGGCGTGGTCCAGCAGAAAGTCCTGGGCATCTTCCCCTCTGGGCCCCCTGCGAACCTGAGGACATACAGCACACTACATCCTACAACTGGCAACATCAACCTCAGAGCCAGCACCTCCTCATCCACCCAGCAGCAGGTCTTGTGTCCTTCCTGTCCTTTAAAGTTTTTACTTGAAGCAAAGGCAAATATCAAGCACGATGACTGATGATTTTACCTTTGTCTTTGTGTTCCAGGCCGTCACAGCAGGAGGCCAAATCCAGCAAGTCACCACAATGAGCCAGTCATCGACCCCGGCTACCTCTGTGGGCGCAGCAGCAGTGGTCAGAAGTCCAATGATGGCTCAACAAGGTGCTCTGTCACACTGATCATTTCTATTCATCAAATTAATGTCTTCAGCCTTTGTGGCTCGTGTCCTTATTTAAAAAAAAAAAAAAAACTCACTCCGTCCTCGTCCCCTCCAGGCCAGCCTCAGCAGACTGTGATGCAGACGGGTCCTGGTTCCACACCTGTGCAGACAACCGCAGCTCAGAGAGCAGCAGTTCCTGCGCCGCCGCCTCACGCAGCCACCACAGCACCTGGAGCGGCACCTGTAGCTTCACCCCAGCCCAACAGACCACAGCAGGGTCAAGTTAAACTCACTATGGCACAGCTCATGCAGCTGACACAGGGTGCTCAGGTGAGGGCATGTTTCCTCTCTTTTCATCTCATCTTGAAGTACTTGTAAAGTTTGAATGTTGCTTTATAAAGCCTGAGTTATATCACTGAAGACAAGATTCCTTTTGTCTACATCTCTGCAGGGTGGAAACCCAGGTCTGACGGTGGTGATCCAGGGTCAGGGCCAGACCCAGGGACAGCTGCAAATCATCCCACAGGGTGTAACAGTCATCCCCAGTCCTGGGCAGCAGCTGATGCAGGCAGCCATGCCCAACGGCCAGGTCCAACGCTTCCTCTTCACTCCCATGCTCCCATCCTCATCAGCTCCAACTGCAGTGCCAGCTCAGACAGCTCAAACCCAAATGTCAATTCCAGCTCACGCCAGAGGCCCTGCACAAGTCCAGACAACACCCTCATCCCTCGCCCAAACCCAGATGACAGCCCCTGTACCTGCCCCAACACAGATGCCAAGTTTGGCCCCCACAGCTCCGGTGCAAACCCAAGTTGCAGCCGCGACCCCATTATCAGTCCCTGCACAATCTCAAATATCCACTCCTGTGCCTGCGCTACCTCACGTCGCAGCCCAGCCCTCCACCCAGGTTTTATCCTCCACACCCACCTCTGTCCCTGCTCAACCCCAAGTGGCGAGATCTGTGCCTTCCCCAGCACAAAACGCAGGCCCAGCTATGTCTCAGACACAAGTCTTCGCCTCGGCCCCTGCACAGAACACAGCCCCAGCCATGGTGCAAACCCAAGTCTCAACCCTTACCTCAGGCTCATTCACTACACAAACCCAAACTGCAGTGTCACTCCCTGTCCCAGGAAACGTTACACCTCAAGTCCCAGTCCAGACGCATCCCTTCAGCCCCGCCCCTGCTGTAGCCCCCGTCTCCGTCAAAGCTGCTGCTCAAGTCGCCGCCACAGCGGCCGCTACTAACTCGGCCCAGATGCCAGCTTCTGCCTCTCTTCCCTCACCTGTCCAAGTTCCAACACCTGCTCTCGCTCCCGTCTCTGCTCCCGTCATAGCTGTTGTGTCTACCCAGATTGCTGTCCCGTCCCCAGCCAAAGCCCTCACCCAAATCCAAGCCACGGCTCCCGTTCCCCGTCACGCTGCTGTGGCCAGCGCTGTTGTCACACCAGTCACAGCCACCTCTACAACACCTTCAGTGCCAGGTAATGAACCCACAGCCACACAGTAACACCATTCTCGTACTGTTGTGTGCACGTGCATTCAATGTCCAGCTGGCTTGAAACACTAGCCAGGGGACAGGTTTTAAGAGTTTCTGCTATAAAAGTGTGTAACGGTGTGAAAGGGTGTAAAATCTGTCACACTGTCAGTCATTGAGCTAGTTTCCTGTCTCTGTCAAGTAGCTTTCTGTCACTCACTCTACAGCAGGAAACGGCACTTCAAAATAAAAGGTCTGTGCCGGAAATTCACTATACTAAAAAATAATGGTTGTTTCTTTATAAACTTGACACGTTTGTGAGTCACTTGCGATCCATTCAGAATGGACCCATGACCCACTTTTGGACCGTGACCCACCAGTTGCGAACCACTGTTTTAGAAGTCCTCCTTTGAAAGCAGAGTGGACATAGAAAGCCTGGAACAATTAAATGATTCTGGTGACCTACAAAATTAAATACTGTCACTCTGGACTTCTGTCCCTGTCAGGATTTTTTTTCCAGTGATCTGATTGGTCAGTGGTCATTATGTTGACCGGATCTGATCCAATCCTCTGAAGTTAACCTGCTCCAAAGCAGATTAGCTGTCCAGCATAAATTACCATGGTGATTTGTCCTGTTAACCCCAAACCCTGCTTTTTAATAAAGGCCTCAGGAGCCAGATTATCTGTAGATGTCTCCCAGGGCTGGGCGTTATAACAACTGTGTACGATATATCGATATGTTTTTAAGCAAAATATTACTTCATACAACACCGTTAACAAAATACAGGGTCACGTTGCGTTACATAATGCGTACCAGTTTTCTTCTCTCTTCTCCCACTCTCACTCAGAGAGACACAGAGCTGCTCCTCTGTTTATTCTGTCTGTTAATGGTAAATGGACCTGCACTTATATAGCATCTTTCTAGTCATCCGACCACTCAAAGCACTGTTTACACAACCAGTCACATTCACCCATTCACACACTGGTGGCTCTATTTTGTGGCATGAAGACAGCGCTGTGTCTCACTGACGCTCTTCATTTGACACGGGAGAGTCAGGGGAGGTCTGTGAGCCAGGCTGCCACTAATGTTTCCTCATCTTATTCTTTGATAACTTAAAATCCAGACATTCAAAGACTAAAATTTCTCATCTTGTTAAAAGGTATAGCTAAAAAAAACAACCAAGATGTGAAAAGTGATGACGTGACTTGAAACATGAAGAAAGTGGTCAGCTGGAAATATTTCATTGTGCGACTCTGTTCCAGTTTAGGTAATTTGTCTTTGGTTTGTAATGCTTTGCCTCTCCGTCCTGTTGTAGCTCTGACGGAGCAGAAGGCAGCTCAGCCCCAGGTTTGGACTCCAGCAGCGTCCCAAGCTCAGACTCCAGTTCAGCCGGCTCAGCAGGCCGCCGCTCCCGCTCAGACACCGGCTCTGGCCCCTGTACCCGCCTCTGCATCAGTCTCCATACATTCACCTGTGACCCCTCTGCCTCAAGCATCTCTTCCTCCTCAAGCTCAAGGACAAGTTCAGCACCCCACCGTCGCATCCATGCAGCAGGTCTCTCAAATCCCAGTCCCACCAGTGCAGGTTCATATGGGATTACCAGTTTCTTCTGTTGTTACTACTGTCAGACCTCAGCTCCAGCCCCACACCCATACTCAGCTTCAACCCCAGCGTCAAGCCCAGATCCGTGCGCAGATCCAGGTCCAGCCGTTTGGACAAGTGCAACAGATGCCACACATCCAGGCCCAAGCACAAGCCCAGAACCACCCCCAGGTCCGAGTCCAGTTTCAGCCACAAACACAGCAGCCACCCCAAACCCAAATACAGCCCCTTTCTCAAAATCAACCTCAGGTGCAGTTTCAGTCCCAAACCCAAAACCAAACCCTGCCCCAGCCCCAGGTCCAGGTCCAGGCCCAGCTCCAACCCAGGGTCCAACCTCAGTACCACCCCCAGGTACAAGCTTCTTTTCAAACACAGGCTCAAACTCAACCTCAGGCTCAGCAACAGCCTCAGGTCCAACCTCAGCCCCAGGTTCAGTCTCAGGCCCAAACTCAGCTGCAGCCCCAGATCCAAACCCAGCTCCACCCCCAGGTTCAGGTGCAGTTCCAGCAACAGAGCCAGGTCCACCCGCAACCTCAGGCCCTGCAGCAACCCCAGGTCCAACCTCAAGTCCAAACCCAGCCCCAATTCCAAGTCCAGTCACCACCGCGCCAAACTCAAGTCTCAACCCAGCCCCAGTTCCAAATCCAGTCACCACAACGTCAAACTCAAGTCCAAACCCAGGCCCAGTTCACAGTCCAGTCACCGCAGCAGACCCAGGTCCAGCAGCAGCTTCAGGTTCAAGCCCAACCCCAAGTCCAAGCTAAGCTCCAAGTCCAGTTCCAGCCTCAGAACCAAACTCAAGTTCAAGGGCAGCCTCAGCTTCAGGTCCAGTCTCCAATCAGGCATCAGCTCATCACTGTTCCAGGCCTCCAGCAGCCAGTCCAGCTCCTCTCGGCTTTGCCACCCCACGTTGCTGCCCAGATCCAAGCCCAGATCCAGGCGCAGGCACAGCAGCAGGGCGGCACAGTCCCCCAGCAGATCAAACTGCAGCTGCCCATCCAGATCCAGCAGACAGGGGGGCAAATTCAGGCTCACCAGATCCAGAACATGGTGACCATACAGGCGCCAGCGAGCGTCCAGGAGCAGCTTCAGAGGATGCAGCAGCAGCAGCAGCAACAACAGCAGCAGCAGCAGCAGCAACAACAGCAGCAGCAGCAACTGCAACAAAAACCAAAGAAGAAGAAACACCATGAGGCTAAAAGGGAACAGAAAGAGCAGAATGTGCAGGCGGTCAGCCCCGGGGACGGCATCCAGAAACAGGTGCGTCTCAGTGAGAACAATCCACAGTGATTCATTTCTTTGAAACTGTAAATATTAACAGAGTGTTTGTTGTCAGGCGGTGATGAAGCAGAACGCTACAGCAGAACAGCTGAAACAGAGGAAGACCCTGGCTGCAGCCGAGCGAGAGGAAAACCAGAGGTTTGGGCTTAATACTCATAAAATGGTGGATCTTTATGACATGTTGATATTTCCTTCCTGTGGGTTACAGGAGTGTTTTCATGGTATTGACCGCATTTTCCTCCACTTTGGTTGTCCATGTGTCCTGATAACTAACCGGTTAATTAACCCGTAGACCAACATGTATAACTGGTCAAAATTATTCTCAGTTTATAGTTGACATGTCTAATCATGATAAAAATGTTTGCTGAGTTTCTTCCTGATAACTCTGCCACCGTCTGAACAACAATGACTCTGCTGTCCTTGTGTTTTCAGAATGATCGTGTGCAACCAGGTAATGAAGTTCATCCTCGACAAGATCGAGAAGGACGAGAAGCAGGCAGCTAAGAAGAGAAAGAAGGAGGAGGTGGTGGAGCAGAAACGCTCCAAACAGAACGCCACCAAGCTGACGGCACTGCTGTACAAGCACAAGGAGCAGCTGAAGGCCGAGATCTTGAAGAAGAGGGCGCTGCTGGACAAGGAGCTGCAGCTGCAAGTACAGGTCAGCACACAGTCCGCCGTCATTGATGTGGTTATGTATAGAGATAAGATTAATCAGTCTTTATCAGGTGTTAAATTCAGAGCAGAGATGGTAAACATTACGTTGTCTCCTTCTCAGGAGGAGCTGAGGCGGGACATCGCCAGGCTACAGAAAGAAAAGGAGAAAGCGAGAGCGGCCATCGCCCAAGCTAACGCAGCGACAGTCAAGGCAGCCTCTTCCCACTCCTCCCACCCCTCTCACTCTACACATTCCTCTCACAGCAGCCACACACCGACCTCATCGTCCTCATCCCATAAACGCAAGAGGGAAGAGGAGAGAGACAAAGACAGAAACAGAGACAGAGACAGGCACCATCACGACAAGGACAAGAAGCGGGACAGGGATAAGGACCGGGACCGATACAGAGACCGAGATAAAGACAGAGACGGGGATCGAGAGAGGGAGAGAGACCGAGAACGGGACAGACATCGGGACAGAGAAAAGGACAAAGACAGGGACAGAGACAAGGACGGAGATTCCAGCTCATTGAAACACAAGAAGAAGAAGAAGCTGTCTTCTACCTCAAAGGATCACAAGAAGGACACCAAACTGTACTGTATCTGCAAAACAGCCTACGATGAGTCGAAGTAAGAGACAGTTGTGATGTCGTCATGGCGATTTAAAGGGATACTTTGAGATTTTGAAGCAGGGTTGTATGAAATATTTATCCATATTAGTGTATTACTGAAAGTAGATGGCAGTTGACACACCCCCAGTTTGGAGAAGCAGGCAGGAGTACCAACATTAAAGCTAAGATAGGTTCTGCTGTGGACGGGGGCAGCAACAAGACGTATTTTAGCCTCAAAATCAGCATCAGTTTAAGTGTACATTATATTTAGAATATTTTATCACTTTACCTCGCCATCAGACAGCTGTTTATAACGAGGAACTGAAGCTGTTATCTGCGCTTTCTTCAAAGCCAGACTCCTTTGACAATAATTTTACCTCACAGAGCACAGGAGCAGCTGGTCTACCTCTGCCTCGATCACTTAGTTTGTTCGTGTTATTGTGGAACTTTAGTGAATCCAAACTAAGCCCACGGTTGCCACGGGTCCTTAAAAAGTCTTAAGTACACATTTGATTTTAAAAAATGCCTTGCCTGTATGACCGAAGTGAGAGCTGCGCCTGCATACAAGGCATAAAGTCAAACACACTCTTGGTGGGTGTTGGCCTCGGTCCCTTGTCCCTGATCCTGTTTGTGATATTCATGGACAGGATCTGAAGGTGCAGCCAGGGGGATGAAGGTTTGGGATCCTCAGAATTGCATCTCTGTGTTTTTGCAGACGATGTGGTTCTGTTCGCTTCATCATACCGTGACCTCCAGCATGCACTGGGGCAGTCGGGATGAGTCCACACCTCCAAATCAGAGGCCATGGTTCTCTGCCGGAAACCGGTGGATTGCCCCCTCTGGGTTGGGAGAGAGTTACTGCCTCAAATGGGGGAGTTCAAGTATCTCTGGGTCTTGTTCAAATCATTAGTGAGGGTAGAAGGGAGCGTGAGATGGATCAGTGATTTGTTGTGGCTTCTGCGGTGATACAGGCACTGTGCCGGACCGTTGAGGTGAAGAGGGAGCTGAGCCAGAAGGCGAAGCTTTTCAATGTACTGGTCCATCTACGTCCCAACCCTCACCTATGGTCATGAGCTCTGGGTAGTGACTGAAAGAATGAGATCGCAGATGCAAGCGGCCGAAATGAGTTTCCTCTGTGGGGTGGCTGGGCTCAGCCGTAGAGATAGGGTGAGGAGCTCGGACATCTGGAGGGAGCTCGGAGTAGAGCCGCTGCTCCTTCGCGTCGGAAGGTGGTTGAGGTGGTTCGGGCATCTGATCAGGATCCTCCTGGGCGCCTCCTGTTAGAGGTGTTCCAGGCACATCCCACTGGTAGGAGGCCCCGGGGCAGACCCAGAACACTCTGGAGGGATTACATATCTCATCTGGCCTGGGAACACCTTGGGGTCCTCCAGGAGGAGCTGGAAAGTGTTGCTGGGGAGAGGGAGGTCTGGGGTGCTTTGCTTGGCCTGCTATCCCTGTGACCTGGCCCTGGATAAGCGGATGAAAATGGATGGATGGACTGATGTCTTGGAAAGTATTAAATTGCCTTAAATTCAGATTGGCTGGGTCAAGAATGTTTTTTAGTCATGTCACTGCGAGAATTTATGACGTTGGCTTTACAGCAAACATAGTTTAACAGGAAGGAAACTATTCGATGGAGGAACTGAAATGAATAACGGCTTTAGTTCGCCATCAGAAAGAGCTGTCTAACAGCAAGGCAAAGCGGTGTAAATAATTCTCAATATAGCGTACACTTAAACTGATACTGAGGTTTGCTGCTACTGCCCCCGTCCATGGCATGTCACACTACAGACTGCTTCTCCAAACTTGGGCTGTGCTGACTGACATCCACTGTAGGTAATACACAGACTATGGGTACGTAACTCATGCAACCTCACCTCAAAACAGTCTGAACTCTCCCTTTAAGTGAACTTAACCATCTTCTCCTCTCAGGTTTTACATCGGGTGCGACTTGTGTTCCAACTGGTTCCACGGGGCGTGTGTCGGCATCACAGAGAAAGAGGCCAAGAAGTTGGAGGACTTTGTGTGTAATGACTGTAAACGTGGTCAGGAGGGAGCAAGCAATGAGGAGTTGTACTGCATCTGTCGGACGCCATACGACGAATCACAGTATGGCTCTTCATATGTTACATCACTGTCGTCAGCTTTATACATACAGAGTCTTTAATTGGTGATACTTAACCACGATGTGTCCATTGTTCACCCACAGATTTTACATAGGCTGTGACCGCTGCCAGAACTGGTACCACGGGCGCTGCGTGGGCATCCTGCAGAGTGAGGCCAATCACATCGATGTGTACGTCTGCCCACAGTGTCAGTCAACAGAAGATGCTATGACAGTCCTCACGCCGCTCACCGACAAAGACTACGAGGGGTTGAAAAGAATATTACGCTCGTTACAGGTAAGGAACATGTTTTTGTCAGGCTGTCTTTACTTATGTAATACAAATATCTTTAAATACAAACTAAGCAGGAATAAAAAGTGCTTTTACAAGAGGACTAAAAGACAAGAAGCAGTTAATGTATGAAAAGAACCAAATTCAGCATTCAGCCGTCAGTTTCTCACATCTGCGCTCAGTCCCTCTGGATTTTGGTATTAGTGGTGCTCCATTTTAAAAATGAGTTGTGTAATCATTTGTTGTTTTTCAACAGTCTCACAAAATGGCGTGGCCTTTCCTCGAACCAGTGGATCCCCACGACGCACCAGATTATTATCGTGTAATCAAGGAGCCAATGGGTAAGAACCAGTCGTAAGGGGAACTAAAGTTTGAGCACATCCTGGAAAAATTACTCAGGTGCAAGACAAAAAATACTTCAGAGCAGGGCACAAAGGAGATCTGCACACTGACGGCTCCAAATAAATACTTTCAGAAGATCTTGTCGATCAAAACAAATTCAGTGCGAGCAAATCACAGCAGTTGTTTTCTTTAACTCTAGAAAATGTGACACACCGTCTTGAAGCTGATGCAGTGATCCAGATAAAAACAGCTTTCCATGCTGTGTATTATAGTTTGTTATGCAGGAAATGTATTTTTCTTTTTTAAATCCCATCTTTTTCTGTCCCCTCGCAGACTTTTCCACAATGGAAACCCGTTTGCAAAAGCGACATTACCACAAGCTCACAGAGTTTGTGGCCGACGTGACCAAAATCTTTGACAACTGTCGCTACTACAACCCCAACGACACTCCCTTCTTTCAGTGTGCCGAGGTGCTCGAAGCCTTCTTTGTACAGAAGCTGAAAGGTTTCAAAGCAAGCAGGTAAGGTCAGGCGCTCCTGCCGCCGCTGCCGCTGCCGACTCTGAGGTTCCCACGTTTCTCTCTCCTTCTCCATGCTCATGTTTGCATGCTGTGAAACGTTGACTCCGCCCACGTTGGCTGTGATGTCAGTCTGTTCTTGGTTTATGCATTTATGCCATTCACTTTTTATTTTTCTCTGTACCACTGACATGTGTAGTGAGTGTTACGTTGCAATAGAAGGTGCTGTGTAGACTTTAGTTTGCTTCAAACAGTCAGTGTGGCTCGGCCGGACTAAAACCAACACAGCTGACAAACGTTAAGACATTACATCTGATGTCTTGACGGAACTTCAGGAATACGTAACCCACAAAGTGATCATTTGTATGTCAGTTACTCATCATGAGTTCACTTGAATTCATTAAAAAAAAAAAATCCTTCCTTCACGAAATCAACGTTAAGTCCAGTTCAGACCAAAGATTAACGACGAGACAAAACCATTTTAGAACGTTGCAGAGAGAAGTTACAGCGGTGTGAAGTGGTCGGTCTGAGCTCGACTCAGCCCTGACGGTGTGTCGGTGTCGGACGGTGGGTTGCTGCTGCTGCTCGCTCTATGTGCTTATGCCCCGCCCACACACACACACTCTCATTGACTGATTAATTGGCGCTGGTTATTTGTATTATTGTGGCGTATTGATTATGAATACAGTCCATCTGATTAGGGCTGGGCGATAAAACAATCTGAAAATGGGATCGCAATAAAATGTATGTCGATGATGATGATAAACTAAAGTCCATTTAACTGGATATGGATCAACCTAGATAGCTCCAACAGCGTGTCCTGCAGCAGGAGTTAACATTTTTCACTGTAAAGTTTGAGCCGAGGTGAGGAGGAAGTGAAAGTGGTGTGGACATAACGAAAAGAGGGGGAAATGAGTGGAAGTGAAGCTGAACAAGAGCTCGTGTCATCCTCATAAACAGATGAAATTGTGGATTAAAAAGGTGACACAGCGTTAATAATATGGAGAAGGTTTGGCTACTTGAAAGTCGATGATGATGCACGGACGACGGTCTGCAAAATATGCCGTCTCTCGGTGCCAACCAGGACGGGAAACACAATCAATAGTCCTCTTTTGCTGCTGTAACCCCGTATGAGAAGCGATGGGAAAGGAGCAGAGATATAACAGACACAGTGTCGTACTTTCTAGCCAATGACATGGTGCCCATGAGCACCGTGGAGAAAGTGCGAGACTGCAGGTATGAGGCAGGGAATATTTTTGCCAGCTTTACGACGAGACGCTGGGAAGCTGGAAAATCATTTGGTCTTTTCAGTTGTCAGACATCATCAGGATACTTTTCAAACTCGCAGCATTATCAAATTATATATTGTGATAAATATAGATATCGATCAATACGGGGAAAATTACCGTGATAATATTTTTTGCCATATCCCCCAGCCCTACACCTGATACTCGTTTTGTTTCTGTTTGTCGCCGTTTCATCACTACAAATGCAGCTGTAGCCAGTGTCTCACTATCACCATCCTTGTTCAGATTTTAAGAAGCTACAAATTATTTTCAGCCACAAAATCAACCTGAAAAGCTGCAAATCAGAAGAGAAGTACAGAGAGTTGTTGACTAGAGATGATACACCATCTTATCGTGGTGACTTGGTGTGAAGCGGCAGGTTTTTAGAGCGATGCAGAACAGGACATTGCAGGTAGTCGCCTGTTTCGACTTGCCTTTGGTCTGACCTTGGCTTCACACATGGTGATTCTTGTACAAAGGGTCATTTTGGGCGCGGCGTATTCTCTTAGCACTGTGTTACGTCTGTATCGTGTGTCGTCTTTGCATTTGTGTCTGTTCACCTTTTGCTGCATGCCTTTGATTTATGCCATCCCATTTTCTTCTTTCTTACAGATTGTCAGATTCTTAAGTGGGCCAGTCTAGATGGAGTCTGGACTGAATGCTGGGGTCTCTAGTAGTAGTGTCATGGAAACTTTGTGTTTTCAGAGAAACAAAAAAACCATTAACACAAACACCAAATGTGCTTTCATGTAAATGCCACCGATTTAACATTTTTGGTCACCATTAAAATATTCAGTTGAGCCTCAGAACGGCAGCCATGTTGACACGAGGGACGTGCTTTCTTCTCACCTTAATCTGGCCTTTTTTGTTTTTTGGACAGCTCGGATGTTTTCAGTGAGATTTTAAATGCATTTTAGTTCCTAACTTGTATTTATTTTCTGTCATACATCTCAGTTGGATTGTTGATCTTACCAGATATAATAAAGAAAATATATAAAGCTGCATATTTTATTATATAGAAGATATTTATGAGAAGTTTTGTATGTCACATCCCTTTTATGAGTTTGAGCTGGTTGTTCCGGTGGTCGTCTTGATTGCACATACTTTTACCATGTACAGTGGCTGTAAGATATATCTAACTGTGTGTTTGAATGTTTTAAATAATTATGAAACCAATCATTTTAGATAGTATTATTTTATGAGACTAAAATGTACTACACAGGGTGAGGGATCAGAGCTCGTCCCGTTCCTCGCCTCACACAGTAACCTCAGAGCGTAGTTGTGGACGTCAGTAACGTTAAAGGCATTCCCAGTACATTACACCAACATGGCTGCAGGACCCCGTGCCGCCGACCCCTTTGCATCCTCTTGTGTCTGTTTGTCCAGATGTCACAACAATAATGCGAAGGGCTCTCAACTCTTCATCTCTCTCCGCATCCTGTAGGTCTCATAACAACAAGCTACAGTGTTCGTCAGCCTCTTAGAAAGCATCGCACATTGCTCAAACAAAATGCACTTGCCAAGAATATGGCTTTTCTGAACTGTAACTCTGTGACAGACTCTGCCTCATCTTGCGTTTTGGGATCGGCCCCTCCGGCTGTCGGTGCAGCCGCCGCCGCCGCCGCCGCCGCTGCTGCTGCTTTGGCAGGACTGTTCAGGCAGAGCCGCCCTCTGCCCATTTCAGCTCTAAGGGACCTTTTTGGACCTGTCTTCATCAGTGGGACTGTACTGAGGAGCAACCGGAGCAACTGAGGCATTTCAGAAGAAAGTTTACCTCGGAGAAAAGACTCTTTAAGGAGCTCTCATATTTCCATGTTTATTTTTTGATCTCAGTCTTTTTATTTTTTTTTTTTTTTCTCTGTTGTTCAAACTCCCTCAGGCCATCCTCGTGGTCACCATGTCCGATGATGGAAATTGAATACTGACATATGGCGGATGAGTTTCACTGAGCATCATGTATCAAGAGTTTTGTGTCTAAATTCAGATTTCACAGTGGAACGTTTCTTCTCCCATCTCCACCCATTGTTTAGTCTGAAGTGGCATGAGAGACAGTCGTACTAAATATCTGGACATCAGTAGTCTGCTTGGTTAAACTTCTATAACCTACTGAAAGTACAGTAATAAGCTATTGTAAATGATTGCTCTGCAGTAGTGACTGACCCAGAAGGATTAAACAGTGTATTTGAAGGTTCCTGCCCTGTTTGTAAAAAAACAAAAAAAAACAACAAATGTCAGATTTTGACTTTGATTATGATTTCTTTTTCTTTTTTTGTATTACTTCTGAAGAAATATTGATGTATATGGAACTTAATAAAATGGAAAAGACTGATTTATTTCTCTTGTTTTTATCTGGCTGACGGTGACGCACGGTTATCGTCTTTATCAGACTGTAGAGAGATTTTTGTTACAGACAGATGTTTCCCCAACAGATTGAGAACTGTGATACAAAGCAGGAACAGATTGAACTAGATTAATTCTAATAAAAGATTAAGAGCTGATAAAACATTAAAAGAGTCCTCTAGTCCAGTGGCAGTGTTTCCGTTACAGACTCTTAAAAGCTTGCAATTTATTAAGAAAAATTGGAGAGAAAGAGAAATTGGAAATGTTGTTGGTCTTGATTTATGAACATATTTCCCTGTCAGATAAATGTTTTATTCATTATCTGTTATTGGATGATTTTAAAATGTACTTATACTTCTTTACACACTTTATTTTGAGGTTATCCACAGTGGTTTCACTGGTCCGGCCCATTGGGATCAATTACAGCTGAATAAGGCCCATAAACTAAAATAGGTTTGACACCCCTGCTTTAGGAATACTGTGATGCACAAAAAAGAAAAATGTATCTTACTATATAATGATGAAAACTCTGTGTGTGTGTGTTCCATGTTTTTCTCCTCACTGACTTGGTCAATCCATGTGAAATTTGGCACAGTGGTAGAGGGTCATGGGAGGATGCCAATGAAGCAATATTACATCAGTTGGTCAAAGGGGGGCGCTATAGCAACTGATTGAAATGTCAAACTTTGAATGGGCATATCTCATGCCCCGTATGTCGTAGAGACATGAAACTTTGCACAGAGATGCCTCTCCTCATGAGGAACACATTTGCCTCAAGAACCCATAACTTCCGCTTATATAGATTTTCCACCATTTTGAATTTTTTGAAAAACACTTCAAATGGATCTCTTCCTAGGAAGTTTGAGCGATCTGCATGAAACTGGGTGAACATAATCTAGGGACCAATATCTAAAGTTCCCTCTTGGCAAAAGTTGGAAAACTTCCTAAAACTGAGCTTCTATAAGGCAATGAATATTGCGGAGGGCGTGGCTCATCACATAAAGGTGTATAACATCTCAAGGGTTTCACCCATCACCACGCAACTTTGTAGGCATATGACCACACATAATCTGAGGGGACCCCTCCATTATTGACCCCATCAAACAAAATGGGGGCGCTAGAGAGCTCATTTCTTATCTAGGCCTAACCGCCATAACGATTTCTATTATGTAATTCATGGAATTGGCGATTTTTTTTTTTATTTATTTACTTATCTGCCTTTCATCGTGCTACCTCAACTACTAATGTACAGTTTTAGCCCACTAACTATCCGTCTATTGGCAATGGTACTACTGTACTTTCAATAAAGCAATCGTACTGTCAACTTCACAAACACTCTGAATACATTGCTCTTCTTAATGGGTTCAGTTGACTATTTAATCTGCAATTTCCTATGACCTGTATCCCAAACACACACCATGTGAAACTGTACATGGGCAACTGTGCACTCAATGGGTATGGACTAGTTATCATTTATTTTGGTAAGGAAATTTTACTTCTGGAACACTGGTCAGAAAAGTCCTACAGGATTTACATCGTTTCCAATAGAATCCCGTAGGATTCCCATACATTTCTAAAAATCCTAAAAGAATTCTGTAGAGAACATTTTGGCTCTTTTTCTTTCTCACTTGGTTCCATGGAAATCCTTTAGGCTCTCTATTTTTTTCCATTTTAATGACACTACAAAGATCAAGTGCAAACACAATGCAATACTGTACAAAATTACATCACAAAGACAGTTTGCCAGAGATTACAGACTCAACGACATCAAAAATGTATACTTGCTTAGATAATCATGACATCACCGCTCTACGCCAGCTTGAGAAGGTTTCTGCTTAAAGGGTCCAGAGTCCTGTTCCCAGTGCTGGCTTATCTTTGCCATTCACAACAGTTCTTAAACTAAATGCATATGCCTCTTGTTCATGTATTCTTTGATGAGTGTCCGTGGCCGCTGTAGGGCTGAGGCTGCACGCTCCATCATTAGTAGTCACGTGAAATCATCAATTCAGCCAGTTATTTAAACAAAAACAACTAAGTTTCTGAACTTTGCGGTTCATAAGAATGATCCTTTTTATAGAAAGGAATGCCTGTGTTAACAGATGATGTATCACTCAAGATTTTACATTAGGGTTCCTATAATATTTTAAAATTCCATATGATTTTGTGTCTCTTTATAAGAAAAAAAAGTTCTTTACTAAAAGGATTTTTTTTTTCAATTGGTTTAAATAAATTCTTTTAGGATTCCTATAATTCTTTTTTACTTTATTAGACTCTGTACCCCTTTTCTAAGAAAAATGTCTGGTTATTGTAGGACTTTCACAGCTCCACTGAAAACCTTTTTTTTCCAAGTGGTTCCAATAAATGTCTTTAAGATTCCTAGAATGATTTAAATTCTAAAGAGTTTGTATCCCTTTATAGGGAAAAAAAAGTTTGGTTCTTGTAGGATTTTCAGTCCTATTGGAAATCTGGAATGCTGGATCTTATATGTTTTTAACATCTTCAAATACTTTTATCCATTATTACAAGAATTGCCAGTCTCTTGTTGATCATGTAAATATATGGACACCACTTCACTACAATGGCTTATTGAAAATGCCTTTGAAACGTTTTATTCATAAAATGAATAACGTTCTTGAAGAAATTACCTTCTTATTTGACATACAAACAAACCGAGTATTTAAGTATTTATTTTCAAACTTTATCACATCTAAAATCCTGTAATAATTTTATCTAAAACTATTAGTTTATGCAAGTTATTCAGTTTCATACATGGTAAAGCAAACTTCTCGTGTGTTTTATATTAATTTTATTTATGTACTTATTACTGTCATAGAAGTAATGTAAGATTGTTCCATATTCCATGAAGACTTGCGTCATAACTATAAGATTTTTTAAATAAAATAAACAATAAAAGCACATTTTAAAAGTACCCTGACACGTGGACCTAAAAGCACCGATCCCAGATCAGTGCTTTCCTCCCAAACTTCCACTAAAAATAAAGAAAAGACGAAAGAAAACCGACCCAGAGTCAGAGTTAACAGGATGTGATTCACGCGAATGGAGATCTCGCGATGATACCGTGTGGTGACGAATTTCCGCGTGTTCGCTGTGATTTTTTTCAAACTGTCCAATCAGCGGACGCGGCTGGATGCTTTCACTTAAACGGACCAATCAGGAGGCTTTGTTGTAGGAATTTAAAGGTCTGTGCGGCACTTTGAGAGCAGTACAATCTTTGCGCGGAGACGAGGTAAGAACGTTTGACCTGCTCGTTAAGTTTAATATAAAGGGAGTTAATTTTATCTTTGAGATTTAACCGTTTTGTGTGTAGCGCTTATCGTTTATCAAACTTAAGATAGCTGTCAGTGGAGTTAACGTCAAACGGGCGCTCTGCTTAGCTTAACATGGCTGTCACTCTGCTCCAGGGGCACGAGGCAGCACGACGTCATTTATAACTGACTAATTTAACTTTTACTTCACAGGATAAACACAACAAATCTTAATTTCATCTGCTGCTGAGCCTCCCTGTCTGCTGAAAATGTCTGAGAACAGCGACCGTCTGAGCAGCTTCAAGAACAAAGGCAGAGATGCCAATGTGAGTTAACTCGAGTAAGATAACTTCAGCATCATATCTTAATAATTTAATCCGCGAGTTTCAGTTTAAATTTTGTGGCTTAATTTCCATTAAACGCAGGAGCTTCGCCGCAGGAGGGTGGAGGTGAACGTCGAGCTCCGCAAGGCGAAGAAAGATGATCAGATGTTCAAGAGAAGGAATGTGGCAGCATTTCCTGACGAGGCCACTTCCCCTCTTCAGGAGAGGACCCAAAACTGTCAGGTAAAACATTTAAAGCCATTATTTAAACTGAGGAAATGTTCAGTCTTATTTTACAAGAATTAAATGCGTTTTATATCCTGTTAATGTGCAAGAAAACGCCACTTTAATCCCCTAACAGGGTGTGTACATGTCCTTTAAAAAGCCTTAAATCCAATGTTTCAACAATAGTCTGAAATTTAAATTTGTGACGTCTTAACTACTACAAACATCTTATCTATTTTCATTTATCCATCTTTTTTTATAAGTTTTTATTCATTTGAAAGGCTTGGTAAATGGCATACATATATTTTCTGTGCATACAAGGATATAAGGCACATATATTTTACAATATGGAGGTGGACTCCAGTACATAAAGAAAAATTAACAACTAAAACTAGAAGGAAACTAACCAACAATAACATGTCACATGTCCTCATACATCACTCTACAGGGTCACACAATCACAGAGCAAGTTCGAAATTATGTAGGTTGAAAATACTCTCAATATAGGGTACGCTTAACTCTTTGATGTGGACCATTTTTAGGTTGCGAAAATATGTTTTGTTGCTGACCCTTCGATAGCAGTAGATTGCTAAGCTTTCCGGTCGGCTTCAAACGGACTGACATTTACTGTATGTAACATACTGTCAATTAATAAGTACCCCCTACAACCCCACTTCAAAACATGAGAGCTATCCTTTACTGATCGCATAGAAAATATAATATTGAATATAAAATGTTAAGCTTAGACAAGTTCAATACGGTATTTCCAAGTTAGTTTTTCATCTACTATGACCCCTGGAATTTTAATGCAAGTAACCTCAGTTAAATCGATGTTGTCTATGAAAATTTTGGCATAATCTTTAGTTATATATTTTTATTTTTTGTCACAAAATATCCTGAAGTGTTGATTTATCCGTGTTGACACTCGAATGAGTGTGCTAAAATTTTCATGTGAAGATACCAGACATGTATCATCAACAAATTAAAAAGGCAGTACATGTTTGCCGCCCTTAGGTAGGTCATTTATGTAAATCAAGAACAACAGAGGACCAAAAATGGAGCCCTGGGTTACTCCACAAAGTAGCTTAACTCTGTTTGATTCATACCTATTAATAGAGACATACTGTTCTAACTGTTGAATAATCAAGCAGCCATTTTAAAGCAGCATCATGAAAGCCATATTTCTATAATTTTGCAATAAGGATGTGATCAAAAGTGTCAAAAGCCTTTGACAAGTCTAAGAATATGCCAAATGTTGTTGACCAAACTTCCAACTCAAATTTACATTTAAAAAAAAAAAAAATACTCACATACCTCCTGCAAAGTGCCACTAGGTGTACCCATACCCCCATTTGACAAACCTCACCTTTCCTGAAGACAAAGGAGTAGAAGCACTGCTGGGTCTTAGTTAGTGGTCACATACTGGTGCTCTTTGGGTACCTCAGGTGTACTGTGTTTACTCCACCTTGTGAAGGTCTCATTGCATCAGTAAAATATACTCTCAGTCAAAAAATATAAAATGCATGTGTGCTGTCAGCAGACAGTAACCCTGATGACAACCTGTGAGTCGCAACACGTTGGTGTTTATAATCCATGTTGACATGTATTATAAAGGCATTTTAGTTTTTGCACAAACCCTACAGTGTGTCTGGGATTGATTTTCAAGGAGATTTGCATTTTATATTTTGAGTGAGAGTAAACTTTACTCATGCAATGTGCCTATCACAAGATGTAATAAACATAATCGCCTTTCCTTTCCTTTCTTTTCCTAATTGCAAATCTGACATTGCATCTTTCAGCCTACTTGAGTGGTCTGGTGTCTTTTTTTTTTTTTGTTGTTGTTGTTTCCAGTTTAATAAAATCAGCCTTGGCACCAACAATGTCACAAAGCGTATCACATTATATCGGTTATTCGACATCTCAATCCTAACTGCTCTCCCTCTGAACGCTGCCTGAACTGGGTCTGGTTTCTGTAAAGCATCAGATCTGACAAAGTTTGGAATATTTTAGTCCAATATTTAACAATTCTCGGTCAGTTCCAAAACGTGTGTGCCAGTACAGCCAGTGCCCGTCCACATCGATCACAAGATGGATTAACTGTAGGAAACATCATGGAGAGTCTGTTATTAGGATTGGAAGTGCACTTGGGCTTTTCTCCACTGATCTAATACCATGTCTCGTTTCTTTGTGACCATCAGCAGGCCTCCAGACAGTGGACGGTTGAAGAGATTCTCACAGGAGTCAACAGCGGTAATGTCGAGTCCCAGCTCCAAGCTACACAGGCGGCACGGTAATAACAATTCATTAATGCTCTGTATATTAAATTTTACTGCACAATCAAAATGACTTACCGTTGCCACTATGTCTCACTGTAACTGTATTGTGCTGAACGCAGGAAGCTCCTGTCTCGTGACAAGAATCCTCCCATCAACCAGATGATCAGCGCTGGTCTGATCCCCAAGTTTGTCGCCTTCCTGGGGATGGTCGACTCCCCTCCAATCCAGTTTGAGGCTTCCTGGGCTCTGACCAACATCGCCTCTGGGACGTCTGATCAGACAGCTGCAGTTGTTGACGGCGGGGCCATTCCTGCCTTCATTAACCTGGTTACATCCCCCCACCAGCACATCAGCGAGCAGGCTGTCTGGGCCCTCGGAAACATCGCTGGTAATTTATTTATTTATTTTTTCTTAATGTGGTCTTATTTGGTCAGAAACAGAGGACATTTTTAAAATTTATTTTTGCTCTGTAGGTGACGGATCATCTCTGAGAGACCGGGTCATCAAGCATGGAGCTGTGACTAATCTGCTCACCCTGCTGGCAGTCCCTGACCTGTCTGTATTTAATGTAAGTATATGTATATATTTTTTTAATCATGTTATATCGGAAAGCAATTTTCCCCAGGGTTCCTGCAAATCCCTTAAGTCTTAAAAGGCACTGATTTCATGAATCTAACATAAGGTCTTAATGGTGATTAAATTTGTTCAAAAATCTCAACAACCAAACTGGCAGTGCTGTGCAGATTTCACGGTCAGCGCTTCGTCACACTGCTGGTGTTTGTACAGTTAATATGCTTGTCTTCAGCTTATGAATCCTGTTCTTGAAATGGTCATTTATTCTCCTTACTGCCCACCAGAGGGCGCTCTAACTCAACCAAAAGCTGCTTCATATCAAACTCATGTCTTTCATTTCTTTGCAGGAGGGCTACCTGAGAAATGTCACGTGGACGCTGTCTAACCTCTGCCGCAACAAAAACCCCTCCCCTCCTATGGCCGCGGTCCAGCAGATTTTACCCGCCCTGATTCGTCTGCTTCACGTTCATGACAAGGAGGTGTTGGCTGATGCATGTTGGGCTGTGTCATACCTGACAGATGGCTCTAATGACCGCATCGAGGTGATAGTGCAGACCGGCCTAATACCTCGCCTGGTGAATCTGCTCGGCTTTGAGGAGCTGTCTGTGGTCGTACGTATCAAACCTCACTTTTTTCCCTTCTGTCAGTGCCTCCAGTTTGTACATCAGCAGCCTGATGAGTTCTTGTAGCATCTGTGCACAGCTGTGGTCCATTGTGTCAGCACCTTGAGGCACCTCCTCAGGTTCTCACAGGTTGTACAATGACCTCTGTCACCCTTCCCTCAGACCCCCGCGCTGCGTGCCATCGGCAACATCGTGACAGGCACAGATGAGCAGACTCAGGCTGTACTGGATGGCGGTGCCCTGGCCATGTTCCCCCAGCTGCTGCGCCACAAAAAGGCCAACATTCAGAAGGAGGCAGCCTGGACTCTGTCCAACATCACAGCAGGGAAGGATACGCAGATCCAGGAGGTCATCAACACAGGCCTCGTTCCATACCTCATCGATATGCTTGTGCGGGTATGTGTTGGTTGACTTGTTTCATTCACTGGGGGGGTGGGGCTATATCTAATTTAAACTTTACCAGCACAATGCTCTGAAAGGCAGATGCCTACATTAGTGCAGGGTGTCTGCAGGTCCTTAAAATGTCTTTATATTTGGTCTATTAACGCAGTGGTTTGCAAATTTCCCACCTACAATCAAGCGATCCATCACCCCACTCACAACTTTCTCCTTTCTAAATGTTATCATCCCTCACACTGGCTGCCAATCAGGGCTTCTGATGTGACAGAAGCCAAAAGTGGCGTGGATCAAAAAATATTCGACAAGTTCTACAATCAGGCTCCACCTCACCATCTGCATCGCCAGTTTCCAGACTCCAAAATGTTCATAAGCAGGAGTCAAAGTTTCTCCCATCAAGTCTGTTTTCATAGATCGCAACTTTTGCATTGGAAGTGGTGTACGCCTCTTTCAGGCCTAATTTGTGTGTACACAGTGTTTATTAATGACACCTCTGGTCTGTTTGTTTTGGAGAGGAAGAGCTCTCTGTGGATAATTCAGCTCCTGGTAAAAACCTCCTGAACAAAGAATACTGAAGGAATTCTAACTGGGAGAAGTTTCAGCAGGTTGCAATCTTCACCGCGATGCCACTAATCCCCCTAAATCTGACCCACTGCTCCGTTTTTAAAGCATTAAATTTAGTTGTTTGATACCTGCAGACCTTTCTCTAACTTTCCAGGTCATGTCTATGTGGCTTATCTTTTCTTCTTTCCTCTGCAGGGTGATTACAAAACTCAGAAGGAGGCTGTTTGGGCTGTTACCAACTTCACCAGTGGGGGCACTGTTCAGCAGGTGGTTTACCTGGTTCAAGCCAATGTGCTGGAGCCTCTTCTGGATCTCCTCTCCTCTAAGGACAGCAAAACTGTCCTCGTCATCCTGGACGCCATCACCAACATCTTCATGGTGCGTGCATGAACAAATAAAGATGTGTGCTATCTGTTTTGCCATTCTGAACGGTCCAGTTATTATTAGATGTGACAAGATGGATGATGTGTTTTCCTACCAGGCCGGGGATAAAATCGGGGAGTCAGACAAGCTGAGTCTAATGGTTGAAGAATGCGGCGGACTGGACAAGATCGAGGCTCTGCAGTCTCATGAGAACGAGATGATCTACAAAGCATCCCTCAACCTGATTGAGAAATACTTCTCTGACGAGGTCAGTGTCTCATGATATCTGAATTGATTTTAACATAATGTTTTGTGCCCATGAATGATGTCAATGTTTTTATGTTTCTGATCTGTACAGGAGGAGGTGGTGCAGTGTGTGGCCCCCGAGGCGACCACCAACAGTTACGCCTTCCAAGTCGGAGAAGGCCAGAGCACTTTCAATTTCTAAATGACTAATACCTCATCTGTACTGTACCCTCACTGCTACTGTCTGTCCTTTGTTCATGTGATCGTAGAGTCCTGTGGTTTTTGTATGTATTGTACATACTGTTTTAATATGACAAAACATGGTTGTAAATAAAGTTGTCAGATCATGTGTGGTGGTTTGATGTTTAGGGTTATATCAGTCTGTGTGTTTGCATAATTGTTATAAATGGTAGAAGTGTCACTGTGGTTACTGAAACATATCTAGGAATTCACCTTGTGTCACAAAAGGTAAGTCTCAAGAATAAATCATCTCAAAATTATGAGAAATCTTGAAAAATGTCTCAAAATATTGAGACCTTTAAAATAATGACTTTATTAAAATAAAACTTTACAAAGAAAATGACTTGATATCTAAAGATGATAATGAGAAACTTCATCAAAATATTTCAAAAATAATGAGACATTCTCAAAGTATCTCAAATGTGATAAAGAAAACTGACTTTTCTCAAAATGAATAAATATCCCAAAATATTGAAGTATGGGAAATAATGACTTTTCTCAGTCTGCTTCTCAAATTATGAAACTTAATGAGTTGGTATTGCTTCTCATTATTTTGAGATATTAAATTATTTTTGATAGACCAATTATTTTGTTTTCTTTAGATGCTAACTCAGTCTTTTTAGTGAGTTTCTAATTAAATGACTTACAGGATTTTTTTTCCTTCACACTGGCAGAAACAGGTTTCCAAAGTAATGTGCTGCTCTCAGCGAAGAGCCTGGCACGTAACCCTTACCTTAAGTAAAAGCACTGTTATGACTATAAAACATACTGTTCCAAATAAAAGTCCTGCATTAAAAATGTTTCTTAAGCAAAGGATAAAGCATTAAAGATAAAAGTACTGAATGCAAGTTGGAAGTTGGAACCATGAAATGTTTTTGCAAGAAAAATATGTGCTAGTTTTTAAATGTTTTGCATTATTTTTTTAATTTATTTTTTGTCAATTGATCAATTGATCAGCTGTGCTCATGAATGGATTACTGCACAGGTTCTGGCCCACTTAACACAAGAGTCACAAAGACGATAAAGGGATGCAAAGGAACTGCAAGAAGCCGCCTAATGACTACAAAGAGACACATCAAAAAACATCAACGAAAAAAGAGGCAAACACACCACAAAATCTGTCGCCCATTTTACATAAAGTTTGTGTTATAGGGCTGATACAAAGTCCCTTCTTTAAGCTGCCTTTGCATTTTTACACAGACCCAAATGGCACCATCATTCTGCTCCAGTGATTTTAGACAGTGTGCGGGCATCATGGAGTCAAGAGCCGTTGAACAGGGGTCCATGTCATTGGTTCGACAGCCCATTAGTCCGACTCTCCGCGGTGCTGAACGGCTTGCGGCGGGCGTATGGTGCGCCGCGACCGGCTTGAGGCAGAGCAGGCTCACGGCTTATGTGTTTGTCACTTTCTTTTTCATTTTAACCCACACCATGATCTTTTCCTGACCCTAACCAAGTGGTTTTTGTGCCTAAACCTAACCAGACCTTAACCACAGGGCATCATGATGATTTCGGAACGGACTTTGGAACAATGGGTTTAATATGGTCGGACCAATGGGATGTCCAACCAATGGGCAGTTCCCGTTGAACAGTATGACATGTAACACAACAGCGACAGCCCCCATGTGACATAAAACATACGCGTTGGCAGCACTTTATAAACAATAATAATGACATAACGTGTCAATAACTATCTCTGTTATATGGCAGCTGAGTTCATCCTCTGCTTAGAGGATAAGGAGCCTCACAGTCTCATTGTTTTCCCAATTTGCAGACATTTACGGCAGCTAGTCTTCATCTGTGAGTTAGCTGCTAACTGCTATCAGCTACTTTTTGAATCTCCCACGGAGGTGGGTTGCACACATAGCACATCGTCAAAATGTCACACCTTTGGTGCCCATGATCCCGTCCTGCCGGCTGTCCTGTTTATACATGTTTCAGCGCTGTTACTGTCTCCCGTGGCGGCTGAAAGGCAAGTCAACTCTGTTCCCCCATTTCCACGATTGTACTTTATAGACAGCAGGTATAACAGCCCAATATTCCCGCCTTGAACACGCGGTAGCCCCTTTACACTGTGCTGTATAAGGAATGATCATGAGATGGGGGACTGAGGTGTCGTTCTGAACTGGGAACAGAGGTAGAAACAGTGCCTAAACAATGTATAAATGGAACAGCCAGCCAGAGAGGATCATGGGCGGCATGGGTGTAAGGTTTTGGAGACGTGTTATATATGCAACCCACCACAGGGGGGGATTCAAAAAGTAGCTGACAGTAGCTAACGGCTAATTCAAGGAGGAAGAACAGTGGCGGAATAATGTCGGCAAATAAGGAAAACTGGGGGGCTACTTACCCTCCGAGCAGAGGACGAGAACAGCCGCCATGTAACAGAGATAGTAAATGACTGTTAATGCCACATTGTGCCATTGTTAGGGGCCGTACACATGCCGCATTTTTGCACCCTCGAATTCATTGTCTCCAATGTAGACGTGAGCGGTGTTGTCGCAGCGCACACACGTTCCCGAGCACCCTGAGAAACAGAATTCAACTTTTGGAACGCACTGCATGTTATGTGACGAGGAAAAAACAGTCACAGCCGACAGATACCTTAACCATCTTCCATGAATATCAGTCTGTGATAAATTTGGAAAAGTTGATGATGTTAGTGCAGGGCTACCCAGAGCTTTACATCTGTCCCACAGACGATATAAACAGCTCCTGGAAGACGATCAGCTCTGCACTCAGGTTTTCAGGTAAATAGGCTGTATGATGCTTGTTAAGCAACCTCAGACGCAACCTGCCGCCGCGCTCTTAAAAGCTGGCACAGAGAAGACACAAGAGTAGCACGCAGCACCCGATCTCGTGTTCCCCAGGTGGTTAAAGACCCAGTATGTGTGCCAGCCCTTATTGTTTATAAAGCGCTGCTGACACATGTTAAATGTCATACTAGAGGCTGACGCAGTTTTGTTACATGTCATGCCTCTTCTGATCCCACAATGACGTGACGCTGTCTAAAATTACACACAAGAGCGGAGTGATCCCATGACCGTTTTGTCCTGTGTATAAATGCAACGGTGGCATAACTTAAGGAGTTTGTAGTGCGACCTCTGTGTAAAAGGGGGCTCGCTCCAGAGTAGGAGAGGTGGTGGGGCCCGCTGCATATTGGTGCCCGGGGCCCCTTTGTCCCATGATCCGGCCATGGCTGCACTTTTGTGTGCGGAAAAAATCAGAATTTGTAGAGTAAATAGCAGACTGAGTAAAGTTTAAAATAACTAGTGCAGTGAAGTATTTCCCTCAGAGGTGTGGTGCAGCAGAAGTAGAAAATTGCATGTGATAAAATACTCAATTCCACCTCTGATGGCATCAAAGTAAAAATCAGGACAGCTCAGGACACACTGGGACGTGTGTGTGTGTGTGTGTGTGTGTGTGTGTGTGTGTGTGTGTGTGTGTGTGTGTGAAGTACAGTGAGGTGCCACATGTTGGAGAAATGTTTCACTCCCCCAAAGCGTGCTGTCGTCACCGGTCAGCTCCAACCAGCAGCCCCCTGAAGTGGGCTCCACACCGGAGGGCTCAACAGTTGAACTGTCGACGAGCTGCAGGAGAGGAGGACTCGGTCCGAGGCAGACTGCTGCCGAAGATGTGAAGATAAACACGGCGTTATCTCCACAGCAGCTCCTTCACACGTCTCACCGGGGACGAGTCGTCTCCAGTAGATGCACTTTGCAGCTCTGCTACACCCCACATATTTTAATTTTTTTTCTGTTTTTCTTTTTGATTTTTTCGCATTTGTGAGCGATCGCTATGGCACTTCAGTTCACATCCGGGCCACAATGCCTTGACTCCATTATTGTCTAAAACTGGCGGAGAGGTTGATAAACCTTTATTTTTTATTTCTACACCTGAACGAGACATCTTTCTAACGAGCAGTGAAGGCTGGGACCGAGAGGACATGTCTAACCAAGGAGTCCGGCGGAATGGCCCCGTGAAGCTGCGACTAACAGGTAGCTAGCAACGCTTTTAAATCCCCAACTATATTCCCCACTCACACTAAGCTAGGAGGGCTCCGTGTACTTGCTGGATGGGAACAGTTCCCATGGGCCATGGAGTTGGCTTACCGCCGGTTCCTTCTCCTGTGATTTAAACCATTTTGCTAACCGCTACAATGCATTTTAAATATCTGTTTATTTTTTTTTTGTGTTAGCTAATAGTAGAAAACTGAGCGGGTTGACTCGTAAATAAAGCTGAATTTTGATATTAGTGTTCTTGGAAGTAGTCTGAACCCTGTGATTGTCGCCAACCACCAGCCATAACACGGATCCCGGAGTATCGTAGCTACACACTGTGCTGCTCTGCTGTTGAGAGGGTTGTCGCTTGTGAAACCAACATGTAGCACAGTATCTTTAATGTGTATTTAAATTAAATATATATATATATAATTGTAATATAAGAGTGGCACCTAACTATCACAGTGTCCTGCTGACAGAAAGCAGGCTAGCCGACGTTAGCTTAGCCAGCTAGCTGTGCTGGAGCCTGTAGGCTGGGATGACAGGCAGCTCCACAGGTCACAGGAGAGTGTAGCTAAGCAGTGTCCCACAGACAGACAGGCAGCTGCCTCCTGTGACTGTTACTGTGGTGAAAACTGGTCACCATTAACTTGTATTCCTGCATCCCTCCCACAGCACTCCTGCTCAGCCTCATAGTTTCACAGCATGATTTACTCCTCTCCTCCCTCAGTCCCTCAGCTGCTTGGTTTGTGCCTTTTCAACACAAACAGCCAAGAGGTTTACATGAGAGCTCAGTGTTTTGACTGGGAGAGGAAGCTGACAGCTGCCCCCTTTTTTGATGTACGCCCAGGACCTGACCTGAAATTCCATGGCAGCGGTTTCTACCAGGAAGGGCCAAGTTAAATATTTAAGCTGGTGCTGTGTCTGATAGGGATCAGTGGAAACAACAAGGACAGATGTTAATAAGAGAGATTTAATGAGCTGGAGGTGCGAGATGGCCAAGGACATCAAGCTCAAGAGCTACGGTTTTATAGTCGGCAGAAGTCAGACAGGGTTCAGTGCAGAGTGAGCACAGTTTTGTGCAAAAAAATTGGTACCTGGTGTTCATAAAATAACATTTACACAGAGGTGGGACCGATTGCAAGTCACAAGTTAGTCTTTGCACTCAAGTCCCGGATAGGGCTGCAGGGATATATACTGGTTTTAAGGTATACCATGATAGAAAAGTTGACTTTCTTGTCTATGATGCTGAAAAAAACAAATGTAGTTTGACAGATAATCTCCCCTTTATTTTATTTATTTCCAAAGGGGAGAGTTTGTGCACAAACTTGCATCAACAAAGTGGTTTCTGGTTTGAATTATAGTCATAACACCATGAAACCATAATCTTCTCTGAGATGGTTCTCACACTGTGAATATGTCATACCGTTGCAACACTAGTCCCAGGTCAAGTCCTAAATAGGGTTGCAGTGGTTTAGCGTGGACGTGTGTATCATGGTATAAAAATTGAAGGTTGACATACCGTGTATATTTGCTTATCCACGATATTGTGGGAAAAAAGTCAATAGTAATAATAGTGTAATACTGCCATATATTGAAACTGTGATATTTTCTGAGATGGTTATCATACAGTAGAAATCACATACCGTTGCAACCCTAGCCCCAAGTCAAACAGGCAAGTCCCAAGTTGAGCCTAACGAGCTTGGTGTCACTCCAAAGTCGTCGAAATCCGGCGCTTGAGCAGTGACTTGTGGCGTCAGAAACCAACGAAAAAGGTGTCCTTAAACGTTGACATGATTCACTGCCAGTTGCCATTACAGTTAAGCGGCATCAGGAGGAAACACAGCGGGACATGGACGAATGTTAAGGCCATGAAAGTCCGTCTGGGACAGGAGTGGTGGTGGATGGGTCCAACAAACACCGACTTTCACTCGTGACAGCTATGTTTGCACCCTGTAAGATTCTGAAGCCAAACCCTGTTCTTTCTTCCTACACCTAACCATGTGTGGTTGTCGTTGAAAGAAAAAAAACATCAATTTGCAGTGGTGTACTGACGTAGTGCTTTTAAGTTGAAAGAGTCTGTATGTAAATGTTAAATTTCCTGTGTAAACAGAAGTGTATTTTGAAAGAAGACAATGCATGTAACAAGCTGAAGTTGAGAATGCGTCCCAGAACCAACAACAATCAACACACCTAGGGTACCTTGGACGTTGTACATGGACGTGGAAAGTCTGTGACCAAACGTCGGTATGTGACGAGGTCGGAGTGAGCATGTTTTGGACTAACAAGTCAAGTTTCAAGTCCTAAACTTTGATTTTCGAGCATTAAAAGAGTCATGTTGGGCGGCTCTGGCTCAGAGGTAGAACAGGTTGTTAGATCACCAGCTCCTCCAGTCTGCATGTCAAAGTATCCTTGGGTATGGGTGAATGTGACGTAGTGTTTAAGCGCTTTAAGTGGTCGGAAAACTAGAAAGGCACTATACAAGTGCGATGCAGGTCCATAATTGTGTAATACTGTCATATATTGAAACTGCGGTATTTTCTGAGACAGTTACCGTACAGTGAAAGGCTCATACCGTTGCATCACTAGTCCCAAGTCAAGTTCCAACTCCTAAACTTTAAGTTTTAAGCACTAAAGAAGTCATAATGTCAACAAATGTAGTGCCAATATTAAATTTACAAAAATCATGAATGCCTTTTGAAATTTGCATTCATTCACTTACTGTAGGCCAACTTTAGCTAAGCATTAGCTCGCTAACTATGTTAATATCAGCCTCAACTTACTGTTTTTGTGCAACTGAAGATGCCAAATGAAGTTGGAAGCTGGTGCTTCTTCGTCTATGATTTTCGACTCGCACATTTTGCATACTGCAGTTTGTTCTTTGCATAGTTTTTGCACATGAACAAAACTATCTTTGATATCAGTTTTTCCAACAGGCACTCAGTAACGTAACATTAGTTCTTCATGGTTCTCTCCTGCAACTCGTCTGGATGCTGTTGGGTTGGTTCAGATTAAGTGGATCTGGGGGGACTTGCTGGGGACATCTAGTTTTAATGTTAGTTGATCCGTGGCATATCATTTGAAGGAAGGTATTGAGAGTTTTCAAGTCCAACTGAAGTCTCGAGTCACTGGCGTTAAAGTCCAAGTTGAGCTTCAAGTCTTTTTTGCTTGTCAAGTTGAGTCATGACAGGAGTATGAACAGTATAAGTTTAAATAAAGATGTGTGCATAACTTTGATGTTGAAATCCAGAGTGTCTGCATTTTGAGATGGACCGCAGTGGTCCCCTGGTGGAATGCTGGGAATGTGAGTCCACTGTGACAAATAGCGGGAGCAGGACCTCACAGGCCATCTCTCCTCTTGATGCTGAGTGACACCGTGCACCCCTCCAGACTAAATATGTCTAATCTTTCAGTGGGTTTTTATATTAATCTTAGAAATCACTCCTCAGGCCATATTTCTGTCAGAATGATGTAATGTTGTGCCATGTCATCCTCACGGTCAGTCCCATCCCATAGCTGAGTCTCCACTACACACTGTCATTATGTGTTCCTTTGTTTAGCACCGCACAGCTGTGTATACGAGGCTGATTAGACTGCTGCATAGGGAGTAATCGGCCCAGAGAGTGTCATTGCGACATCGTAGCTGCATGTTGTCATCTGCAGTCGAGTTGATTTTTTGACACATGGCTCTGCAGATGAATTTGTTTCCAGGCAGGTTGTGAATGATGAGTTGCTACAGTCAAACAGGCCTGTAGCTGTTTGTGCTGTAGGCGTCTCTCCTCGCTGACAACCCCCCTGTCCATTTGAACCAGATGTTGCAGATGTTTGCCAGCTATTAAACTGGAAAAATATGGCAAGCAAGCTGCTAAAACTAACACTCGGGGTGAGAATTGCCCCTTGACTACACGGGACAGGTTTCCATTATGCTCTACAGCTGATCACTCCTAAATTATGTGACATACAAACACAGCTAATGGCATAACACGCGTGATCCACCGGCTCATAAATTACATCATTGCAGCATGGCTCATTGCTTCGTCTGATCATTCCTAAATTCTGTCGTGCAGACATAGCTCATGGCATAATTTGCACCGCTTTCCATGCAACCATAAATTTGATGACACGCAGCTGAAGTCACAGAGTTCCCTCTAATATGATTGAGACTTTGCAGAAAAGGGAACGCATCTCTCCGATCTGTCGGTGAGTCACGAGCTGTCTGTCACACACGAGTGAAATCAGACTCCCGAAAATCAGTGCGAGTCACTGGCGTGCTGTCTTTGCCCTTTGAATAGATTTTCTGCCCAGGAAGATGTGCAACAGAATAATAAACCAAGTGACGTTTGATTGATTTTCTGGTCTGATTCAGATTCTTGACGTTTATTGCCCTTTTTGTCTCAGCTCGGAGTTTACATGTGACTTTGTTAAGCATATGGTTTGCTCATCTGAATTCTTTGGCGTGCTGCAGACCAGCAAAGAGAGCTATCTCAGTGGGATTCCCTTGAATTCTCCATTCGCATTCCCACCTCTTCCTCTCTGAGTCACTCCTGTTCTTTCCGACTGTAAGCCTCTTCCCCCTCAGACAAAGTCCAAAGCATATTTCACTCCCACCCTCACTAACCGAGCTTCCTCCGCGCGCTCTGATTCCCTTTCTGTCCGATGCGCTCTCTGTAGGTAGTTGTTTCTTTGCGGTTAATCAGCTGCTGTTGCAAATTAAAAGGATCTGCTGGAGCTGCAGCCGATTCTCCAAACACAGGGGCCGGCACTATTATTTCTTTAATTAGATAGTTGCAAATTGTCCCTTTTCCCTCCCCTTGTAAGATGACTGGCAGTTGAATGGACACAGATGCTGCTCGAGAATGAAACAGACTTATTTTGAGGATGCAACAAAGGCCCCGGGGTTTCACACTGGCCCACTGTTTTGAGTGAAAGGCTTAGGTCTCTCCTTTTTCAGTCCGCGCTTTGTCAGTGCAGCTCGGTCTGACTGTAGTCTACAGATGGGGGTCTTTGGATGCTGGATAATTGAAGAAGAAACCCCCACAGCTGGGCACAGATGGGGCTGTGGAGGCACAGGACCTGATGATGAAGACCATTTTAATGTGGTCTGAGCTGGCTCTCAGTACATTCATGTGGTCTCTTAGTCTGAGCCTTTTTTCACTGAGTGGCTGTATGGAAGTGATTTGGGTTGATCTGGGTGTTCAGACAGGATACATGGTAAATACACAGTGATTAGCTGCATGTGGTGAACTGTTGGCTCTGCCGGCCCATCGTTGACATGCGTTTTGAGCAAACATTTCCACATTTTGCTTCAACAAGACCTGAAAGAAAACAAATACGATGGCAGGGAAAGACCAGAAAAAAGAGACGGGGGTTGAGGAATCAAAGGGGGGAACGTAACGAGCAATTATTGCACATCATTTGTAAACATTTTCCTTCCCCCTGCTGAGAGCCTCCCATAATTTTAAATTGTTCCATCAATTAATTGACTGGCTGGGGCTGGCTTTCCTGTTGGTTCAGCTGCTCTTCAATGAGGACAAAGCCTTCTGCGGTTGCTCTACCCTCAGCCGCCGCCAGCAACGGCCCGGAGGAGACCAGATGTAGCAGGGGGAGACAGAGTGGGCAGCTTCTTAGAGAGGAAGTGCTCCCCAGACCCGAACACTTGTCCAAACGTCACCCCTGACAGGTGGGGAGCAGAACAGTCTAGAAACCCCCTTTTGAGGTTCCCCTGTAAAAATAAAGTGAAAAATTGCTGTTACGCAGCAGGACACGAGGCGTCTTGTGTTGCTTATATCGCTGGCTCCCAGCACTGTCCCATCACTGTATTATAACAGCGTGCCATGGGTTTGATTAATGGGCGGCATGTGTGGTTTGGGGAGATTGGCTCTTCCTGCTGAGTGGAGCATCAACACTTCAGAATGGCTGCTTTGTAACATTAACAACAGATAATATTTTCCTGTATCCACACATCCTGTTTCGTTTGGAGCCTGAAAGAACAGAGAAAATTACCCATCATGCTCTCTGTTTATACTTGACTGTCCTGCAGCAGTGATTCCCAACCAGGGCTACGTGTACCTGTGGTGCTGTTTGTCAGTATAGATTGTTTTGGTGTCGCAGAGTGTTGGAGATATCAGCTGTAGAGATGTCTGCCTTCTCTCCAGTGTAATGGAACTAGATGGCACTCGGCTTGTGGAGCTTTGCAATGACTCTAACTTTGTCATTTCTTATCGTCAGTCCAAGCAAAAAAATCTTTGGTCTTTATTCTGTATCCAAGTAGTTAACTGCAGAGTAGACAATCTACTTCCTGTTTACAACGGCACATTCATGCCCAGGGTACACGAATGGTCATGCTTTATATGCGTTTTCAGGCATTTAAGTATGGACCAAGATTATTTCTGAAACAAGGGATGCATGACATTGGAATTTTTGCCGATACGCAGCAACTCATTTGACCGATAACTAGGGATGGGCATCAATTTTCAATTATCAATGATTGATTGTTAAGGATTTTGATTCATCACAAATAATTTTGCCCAATAGTCGCAGTGTTTCCCCTACAGTGCTACAGGCCTGGCGAGCCGCCGTGCCTGCAAGACCCCCCGCCGGACCTTTGCCAGGCAAAAAAATCCTAAACGGACGGAGGCTCTCATCGCTCTCCAGAGCCTCGGCGGCTTCCCTTGAGGCCTGAAAACTGCCTGTAACCCCTGGCTGGCAACGGTTGTAAATACCCAGGGGTGAACTGCGCATGACCGCCATTCTTCCTCTTTGGCCTGGGGGGGGGGTTGAAGCTCAAAACTTGGGCAGCTGCGCTCTCTTGCAGCGACAGTCTGCACTCTTTTGTTTTTTCTCTGTTGAAATACTCGCTTATCAATTAATCGATAATTGATCGTTAATTTTTTTGATGATCGAATAATGAATCTTGATCGTTAGCCCATCCCTACCAATAACTGATACTGATATCGATTTAACCTCGAGGACATCACATTTTGGGTTTACTTGACCTTATACTTCATCCTACTTAAGTCCATTCTCGGAACCCATCGGCTGTATTCGGCGTCTGACTTCTGGCAGACGGCGATACAGCCTCTGGGGGCAGACCCCCTATTTTTTGGCATTCTGGTTTGATTTGGAGGAGGTGAAATTCTGTTTCCGACTTCCGTTTATAGATAAGTAAATATGCTGAACCACTGCGATGGATTCAGAGTTTGCAGTGACGCCAATTATGTTCCACCTCGTTAGTTCACCGCATGAACCGTTTAACCTGGCAACAACTGCAGCCGGCTCAAACGTGATTGGTCAATATCACGCGGACTACAAACAGCCTACAACCGGAAACCAGGGCTCTTCCGCTCTTCTTCCAGAGGCAAGATCTCCGGGGTTTGCCTAAAGACTCTACATTTACTGAATGTAGAGTCTGTATATAGAGACTCACTTAAGTCAGACCTGTTGTCCTCGTTTGTGGACACTTTTTGTGCCATCTAGTGGCAGTAGGATCGCAATACACTATACCATGTAAAAACAAGATGGCAGCCATCTCTGCTAAGTCAGTCTGCAGCGGACCCCAACACAAAAGCGGACAAGATCCAAAATCTGATCACATTTTATGGTTGAAACTGGTTTATTTATGATTAATGATGTTTGTAGTTTGACATGGTGACAAATTTGACCAATTTTAGCAACAAGCTGAGAGGCCGTTTACACGTGGCCGGCTGTTTTCATAAACGGACATTTCACCGTCTCCGTTTTCAAAAAGATCTTCATTTACACTTACCCGTGTATATATACACAAGAGCATGCCAAACCTGTAGGTGGCAGTGTAACGAGAAGCTCAAGCCTTCCATGTATCCATTGTCACCATAGCAACATAGGTCGAACTTTTGACACAGGCGCAAGTCCCGCCGCATACTGTGACATTGGCTGCCTATAACTCAGTTTATCTCCGTTTATCTCAGTTTACATGCAAACGCGCAACTGGAGTTTTCCAAAAATCTCCACTCTGGCCGGAGTTTTTAGAAAGACTCGTTTTCAAAGGAGAAATCTCCGTTTGCTTGTAAACGAAGGGCACAAACGAAGGAAGATGTCTCCGTTTATCAAAATCACCGTGTACGTGTAAACGGCCTCTTAGACACTGTTAATTAGGAAGTACTTGTTTGAGGACTGTGGGAATTAATTATCGTTGACAGTGTTTAGTTTTTGATACTTTTCGGGTGCTACTGATCCCACATAGCTAGGAGAAATTAAAAATGCATACCAAACAAATGTTCAGGTCTCAGGACGATATCCACTTTTTCCCCCACCTAATTTTAGTGATCATCAAGTCTCTTCTTTAGCATGTATGTAATGTATGTGATAGTCATTCATTGTGCAAAATGTAGTATCAGCCGACAGCGATGACGTGCCAATGTTATCGTGCATCCGTATCTAAAACAATACAAAAGTGCTCATTTTTATGGAGATCTTTTTTGTTTTAAAATGACAATGTACTGTCATTGCAAGTTCATGCAGTGTGCCCTAGCATTTATCCACTGATGCTTACATTTAGCTGCAGACATCTGAACATCTGCAGCATGTTGCCCTGCACATATCAACTGCACTGACTGAGCCACAACTCATCCCCGGCTTATTTAATACTCTCACATGCACTCCTCTCGTGGTATATCACTCTGGGCCTCTCTGCACCTGAACGCGTCCTCTTTTATTTCCATTCTCGTGATTTATGTAGTCAGTATGCTGGAAGCCACGGTTAATTATAGTTAATAAAGAATCTAAATTAGTACGGTGTATTCAGCCAGGATGAGTCATATGACTTTACATCTCAGCTCAGGATCTATACACTGTGCCACTTTGCATGCTTGCACTAGTCGTGTGCCTCCCCGTCAGAGGGAGAGAGCGCAGAGAGTGAGAGTGTGTCTTTGACCTCAGAGAAGTGCTAATCCTCCTGGGTGGTTTGGGAAAGACCTTCTTCAAAGGCCTGTTCTGTTAACCTGGCTGTGGTGGTTTAATGGGTCAAAACTGGATTAGCGGTGAGTGTGAGGGAGGGGAGCTCCAGTGAGAACTAAACACTTTCTTGACCGCAGGCTCCACTCCTATCAGTCCTGCCTGGCTGTTCTCCGTGCTGTCCCTCCCACTGCCCTCGCCCCTTGATTTCTTGCCTATTTCCTTAACTAGTGCTCGCTTTGAAGTTGGGGACTCCACTTGAGGGTATTTTTTTATCAGAGGCGGCTGCATGCATATCCAATGTCAGGCTGGAACCACGTTTGACTTTAGATGCCCTTAGTTTTCTGCGGTCTGTACTGAAAAGGAATATACTTGTTATAAAACATATTTCAGTGTGGCTTGTTTTACCGATGAGCCTTATGGTATTGTTTGCCGCAGTTGCTGCTGCTGTGGAAAAAGTGACTTTTGAGGATAATCAACAGTTCTCTTTTTCCAGGCTTTGTGGGATCACACAATGTGAAGCATATTATGAGATGCAAACATGCATCAGCACACCTTAAATTCCACTGTGACAACTTTGACCATCACTTTAGTTTTTATATGACAGACACTACAACTTTTTTCAGCCTCTGCATTTGAATTATATCAATTCGGGCATTAAAAAGTCATAAAAAGAAAAACCACGATACATAAGTGATTTCTTTTTTCTCACCGCTGCTCCTGTCACATTCCACTTTCGAGCTGAGCCTAAAGCTCCAGCATTCAGCTTCTTTCCCCCTTCATTTGTTTGCAGGGATGTCTGTGATTATTATAGTGTCTCAGCAGCGCGCCCAGGTGAGATCACTCAGCAAGTTTGCAAAAAGTCTCATTAGCTCTGATAAATATCCACACATGCTCCGGTCGTTTCATTTTCCCTGGAAACAGAGGTGGAGGCAGGGTGGTCAGAGCGGTCCAGCCCAGCTGTCTGATGGAGGAGGGTAACCTGAGAATAATTCTTCGACGTGCTGGCTCCGCTCTAAACCTGGATGGACACGGGTTGATACGATTAACTCTGACTAACCTTAAGCAGATGGGGGTCTCTCAAGTCTCCAGTGTTACTGGCTGGAGTGGGGGGGTTGGCACAAAGACGCCGACAGCTGACTGGAGGCGTCTGTCCGTGCCTCGGCCTGACGTTTGAGCCCCTTCAGTCCTCTGAGGAGACAGGATCAGAAGAGAGATGTTTATATTCACACTGGATCACATTTCAAATGGCACCTCTGCTGAAGTTGGACAAATACACCACAGGATTCCTGCGTAGTAAAAAAAAGTCTGACTGCGTATGCACAGAGAAGCAAATGTGATATTTCAAGACTGTTTTTTTTAAATCCCTAACACTCTTGCACCTGAAGAATCCTAAACATGTACAAAGGCTCTTCCTATCAATCGTCAGTGATGTGTAACTGTCTGGTTGATAAGAGTCGCTGCTGGGTTCCCAGGAAACTCATTATGAAACTTCAGCTCCAAAACAGGGAGTGCCAAACGCCTGATGATTCAGCTCTCGGGCAGATGCTACAGAAGCTGTTGGGAATGTTCAGAGTTGTTGCCTAATATTTACACTCACAAAGCTTATTATTATAGGCGCAGTACTTGATGTGCTAATTTACTGCCCAGAGCCCGAGGCTAAAAGAGTGCTCTAGTGATGATGACTTTTGTACGCCAGCCCGGATGTTGCATCCACCTCAGTTCCCACAGCTGAATGAGATGTTTGTTTGGGTTTTGGATAAATTAAAGTATGCTCAGGCTTGTGATGGTCACATGTAGTATTCTCCACACATAAGCACTTTTTACTCAATCTGAAAGCTTGTGTTTACAGTCCATATTTTAACTCACCACGTTTTACCTTGAATTTGTAAAGAAAACGATATTTTTCTGGCATGTTTTCTCAGTGAACGGAGAATCCAGAAAAAAGTCAACAATCTTCATAAATTGAAGTAAATAGGGACCGGGTTTAATACCAGCAAAGCTATATCAAAACATCTGTTTATAAACTCTTACGTAACTCCCGCAGTATAATCCAAGTCTCACTTATCCAGTCGTATTATCAGTTCTTTCCAAACACATTATATTTTGGTAAAACGTTGAATATAAAACACTTCCTGCCTACGAGTAGCGTGCCCTGAGCGTGTCCAGACGAATGCTTGTGTTTGAGCTCTGCTTGAGCAGGATCAGAACACCAACGGCCGACTGTTTGTACTGATAAGATAAAGGGTGCTTTCAGACCTAGAGTCGTTTCCTTTGGTCCGAGTCAGGGACTAATGTTGTTATAAAGGTGTATAATTGCCTAGAGCTGGTTCGTGTTCTCATGACAGCATGTACAAGAGGACCAGATAAAAGAAGGTCTTTGTCTGGTTGTTTTGGTGCGTACCCGAGAGCGATTCCTGTGTTCACACCTGCCCCACGAACTTAGGGGGCAAACAAACTTGAGTTTGATTGGTAAAAGATGTTTTGCAGTTGTTAAACGCAGACAATTATTACTTCAACTCATCAAGAAGTTTCTGAGTTTTTGGATTCTTTGTTGACTGGGGAGGTATGAAGAAAAACAAAGTTTTCTTCACAAATTCAACGTAACATGAGCTGGGTAACTGATATAAAAACAGTCATTTTGTGGATGAAGTATTTCTTTGATATGACATTTGTCAAATTCCACAAGTGTACATTAACTGTATAGTTTAAAATTAACCTCATCAGAAATCTTCACTTATGGCACCGTTTGACAACCTTTGTTCTGAGAGATGATTTCATAGACGTTAAGCTAAATTTAGGTCAAACATGATGATGCATGTCCTGTAGACGTGTGTCATCTACTTTAAAAAGCACATAGTAAAAGCCGTTTATGGTATACACCTGCACACAGCGGCCTTTTTATGGCTTTTGATTAAAAGACCACCATTTTTATCTCAGTGAGACATCAGGGCCAGTACATGTTGACAATTACTGAGGATAACCACGGCAAGTCACGCAGGAAGGAACTGTGGATAAAATATCCTGTATATACCAGGACATTCCATCGAGTTACTCCTCAAGCAGAGCTGACATGATTGGACAATAGAAAGATTAGTAGATAGAAACATAATTGGCAACAGTTTTTCAGAATCCGTTCTTTTCAGGCAAAAATAGTGCAAAAAAAAGACATTCTCTGATTCCCACTTCAAAATTCAACTTTTGGTCCAGTTTGGGAAGACATTTGAAGACCTCACCTGAGGGTCTGCAAAATTGTGATGGGTGCATTTTTTCTCTATTATTCCATGATTCATAGAGTAGATGATTAAAGGGAACATTTTTCTTTATGTTCTGTCATTTATATAATATAATAATAAGTAAAAGTAATCAGTGTGAGCAAAAACCTCAG
The DNA here is from genome assembly GCF_041903045.1 of Epinephelus lanceolatus. Lineage (NCBI taxonomy): Eukaryota > Metazoa > Chordata > Actinopteri > Perciformes > Serranidae > Epinephelus > Epinephelus lanceolatus. The sequence goes on from NC_135751.1 coordinate 39,375,246, forward strand.
GCATCAGACTGCTCACAATATTCTGTTTACAACGGGTTTTTTTTCTACTTCTGAGACCAGCTGACGTCAGCTTGTGACTTTTTTTAATTCTCTTTTATGGTCATCTGCTCCAGGCATGCTACTTCAACTGTTAACAGAACATTGCCTACAAAGTTACATGCTAACGTCAGGGAAACATGTACTCTTTTTTTTACAGTAGAAAGTGCTGCTATGCTCCGTTACAGTCATTCTTCCGCTGCAAATACAGTGACGAGACGCCAAAATGCGGAGCAGACTGGATTTTTTCGGTTGCATGGCTTAAAGAGACTGGCACTTAAGTCCCAGAAAAGGGAAACCAGAAGACTGACGGGAAGGACTTTAGATGCCAATGAGCCAGTTAGCACATCAACAACAACCTGATGTTGAAAGAACAAAACATATTTACTGTGAGCTGGTGAACAATAACACCAACAGTAAGAACTGTTTCTCAGTTTCTGAGCTCAATGGCTGAAAAAAATGTCTAAATTTAAAAGTTTGTTTTGGTCTCACTCCCTCTCGATTTTAGCCATTTGTTTACTTTCCTCACTTTCATTTCTTTTCTCATTCACTGAGCTGAACTGCCAGTCGATGATTTTAATTTACTGGCAGGCTCCTTCGTCTCTAACGTCATTTCAACATGCTGAATCAGCTGGAAAGAAAAAAAAAACTGGCAAACGAGGGCCAGTGAGTGGTGTGACACTGATGCTCACTGACAGCCTGTCTCGTCTTAGACTGAGGGTGAATACAGGTGTTCCAGCACAGACAATATGAGGAAAATAAGTGTTTTTCTGACCTTTAAAGCGTTTAAATATGTTCTAGTAGGAACCTTAAATAAAAGAATGAACCTGAAAATTAGCTTAACAGGTCCTCTTTAATCAACCAGATAATCGTCAGATTATAATAATGAAAATAACTGTAGCTGCAGCCCTATTCTGGAGACATCGTAGTAGATGGCTGCGCAGTGCTTTCATCTACGATTACGACACGATTACTGTCCTGATTCTTAAAAGGCTCAAGGTCTTCTCAGTCCAACACATTCATTGGCAAGGTGCACGGCATAAAAGGAAAAATATGACTGGGTGGTAATGATGTAACACAGCTCCCAGATGAAGTTGTGAAATCATTCTTAGAAACTAAAAACTCCCCAGGATCGGGAGGGGAAAAACAAAGTGGAGAAGCAAAGCGGCATTTCTGGCATTTAGCACAGCCGTGTGGTGGTCCCTAACTTCTGTTAAACAGGTTGGTACTATCCAACCTCTCCACTGCGGCTCGGTCCAGGCCTCTCTTCTCTACTCTCCTCCATTACATCAGAGGCAGCAAAGGAGCCAAGAAGCTAGGAGAGCCGAGCAGCCACTGAAAACAACTCGGGTCCCGGCCAACAGTAGTGCAAGCTTGCAGAAGCCTGAGCTGCGCAGCGCTCTGATTTGCTCACTGTTTTGACTTCTCACTTAGCTGCAGCGGTGAAGGTACTGTGGAAGACTTTACTCGCCTGGATGACTCTCTGTTAGGAACGTTGTATCACACAGAGTGGAAAGAGAGGGTGATGTACTATGCAGGGGTAACAGGAATGCCACTAAAAATTGCCATTGTGGCATGGTTTCCCACTATTTGGAGCCCAAAATAGTCGGGGTGGACTCCTCTATTATGCAATTACAGTGGACTGTATCATGGAGGGAAAAGGTGACGTGAGATGGATGAAATGTTCTCACACTAAGAATGTTGCCAGCCTCTTTCCCTTCACGTGTGAATGTGTGTGGTGAGTTTCCCCATGTAGTCAGACAGGTTTTTGCAGAGGAAGATAAGCTTGTCATTTTACCTCGGTTGGTGGATTTGTTACGAGTGTGCATCTTTGTGTGTGTGTGTAGCTTCTCTTTGTTTAAAGACTGGTTTGGTTAGAAAGCATTCAACAGTGTTTCCCACAGGCTGTGCGCTCACTGTGGTGGTAATGTTTCATGTGATTCGACTAGTTCCAGGCTTGAAAGTATGTTATGTTTCGGACTAAGCATGTCACAATACCAGAAATGTCGTAGTTGATACCAGTACCAGTGAAATTCCACTATTCTTGATAACCAGTTTGACACCCAGACAAAAACAAAACAATAAATCTCATGCATTTAAACATATGCTCCTTTATTGAAATATTTAAATTCAATTTAATGGACAAAATCATTATTACTGACTGATCCACCAACACTTTTCCTAGCCACCCAAAAAACGCCAGACACTCTCCTAAAAACCCTTCAATGTTTTTTCAGTTGAGACGTTTTGGTTGCGTCTGGTTGCTATAATCAGGAATATCCACGGGAGTAAAAATGCAGGCACAAGGTCGAGTGCTTGCTCTGGATACAGGGATGGAGTTCATGAGAGTTGGTGGGCAAGGAAACATTAATATATAGCCTACAGTATTTTTATACATATATAAGCTGTGTCTCAGTTCAGGGGCTGCAACCTTCAAAGGCCGCATTAGACGACCAGTTGCATCACAGCAGCGTATCCAAGGCTGTCCCATTTCAAATGCAACTGAGGAAGGAGGCCTGCTGTAGCTGAATTTGTAGGATGCAAAGGATAAATCCTTCGTGGCCCAACCTATCCCAAGATTCATTGCGTGCTGATCATGATTGTTTTTTCCTAAGGATTAGGGCTGTCAACGAATATTCTAAATTCGAATTTAAATTCGAATTTGAAAAAAAAATGGACCTTCAAATGTGAAAATTGATATTCGATTGTGGAGGGAAAAAAACCACCACCGCAGCTGTCATCTTTGCGAGTGGGCGTTGGCCTGGGCCTGGGCCGCTGCACTGAATGCACTGCATGACGGGTCAGAGAGGGGGGGCGAGCGAGATGTCTGCGGTCATTTATAACGTGATGTTATAGATAATTGTTTTATGCGTTTTAATGTGTAGGTATGTAAATGTTTTCAGACGTTTATGTTGAAATAAAAATACCTACAAGTAGTTATGTTTCCTTGTATTAATACATATACAAGTATGTTTCCTTGTATTAGTTTGCCCTCTTGTGGACCTATGAGTTATTTTTAGAAGGAATATTCGAACGTCATTTTTGAGCAATTTTGACAGCCCTACTAAGGATAGAGTGTCCTTAAACATGCCACTTGCAGCAGCGCCAGAGTGTTATGCTTTTAAATTCACCTCACTCCAATAGCTAATAATAAAAATGTAAAAAAACAAAGGGGCCTTCAAACCTCAAATTTTTGTTCAAATAATTGACTAAGTTGTGGGATCTGGGTCCATTATTTAACTAACTTATAGCCTCCTAACTTATCTTGTCAACCGCAGCTCATTGCAGCATTGTGAGAGCAGCGTTAATGGTTAGGTGCGGAAACAGCTGGTGAGGCAAACAGGGAATCCTCCATAAACCACTCTGCCCCATTTCGGAAACGGCTAGGTTCGTCTGTCGAGGTCTTCAAAGGACGCAGTTGACGTAGACCACGAAGGATGCATCCTTCGAAATGCTGCAGCCCCTGAATTAAAACACAGTATTTTAACGTATATCTCCTCCGTTGTTGTTGTTCGGCACTAATACATGTACAATGTGGCGGATTGGTCTTTGTGTTAGGCTGCTTGCCCTGCCCCTCCTCCACTGTGATTGGACTGTTGACAGTGACAAGTGCAGAGTTTTACCCAAAGGTTGAACATTTTTCAACACTCAGCAACCAGAAAAACGCTAAACGTGCAGCGCTTAGCGTAGAATAGACGCTCAGTGCCTCGTCACGCTGCTGACGTTTGTAAGAGTGTAAACACGTGATGCTCACATTGTAAAGACTTTAAAAACTAAACCAGCCTCAGGAAAAAAACTTTTGTTTTTGATGAGTCGAGGCGGACCTGACACTGCAGCTGCACTTGTCAACGTTTTCCTTCATGTCGTTGTTGCTCTTTCGTGCTGGTAGGCGTTCTTCTTCTACCTTTAGCATAACAGCAGACTAGAACACTTGCAGGTGTATATGCCACCCCATCAGGTCTGGAAGAAATGCATCCTCGTTACCTACGGAGAAAAACAAGTACCGCCACGTATTCAGAATTTTGGCATCGACTTGGTGCCAAAGTATCGACTCTTGTGACATCCCTACTGTGGGCGGCAAGTTAACATTTGTTTTCATTATCAAATCAAATCATTTTCTTGATTGATCATTTTGTTGAAAATGTCCATCACAGTTTCTCATAGCTCAAGGTGACATCTTCAAATGTCTCATTTTGTTGGACCAATAGTCTAAAAGCAAAATATATTCAGTTTAACCAACGAAATCTGCAAATATTCAAATTGGAAAAAGCTGGTACCAGATCATTTTGGTATTTTTTTTTCCTTAAAAATTGACTGAAAACCAATAAATCAACCATCAGATCAACCGTCCGTTAGGTGTGTAGAACTAATCAATTAATTGTCATATGGTTGCAGCTCTAATCATGTTCGGCTGTCTAACTGTTCATTGTTACTGCAATTGCAAATCTGCGTTATGCTCCATGGCACCTTAAGTGAATCCGAAACAAACCTTTAGTTCCTGGACAGTTATTTATCTTGGCCGCTCACCCAGATATTAACAAAGTCTAATAATCGCCAGGCTTTGATGCTCCTCGGAGCGGCTCGGTGTGTTTCACCAGATCTCTCATCACTCCTCCAGCAGGTGCTGAGTGTGATCTATAATGATATATGGCTTCTCTTAGTCATGGCCGTCTATCCTTTTATGAAGAGAAGCTATGGGGGGATATATATGTCTTCTCTCCCCTCTGTTTTTTTATGCTTCTGGTCACAGTGATTTGGTGCAACAGATGTCCCCAGACATCCTTTGACTCAAGTGTGTAACAGGAGTCCTGGGAATCTAAATGTTCTGTGTTTGCTTTGCGGTATTTAATGCACGTCACAGGGACTATGAGTTTCTTAATACGTTTCACTGCTGGTTTCCTCTCAACTCCTCGATTGTTGACAGGATTGTTCTTCCTCTCGCTCGGAGCACGTGTGAGACGGAGACGGAGCATGTCTTTGAATGCCTCTAGCATTTTTTTTTAACTTGGAAAGAGGGGATCAAGGTATTTTTCCCCTCTTTTTTTAAGTGTTCCTTTCTGTTTTCCTCTCAGTATAAAAATGATGCACAAGGAGATTTTGTTACTCTTTTTCCTTTCTAATTTTATAAATCTTGGAAATTGCAGGTCTGTTTAGAGGTATTAGGAGATTTTCCTGGCACTTAGTAGTTCCATGATCACTCTGCCACCAATGACTCTAATATCTGTATTATGTGACCAGAAGGAGTCTTATCAGATTTGCATATTACATAAGTGGATTTGCTAAGATATAAAAAGCTGCCAAAGCTGGGATATTTCCCAGTGTCTACAAGTCAATTTGCCTTAACCACATTTCCAGTTTGCCTGCACCCCGTGAAGAGCTGGACCGAGCTCCTGAAATCCTACCCTGCGTCCTCACTCTATTCGGCCTGACTGCAGTTAAGGGCTAAAGTTAAGTGGTGTAGCCAGGTCTTTAAAAAGTAACCCACTTTTGTCATGAATAGGGCAGCGCTGAATGTCAATGGTTGGTGTGGCTGCCTCTGTGGCAAATGCACTGGACTACCTCATAAAGACTTTCTTAGAGGCTGCTTGTTTGTTATCAGCTTTTGAGAGATAATGAGGGTTCTGCTGCACTTCCACATGCTTTTATCATCTCAGGATATGTAGGTAGATATTAAGGTAATTGGAACTTCAGGCTTGTTGATCATTTTTAGCCTTATTGTGAGAATGTGGGATCCTCATGATAGCAGACAGCTGCTCTGTCAGTTGTAGGGTCTTACCAGACATGTACGCATGCACGCTTATACATGAATGTGCCCGCTTACATGCAAAATTAGGTACACCTTGCTAGTACCAGGTTGGACCCCTTTTGCCTTCGGAACTGTCTCAGTTTCTTGGTGTCATAGACTCAACAAGGTGCTGGAAACATTCCTCAGAGATTTTGGTCCATATTGACATGATGACATCACACAGTTGCTGCAGATTTGTCGGCTGCACATCCATGATGAGAATCTCCCGTTCCAGCACATCCCAAAGGTGCTCTATTGGACTGAGATCTAGTGACTGTGGAGGCCATTGGAGTACAGTGAACTCATTGAGATGATGTGAGCTTTGTGACATGGTGCGTTATCCTGCTGGAAGTAGCCATCAGAAGATGGGTACACTGTGGTCATAAAGGGATGGACACGCTCAGCAACAATACTCAGGTAGGCTGTGGTGTTTAAACCATGCTCAGTTGGTACTAAGAAAATCTCCCCCACACCATTACACCACCAGCAGCAGCCTGAAGCGTTGATACAAGGCAGGATGGATCCATGCTTCCATCTGAATGTGGTTTTTCCAATCTTCTATTGTCCAGTTTTGGTGAGAAAACCCGTGTGAATTGTAGCCTCAGTTTCCTGTTGTTAGCTGACAGGAGTGGCACCTGGTGTGGTCTTCTGCTGCTGTAGCCCATCTGCTTCAAGGTTGGACAAGGTGTTGTTGCTTCAGAGATGCTCTTCTGCACACCTTGGTTGGAACCAGTGCTTATTTGACTTCCTGTTGCCTTTCTATCATCTTGAACCAGTCTGGCCTTCTCCTCTGACCTCTGGCATCAACAAGGCATTTTGGCTCACTGGATATTTTCTCTTTTTGGGACCATCCTCTGTAAACCCTAGAGACGGTTGTGCTGAAAATCCCAGTAAATACCCAGACCACGCTCATGCCACGTTCAGAGTCACTTAAATCACCTTTCTTTGTCATTCTGATGCTCAGTTTGAACTTCAGCAGGACTTAATGCATTGAGGGCAGGCTGTTGTTGATTGGTCAAACACAAACCCTGCAGCAACAACTTGTTTACCTGCTTCATTGACAATCAAGGACAATATGTCATCACTTCACGATGTGTTGGAAATGCAAACAGCGGTGTGTTACTGTGCAGTGTCTACAGACGGCTGTGGCAACTAGTTCCTGGTTTAGTTCATCAAGCTCCATAGTTCCTGGGACTTTATGGTCGAAAAGGGCTCTTGGTGAGTCGCTGAGTTGGTTCAGCAGCTCAAAATGGACTTGGAAACTGCGCCTAATTTCCTTCCTGTGTCAGACTGAATGCCTGCTTGTCTGTGAGGTTGCCATGCATGGGAGCTCCAGCACCCAGCTGATATCAACCTCTCCCTGCTGCAGCCTCAGTGACAAGAGGCGGCGTTCAAGACCAAACATTACCCAACAAACTGTCTTAGGAGATTGATTAAGAGACAGCTCGGAGATTAGCAGGAGGCACTTAGAGAACAGGTTCACCATCACGACCATCAACACTTGTCCGTCACCGTCTCCGTTTTTCTCCCTTCAGGTTTTAAGTCCCACAGAGGTTGGGGAGGAGTGGAGTGGGGAAGAGGAAGCCTTTTGTTTATAGAAGAACAATGCTGCGCATGAGAGTGCATGGTTTCTGGGCCTGGAGTCAAAACAGAGCAGACAGACAAACAGGCAGACAGGCAGAGGAAAGGTTGGGGTCTGGAGGAGTGGAGAGGAGGTGGGGGGGAGTAATGTTCCCTGAAGATGTGTCAGACTGTCTGGCGGGCTGGGTCAGTGCACTGGACTGGAGGAACCAGGTGGACAGGAAGGGAGGTTCAGAATAGGGTCAACCTCAGCGAGTGGGCCCGAAGAGATTTGTTTAGGTTCACACGCAGTTATAATTTCACGCAACAAGAAGATCGGCTGATGTTTAGAAAATGCCCCCTCTTCTCCTTCTCCTTCTTAGTGTTTCCCGGCAGACTCGGGATGGTAGTTGTGGAATATTACCAGGCGGTTGTCTCTGTTCCCACACCCCCATTTCCTCCACCTCATAGGCTCCAGTGTAATGGTTAACCGCAGAGCAACAGACACTGTGAACCCTCTTTTCCCCCGGTGCTCTTTTCTTTTCCCATGCTTCGTTGTTTTGTGTAACTCTTAAAGTACATGTCGGCTCACAACAGACAAAAGCAGCCTCCCAGCTCCATCTTGTCTCCACCAGTGATTGCTACCATGGCGACGCCCCTCTACCCTCCCTCCCCCTGGACATCACGTGACCTCTCCCTCCCCAGGTGTTTGGCTTGCGTCTGGTGGACTTCATTGATTCGCCTGCACAGTAGGGCTCTTTGTGTGCCAGCCTGTGAGAAAGCGGGCCCATCCTCTCCCCACAGGTGGAACTTTAACTTCACCCCAAGGTCTCAGTCTCCGCCGGCGCAGAGCCGCTGTCGCCACTCAGAGGAATTGATTTTTATTAAGAGACGGGCCGGCGAAGGAAGGAGCTCAGCAAATCCGAGCTGATAATCAGTTGTGCGCGGTGTTTGTTTAGCTTTCCCTGCTGTCCTTGGGGAAGCGGCCCTGTTTGGGCAGTAATGTGGGAGGCCATTATGTGACTAATAAGCTGCAGTCAGCTGAGCAGCCACCGAGAGCACACGCACACACCCCTGCTCCTAATGTGAGCCGCCAGGTTATAGTTCCACTTAGTCACTGACACATTTGCAGAGTGTTTGTTTCCTGGTAGTGTGTGAGGCTGGAGGTGGTTGTTGGATGCTGCAGCATTTTCTTTAAAACAATGTTTTGATGTGTTTTAACCTTTTGTGTGGGTGAGCCCGTCTGCCTGCCACCACATCCTCAAATACAGACAATACTCAGTAAAAGAGAAGTGGGCATTTAGCCTGAAAGGTTTTGGTCATTTATCAGACGAAGGGACTCGTGCGTGTGATCTCTGTTCCCGTTCCGGAAAATAGCCAGTGACAGAGAGATGGACTTTCAGTGTAGCTGCAATACAGAGGAGTTAAACTTCCTAATTTCTGTGTTTGTTTGTCTGTTCTGGTGCAGAAATATGTCTGTAAGTGGAAGAGGCCTCTGATGCTGCTGTCTTTGTTTATTGTCTTTTTAAATGTCTATACCCATCTGAGCGCTGCAGTCCCTGGCTGTGTGAGGCAGTGCGACCGGAATGAGAAACACAGGCGAACACAGAGAAACCCTTCTCTCAGCTTTGCCTCGATACTTAGCGTCGCTATGACGACAGAGGATTTCAGATGGGCCGAGATGCACAGGGTTATGTGATGCTTTTCCGGAGTGTGTGTCTGTGTGTTTCTGTGACAGAAGGAGAAAGTTCAAAGCTTACCAAGAGTGTAATGATACAGTCATCCCCTCGTTTAGTGTAATATGTCATACAGACCTCGCTGTTTAATACATTTCGGATGAGATTTCTTATTTCTTCTACTACATGCATAGAATATATTTACATTTTTAAACTGTGGACAGTTACATCATTTTAATATTTGTTTTTCCTCAATAGAGTTTGGTGCAAATGTGGAGTCACTCAAATGAAAATATATATAAGTATAAATTCAGAGCTTAAGCCAAAAAAACACAGACATGTAATTCACTACACATTAACATACGACCATGCAAAGTTATTACCACTTTTACCGAAAAATCTGTTCTTCCTTCACCTCTGTGTTCGCTTAAAATCATGTGTAGAGCCTCTAATCAAACTTGATTTCTCACCTGAAGAGCAGATCTCCAGAGCTACGACTCACCAGGAAGTATCTTTTTGGTCGTAGCCTTTATAATGACGGGATCGTGGATTGTTAAGCTCTGTGTATTTCTCGACCTCTACAACGAGTCTCTCCTCATCCAGTCTTTGTCACACACGAGACACAGCAACAGCTACAGATTTCTCTTTAGACATCAGTGGTGTGGAGAGGAGTCGAGCTGCCGTAGGAGCAGAGTTTAGGAGGTGCTACGGGAGCTGGTATGTACAAGCTGAGAGTGAGCGGGGGAAAATGCATTTAATTCTCGGGGTCTTGAAGCTGGAAATAGGACAGTGGCATGGGGAGTGCTGATGTGCATTTGGCTGCCACTGGTGTAGGGTTGTACATTGAAAATAATGGGCGTATTTTTTGACTTTATGGATCATAGAAACCTGGAAAAGTCAGGGAATTCCCCAGTCTCGTTTTCTAGGTCTGGAAAATTCATTGGATTAATACAGTTTTGGACTAGTCTTGGAATTTTTGTTGTGTATGATGACATCTTTACAGTAATCTAACCTTCCACGTGATGTAACATCACAGCAAATTTATCTTCTGTAGCTGTTCACATAACGTAGCTGTAATATACATCAATGCCTGATGTTTGTTTACTACCTCATATGTCTCTTCTTTTTCTCCCTGCGCTCATTTCTCCCTTCATGTATGTCCACGAGCTGGAATGATGTTTAAACAGAGTTTGAATCTGATATGTTTGAATAACGCTGAGCAAGTGGGGCAAGGAAAATAAAGTTACGACAGTGTGATTTAACATATAGGGTCATGAATCCCAAAGTTTCCATACCCATGCCCCACTACTACTTTTAAATTGTACTGGCTGTCACTCCCCCACTCTGGGAGCTCTGCAGCTCTGTGTCTGCAGACTGCCTTTAAAGGTATAATTAACATTTGGAGTAAAGTATAAGATGCTATATTGTGAATTTCCTCAGTGTGGGATTAATAAAGTCTTATTGTACTTTACAGTTCTGTTTGTGATATACATTGTGAATGGCGGTGCTTAAAAAAATCCAAAAGAAAAGTTTTGAAGTTTTGTCCATGCAAATGTGTGGAAATGCCAAGAGCTGCAATAATCTGACAATTTATTGACAAATCGATAGGCCTATATTTTATCTACAAGTGCGCATCACACACTGAGCGAGCCGCCTGTTAATGACGCTGTGGGCTAATGGGCACGTAGCTACTTCCATGTTTCAGATGATACGTCATGTTTGTAGTCGACCAATGAAGATGAGTTTACATATCACCTTGGGTTCGTCCTTCACCTTCTCAAAATGATCCCACACTTTGGATTTCCTGCCCGACATGTTATTAACTAGCCTGTGGAATAACCGCAGGTACCAGCCCTGGAGGTCTCCCTATGTCTCCCCTTGAATATAGTGTTCCCTCAAAGACAGTAGAGACAGTACTAGCTTACGTGAAACTATCACAAGCTATCAAATCAAATCCAACTTTGTTTATATAGCACTTTTCATACATAAAAATGCAGCACAAAAACTGTGAACTATGAAATAAGGTCACCAGCCCTCTCACATATCCCACTGTCTGAAAGTTAACTAGCTGCTACGTCGTCGTCACTTACATTGTACTCACCAGACAAATTCGTTGCGCTGCTCACACAGCTCCATGCGTGTCCCCTCCTGTGTTTGTTCGAGTACTGAGGTGTGCGTGTGTTGTATAATTCTTAAAAATCAAATATTGTCAGGATAAATTTCTTGTCTTCGGATTGCATTGTGTTGTTTGTCACTTGTAACTGCCGTAAACTGCCGTTACTGACCAAACTGCCGTAACTGCCACAACAAAACAGGAGGGAGGATTTGATTGGCTGCCTGGGCCAATGATGACAATGACGAATGCTGCTACTGGCGTCTGATGCTCAAAAAGTTGAAAATATTTTAACTTTTTAGCGTCTAAAAACACGTGTCTACAAAAACGCGAGTCTACAAAAACACACATCTAAAAAGACGCTGGAAAAACGCCCATCCAAAAAGACGCTTGAACGCCGGTCAGACACGCCGTATCATAGGAAAACAATTGTTTTACTGGCATCGCGTTTCTAGTGTTTCTCTGTGTGATCGCCCCCTAAGGTCAGGGTGATTATAGGGGGGCAGCCCTAATCATGGATAAAAATGAAAAGAAATATGTCAGAACTTAGTTTGCGAGGCTAAAACTTGTTCAGAGAAACTGCTTGTCCGTTTCCCACCAAGGATAAAAACCGCCAAAAATCCACAAGATTCCTGAAACAGCTTTTTGAGTGTGTGGTGCATATTGTCACTTTTTTTTTTTTTTTTTTTTTTTACAGTGCAATATTATCCCATAACATTAAGTGTGAAACAGTTGATGCTGGAGTGGTCTCATGTTGAGGACAGGATAATATCCCCATCACCACCACCAACACCACACATGACGTTTCTTTTTTATAAAGGTTAGCTGTGCAGTTCTGAATCAAGCTCTGAAGTTGTCCCGTCTAACCCCTCACCTCATATTAACTCTGGCAACCCGCTGCATCATTTGGTCGCCACTCCCTGAGAACAGTGCTGTGTACAGTGTAGCCATGGAACAGAGATGATGTGATTCTAGCTGGCGTCTGAAATGAGCTTTTAATGTTTCTAGTTTTCCCATCATTTGTTTAATCTCGGGGCCATGTGTGTGCGTCCATCACATTGTGGGGTTGACTGTGTGTGTGCTGACGTATGTGTCGCTCTTCCATTTTAATGTACAGGGGGAGAGAGAGAGCGTAATTATATTTGTGAGCATGAGAAAGGCGGTCCACGGTGACCAATAAAACAACAGATTTACGACACTGCCCTGTAGGTGCAAGCTCGCCCACTTCCCTTTCTTGGGGAAGGCTTCTGTCATCGCGACCCCATTTCCCATAACAGCATAAATTTGGGGGCATTTCTGTGTGCTGGCGGGTAAAGCGGCCTCTATTAATGTCATTATACAAAGCTTTTGCGTCAGGAAAAGAAAATTTAATGGCCTTTAATGTATTTTGGGTCATTTAGCTGCTGATGATATATCTCTGCGAGGGGTTCAGCATTACACAGAAATCTGAAGGCCATGCTAAACTCATTCATGAGCTTAAAATAGTAATTTTTTCATTACTGGATCAAAAACATTAAGCTGCTTCTTTCATTGTTTCCCTCCTTACACACTCCGCTCTGCTGCCTGCTTGCCCTACATTCACATCTCCCTCGCTACTCCTCTTTCTGCTTATTTATTTCATTTCTCTTCAGAAGCGGCTTTGTGAGTTCAGAGCATCGCAGTTCGAATTAAAACAGCATCATTAGTGAGAATTTTACAAGCTGAAGGTGTGTTACAAATTCAGATTTATGCACACAAAGGGGCAAAGAGGATTGTCAGAGAGGAGGAGGCAGGAGCCCCAGAGAAGATCCATCAAACATAAATGAGGCCAAATCTTTTCCACAGAGGTTGACATGGCGGCTCCTATCGAGGGTCCCAAAAACCCAGCCCACCCTTCATGTCAGAGATCTGAGAACGCTTTGAGTGCTCAACAATCGCAGCATCACTCCCTCGACCTCAGAAAGACAGAGACTCTGCCGATAGAAGCCTTTAGTTTAACGAGAGAGAGAGAGAAGTCTGCTCAAGTCAGGGTTTGATCAGCCTTTTCCTTTTTCTGTATGTGTGGACTGAAAGTGGGAGCACAAGAGGAAAAGGAGCTGAAAAGAAAGACGCTGAGATATGAAAGGTTCTGTCATTTGTTATGGAAACACTAGACGTATTTACAGGGAAAGTAAGAGGTTAAAAAAAAGTAATGTATTAATGACGACTGGCTTTTCACTCCACTTTTAAGTGTGGCCATTCAGAACACCTATAAATGCTTGTGACTGCAGGGGAGGTGTACATTTGAAGTTATATCTTAAGTCTTTGGCCTCGTCCAAACAGACAAGCGTGTTTCTGAAAAATGTGTGTTCCCTCCTTCGTCCTCTAAAATATTACTGACTGTACAAGCAAACAAAAAGCCTCCGCCCAAACCAAAAAGCAAAACTAAGCAGCAGCCACCAGGCTAAAAAGTGAAGCCAACACAGAAGTGACAAAAACTGCAGTTCCTCTAATGTCCACTTGAGGCTGGTTCCAGAAGCAAGTCAGTCCCCACTGACCCTCGTGTTAAAATCTCAACTCTACAACAAACTTAAACATGTTCACACCCTAGAAAAAGAAATAGTTACAGTCTCTATAGCTTATTTCCCTGTTCATATCAACTGTACGGGAATTCATTTTTATATAACTCACCGGTTTACATTTTATCAAGGCTTAAAGTTACACATAATTAAGAGCGGGTCGCTGCTGATAGTGTCCTTGGTCTCTCAGTCAGTGCCTCGCTCCTCCACAGTGCCAGCAGCTTCTCACCCAAATATGGTCACATCTGGCTCCAAAAAACCAAGATGGGGACGGCTGAAATGCAGAACTTAAGGCTTCAAAACGGGAGTCCACAAACCATTGGGTGATGTCACGGTAGCTGCGTCCATTATTTTCACAGTCTGCTACCTAATTAAAACGCTGTCAAAAACATGTCAAACCAACAGGTGGCGATGTAACCGTAACCCTAGAGCCATGCAAATAAGAAAAAGAAAATGTTAGCCAGTCAGAAGCCTGACACAAAGATATTACAGTAAAGCCACCTGAAACAGTGACCACCATAGCGCGAGTAACTGTACATTCATGGGTTAACACGTGAAAAGTCCTGTTAGCAAGGTAAGAGCCAGTTTTCAGTGACCTAAAACGCAGTTTGCGTGTAGATGAAAGGCTGAAAAGCATTAAAAAAAGCTAGGTTTTAAAATATGTATGTGTGGACAAGATGTATGTTCAACTTGAATGTTGCGACTGTTTTTAGTTATAGCATAACTAAGTCTCTATATTCAAACAAAGCTACAGCTGAGCTTACATGTATCCTGTGCACCAGCCCACTGTGGAGCTTTAAAACACTTTAAAGGCTTTAAAAATAGCCTGTGTGTAAACCTTCATACATGGAAGTGTCCTACAGAGGTGGTAGACGTTGTGTCCTCCCTGAACAAACTGCTATTTTTGAAAGGTGAATTGCTCTTTGCTACATGGCGCTGTCTCAGGAGGCTCACATAGCTGTGGTAAGAGCGAGACCTTTTACTCTGGCAAGTTGCTTTCATGCTGCTGTGTGTTTTGTGTGCGTGTATAATGACACACATTTGGATCTGCATGGCTGTCCTTTAGAAGGGTCAGCCTGCTGAGATGGTAGAGTAGAGCTTCGCCAGCCACATTTTAGATCATTGTGGTTTGCCTAAAAATGGCATAAAATCAGTCTTTGCAAAATGAACTGTCCCAAGGCTACTCATTTTTAAAATGAACCTCAACTTAAATGTTCTTTATGCGACATTCAGAGCATTAATACAGCAGCAAACCGCTGTTTGCCATGTAAAGATACAGTGGAGTAATTGTGTACTGAAGTTTTGCTCCTTCTGTGTGTGTTATAATTCGAGCTTCTCTGTTCATTGTTATGGTAAGTTGGTCCAGCTGTATGTGCATGCTAGTGCATGTGTATTCCACTGGCTAGCTCATTGCTGCTGCTTTGCATTGTGCTTACATGGTGGTTACCAGTAGGGCTGGGCGATATGACCAAAATCTAGGGGTATAACGGTACACAAATCACGGTTCGTTTTTTTTTCGGTACAGTAATGAAAAAAATAGACAACTATTAAATATCTTTTATTTATTGGTAACCTTATTAAAACATACCACCACAGCAGTTAACTCTTTTTACACAATTTTTGAATGAAACAAATATATATATAATCCTGCTTTTTCACATTGTTTGAATGAAAAATATAAATATAAATTTCTGCTTAAACAGTTTTACTCAATTAAAATAAAAAGTATAGTGCAGCTGGTCAGCTTTAAAGCCTGCTCAGATTCAGTTTTACTAGGAACTTACTTAGCTTTCCCACTTTGTTAAAGTGCAGTAAACAAAACATGCTTATATCTAAAGTGCAGCTTAAACAATTTTACTCAACTCCAGTGGCGTTGGTTATTTCTTTAGCGTGATCAGAATGGTCAGGGAAACGCTCTTTCTTTTTAAACGACGACGATATCGTAGTTTGCACCAGATTGCTTTTTCTAGTCGTGCCGGTTAACGTTCAAACTCGGGTGGTGTTGCTTTAGATGCGTTAGCATGTTAGACGTGTTTCCAAGTACATACCCGACCGCTGTTCTGCAGTGTTGGCACACTGCTTTTGTCTTGTCCACTTGTTTATTTCCATCTTCGTATTTTACCCTGAAACCAAAGTGTTCCCAAACGGAGGACTTAAGGTTTGCGGGTCGGTCTTCAGGTTCTTCAGGCTCACTTGCCATGTTGTCAAAATGCGAGAATGCGCTGCACAAAGTGAAGGCGGAGATTTACGGTCGGACTTGGTCTGTCACTCAATTATGTCCGTCGGGGGACTAGATATTTTAAATGGTTCGGCTCGCAAAAACGGAATTAAAATAAAACAAAATAAAATAAAATAATATCCTGCGCCCAGTATTTCGGTACAGGGTCGTGCCGAACCGAAAGTTGCATACCCAACAGTTTGACACAAATACACGTACTGTTACGGCCCTACCAAAATCTCATATCATGATAACGATATATTTATATATATTTTATCTCCAAGTGCACGTCACACACTGAGCGAGCCGCCTGTTAATGACGCTGTGGGCTAATGGGCATGTAGCTACTTCCATGTTTCAGATGATACGTCATGTTTGTAGTCGACCAATGAAGATGAGTTTACATATCACCTTGGGTTCGTCCTTCACCTTCTCAAAATGATCCCACACTTTGGATTTCCTGCCCGACATGTTATTAACTAGCCTGTGGAATAACTGCAGGTACCAGCCCTGGAAATTAACCTGACTCCTGTCTGACTGCTGAGCGTGGACACTTCCTGTGTCTGTCCTTTCAAATTAAAGTCACACATGGTCTAGTCATATAAGTTTGGATTTATTTTGACAAGGCGCAGCTCCTAGAGAGTTTCACAAATACTTTTTTCCCTACGACTAAGCGACCAATGAAATCTTGCTGACTACTGACCTTTCTGGTCGACTATCAGGGGGCAGCCCTAATTTTTTAATTAAAAGATAGATATAATGAGGCTGTAACATGACAGCAAGGACGTTTCTTTTACTTGGTTAGTAGCAGAAAACAGCAGAATGACTGCAGTAAACATGAACAATAAGCTGGTGCCGGTGTATCGATACTGTGGAAAATCAATATTGAAACCAATTTCAAATGTTCAGAATCGCTGTGTATCGATAAATTGATATTTTTGACAACACTACATCAGGATGATTCAAGACGTGAAGTGCCTCGTCGGGGTTCCTTGCACAATAATGACCTACTCTGTGTATGTTATCCCTTAATTATTGTGTTTTGTCAGCGTTCAGTGAAAGCTGTATTGTGATGGTTGGATTCCACTGCGTCCTGATTGCTGTCCTTATGTTCTCCTCCTCGCAGCTCTGCAGCCTCAGACTCCTAATTGGCCTCCCTGCCACCATTGTCTCCCTGCGTGTACCATTCCTGCGGTTTTCTATCTGGCCCCTTGTATGTTTTCATAAGAAGCCTATATAGGTATAATTGTAGTGTTGCCTTCCTGCTGTGTGGCTGGCCGAGGACTGCTCATGTCCTCACAGGAGGGTCTGCAGGTTTAGCTCAGTTTGCTCTAAGCGGAGCTGGCCACTGTGTGGGCCACGTCGCGTCTTGCCTGGCTCTGCAGTTGGTCTCATTGGTCTTTATTGTCATTGCTTCGTTCCTGTGCAGCCTTTGAATGCAAGTGTCTGTAGCCTCGGCCTTCGCATTTCCCAATGGTTCGCTGTTCTTTCTCTGCATCTCCTGTGGTTTTATTGAATTGTGACTTCTAGACGAGGGAACATAGTGCTCAGTGTTTTCCACCTCTCTGGAAACACCATCGAATCACTGTCAGGCTCTTTTTCATGTTATGCACATGTTGACTGAGGAGCAGACGGGCAGACACATTGTGGAAACACAAAGACAACTGTCACCTGTTACCTCACTGCACCTTTTACACCTCTGTTAAAGCCTCAGTGTGCACACTCGACCACACTCACTCCTCTGTGCCTCTCAATAATTAATTGGATCAGTGGAGTTGTCTCAGGGGGCCTGTGTGTGTGTGTGTGTGTGTGTGTGTGTGTTTGCGTCTGTGTGTGTGCGTGCACGCGCGTCTGTGTGTTCAGGAAGAGCGCGACCAAAAGCGATGCATACCAGATGTTTTAGAAATGAGGTGGGTTTCACTGGAACGTAACACATTCCCAGGGTTGTTTGCGGAAAGAAATTCTTCCTCATCTGTCGAGCATGTTCTGCACCCAACCCCCCCAGGGGGGTATGCATCCAGTCTACTCGTCTGTTTTTCACTCCTCCCTCTGTCTCTTTTAATGGGGGTCTTGTCATTAAACCCACAATCTCATGTGTGTGTCCCTTGTGCGCCTGTAAACACCATGCATATGTAGATGCTGGTGTGTTCCACGCTGGTGAAGCTGGTGATTTGTGTATTTAATTTTGTCAACACGGAACTCAGAGGGTACGTCCTCCTCCCTCTGTTTCCCGGTGGGTGAAATTGTTTCAGCTCAGACTTAAAAGTGATTCAGGGTGATATGTGACATGGTGTGTGTGTCTGAGTATGTGTGGCATGGGTCGGGGGGTGGAGGGGGGTTGCAGATGATTTGGCCGTGGCTGCAGATTGAATGGCTTAAGCTGCAGACTGCCACTATGGGCGTGCTTTTGTCTATTTGTGTTAGCAAAGTAAAGTCTGAGCACTCTCACCTGCACATGGGGGGAGTGGGCGAGCCAGGCCAGAGAGAATGCAACTAGTGAGGGCTGCAACTGACAGTTGTTTTAAGGATATAAACTTTTCCATATTAAAATCTCTAAAAATGACCAGACCAGTGTTTGTATTTTGTTAAGGTGTGTACTTAGAGTATCCTAAACTTTTCCAACAATGTTCAAACCAAGAGAAATCTGTAATTTTAATCAAGGACACGGTCATTTGGTCGTAATCACCTGTCAGTGGCGTTGTATTTCATCATAAATGGACTTTTTCCAGACGTTTTTTTGGGAACCAACTGCAGTCACATGACACATTGTTTGGGTTAAACATGAGCATGTTACAGTCCTGGAGGATTATTAATGTGCACCTCCTCCTGTACTGCCTTAATATGCACATTCAGCACATCCAATGCATCAAAACATTGTTTTCTAGTTGGAGCCGCGCCTCGTTTTCAAACTGTATGCTTTGACTAAAATGAACAATGACAGCAATATAGTCCACGATGAGCAGCGCTAAAATCAACCTGCGTAGTTGTCCCTCCATTGTGACATTAGAAAGTGTCACATTTATCTTGCAAGTGTACTCTTCTTCAACGTTTGCTTTACTTCCTGGATTTTTCCCACATGGAAATTCTGACCAATCAAGAGCAGCTTTCTCACACAAGGCATTTGATCTGGTCCTCTTGTAAATGCTGCCGTGAGAACACGAACCAACTCTAGGCAATTATACAACTTTGGAACAACATGAGTCCCTGATTCAGACCAAAGGAGACCACTCTCCTTTTAACCCAACCAGACAAGCCAGCATGACATGGTTGGTCCTCTAGTTTCATATGATACCAATATTTCACTATAGCTTTAAAACTCCGACAACCACAGCCTCTGACAGACGGTAATCTGGGCTGAGGATGCCAGCGTCCTAGCAGAGTGGAAGAGGTTAAAAGAGATTTAAATCAAGCGTAGATCAAGATACGCAGCACAACCATATTAATTACACTCTAATCTCTACTCAGACCAATGAATCAGACAGATTAATATCCAGACTAATTAGTGTCTGTTCCACAGAAAATGTTATCACAGAAAAAAGCTGAGCCAAAACTGTATTTCCATGTGCCTGACTCACAGGCTGTAACTGTAACTCCAGACGCCCAGGTGGTGACTGAGCTTCCTCATCCATCCACACACGCACAGGAGGCTCTGCCTCATCACCTCAGCAACCGCCTCCATGGCATCAGAGTACATCAACACAGTCAACCTCTCTGCAGGAGAACAAGACAAAACATCCCCTCCTCTAGTTCAAAGGCCGGATGTTGTAATGAGTGACATGTAGCCTGAGTGTCAGACTGAAGCTCCCAGAACCTTCAGTCTGACATGGCTTCCATTGAAGGCGATTTACAAGGGGGAGGGAATTTGATTTTTTCCCTAACCAATCAGTAGAGATCAACGACTCACCCAGAATCTGACGTCATTAGTATCCATGCCTCGGGGGTGCCGAAAACAAGTGAGCATTGCCCGTTTAAAATGTCTCCGTCGTCGTGCATGCCCAGCTGCATCGCCGTTAAATCCAGTTTAGCAGCTTCCTTAATTTGGTCCTCCATTAACACGAGTAGTGGCGAAATACCTCAATAGCATCGTTAATGTGGTCTGTAGGATCTGTAGCGGTCGCCATTGTTGCTATCCTCACCAGTTACCCACCGGCGTACAGCTTGACATCAGCGCTGATTGGCTAATCGCTAGACCCCCGGCGTTCATTGGTCCATCCAGCGTTTGGACGAGATAAATCGCAAATTCATTGAAGTATGCCAGACCAGAGATGCAAGCCTACTCATTTGAGTGGGTGGGGTCTATGGTCTGGAACCAGGCTAAGTGACATGGTTTCTAGTCAAGTGCTTTTATTCTAATGATACAATAAGTGTTTAATTTGCTTTCTCTGCTGTTGCTGATGAGTTGTCCTCTTGAAACACATTGTCTGCTATTAAAATTCTAATTTTAGGTAAGAGACGGTTTGTGTCATCTCCACCAAAGTTGGTCTGAATTTGAGTCATGGCTGTAATGCAGTTGTTTTCCTACTTGAATCTCAAACTCGACAAATCATTTCCTGCTTCCCACCCTCACACATCACAGCCACTTCTCTTAAATACCCCTTTAAAGTAAAAACTCAACATGCAGAAAATAAAACCCTGATTTACTGCTTGTGATTTTTATGTTTATGTTAAATTAACAGTCTTCTCTTTCTTTTCTTTTTCAGTCCTCTGCGCCAAAAACCTGGTGAAGAAGGACTTCTTCCGTAAGTATCTGCCAATCACAGCTGTCTTTAAGAACCTGAATAGGATGCATTCACTGTAAAGACCTCTGGAGATAGAGAAACATGGGTCACTTTGGGCTGATAAATTTAACTACTGCTAGCCGACAGCAACACACGAGGATCTGCTTATTTAATAATTTCAACACGTGGATGGTTTATTTTATTATATAATCCTTATGAGTAGAAGAGTGTCGTCTGCATAGTGCTTCATCACGTTAAAAACGCAGGCTCAGGCCCCTATCACAGAGAAAGTGTTTTGCAGGTTTTCATAGTATAGAGCCCAGAAACGCAAGGTGCGCAGCAATGTAAAGACAGCGAGCAAAAAGCTTCATTTTCATTAAAAATAATCACAAAAATGCACCTCCAGCTGCCAAAATGCTTCCCATGTGATCAGGGCCTAAAACTCAAGTGTAAACATACAGTATGGATGATATAGTTTTGTAAGATATCACTTAGATATAGTGGATAAGTTTCTATTTTGGGCAACATTTCTGAAACACCCAGTTCATTCTCTCCACCAAAGTCCTAATAACTCATGTGTGGGTGTCTTTAGTGTTGTGAGTGTTTGGGTGTGTTTGGGTCAGGCTGTCATGGTGAATGAGCACGTAAAGGTCTTCTGCTCACTCAGGTGGTTTCTGTGGTGCCCATTCCTGCCATTCCAACGTTCAGGAGCTGAGCAAACATTCAGTCAGGGTGCTGGTGGGGAGCAGCACTGAAACCAAAGATGAAAACGTCTGTGTGTGTGTGTGTGTGTGTGTGTGTGTGTGTGTGTGTGTGTGTGTGTGTGTGTGCGCACGAATGTCTCTGTGTGCTTATGTGTGAACTAAATCCATTATGTGCTTGTCTGTTCTGTCCTTACATTGACATGTGTCAGTGATTCTGTTTCAGAGAAAAGCAAACGCCTTTACACAACACTGCAGCCATCTCATCCCGTATGTTACTGACACTAGAAAACATTTAAATATTTCTGGTCACATTACCATGGACATTCCTCCAGCCTGACAGACCCACCGACTGTTTACAATCACTAGACAGACCGAAGAATTGTAATAATAAATAGCATCTATGAGAGACATGAGATTTTGTTTTCTTTTTACATTGAACACATCAAACTTAAACTCACCTGATTGTTGTCAGCTTTCCTTACTGTTCATTTTGCGTCAACATAGAGCCTACGCCGTAGCCTGACATGCACCTCGTCATAGCACATAGCAGTGGTGCAGACCTCCTGTCTGTCTCTGTAAGCTGAAACCATTTCCCTCAGTCGAAACAAAACTTTTATTTACTTTAATTTCACAGATAAGAAACAATAAATTGCGAAGACAATAAAGCCTCCACAAAAATAGCATTTTAAGTCTTGTGTGTGATTTATCCTGGCTTCATATGAGCAGAGGAAATCTCTGCTAGTCGCTAGGCTAATTTATACAATGTAAAATGCCATAGGCTGGCGCTAATAACGTTAGCATGTTATATTTGTTTGGAAAACGTGTTTAGTATAAGACAGTTGTTTTGTCAGTGAACCTTGTGAGTTGTAATCGAGCCGAATTTTGTTACGTTACCTTTGTTAAATGTTGCTGTTGTCCCTGTAGAGGAAAAGTTTGCTAGCCACTAGGCTAATTTATACAATGTAAAATGCCATAGGCTTGTGCTAATAACGTTAGCATGTTGTATTTGTGGGGAAAATGTGTCCAGATAAAGACAAGTGTTTGTCTGTGAATGCTGCGAGTTATAGTGAAGCTGATTTGTGTACTTGTGTTTGAAACTGTCTCTATTAAGCCATGTTTAATGTGTGTTTAATGTGTGTTTTGAATCAACTAAACTTTACAGCACTTCACAGAAATCTCCGTCGCTGACTAGTGTTTTGGAGGTGTAACTGCAGAGTGACACAGACACACCACTGTACGATTATAAATGCTGACAACGGTGTAGGCCATGTGTTTAAGCTACAGCGTAGGGTCTGCCGCACAAGTATAAATCCCCCTTTAGGAGGCAAACAAATTGGAGTTCAATTGAACTGAACCAAACAGTGCAGGTGTGAAAGCACTAAAACTAAAAATTTTGAACAGTCAAAACTAAACTGAAACAAAACCCACACTGGAAACTAACTAACTGTATAAAAAAACAATAAAAAAATAAATAAAACTAATGAAAAATACAAACTCTTACATCCCTGGCATCTTTAGTTAACAACAACTGTACTTTTGTCCCCAAACGACCTCATTTTGGAATCAAAATACAAGAAAAATAGTGGATGTAAACAAAGAGCACTGTGTGCCTGGTCCCATAGCAGAACAACAGAGCTGCAGACACCACAGCATCTGTGTCCATTGTATTTATCACTATCTGTCATGTAGGAAGCAAACACCGCTGTGTAACGCTGTCATTTGTGTCTTGTTAAAGTGTTTATCTGTTTTGGTTTTTTTTTGGTGCGTGTGGCTGAGCGCGGTGTTGTTCTGTGTCCTCTCTCCCCGCAGGCCTCCCTGATCCCTTCGCCAAGGTTGTAGTGGACGGTTCAGGGCAATGCCACTCTACAGACACTGTGAGGAACACACTCGACCCCAAGTGGAATCAACACTACGACCTGTGAGTCCCAGAGTCACTTTATGAACACATGAATGACACACAGTCGTTTCTCACATCTGTTTTCAAAGCCCAGAAAAAATGGGATTCTGTTTTGGTTTATTTGAATACCTCCCACCTTCCTAAAGACTTAATCTGATTACAAACAGCAGTGTGAGACTCTGCTCCGGCCGCTTGCAATTTTTACGTCTTTCTTTATTTAACCTTGATAAGTGAGCATGCTGAGAAGTGTCAGGCCGTGCCATTAACAAGACCTAAACAGTTACAGCTGTAAACAGCTCTTGCATCTGGTCTCTCACTTATTTGGATACTCTGTAATGACATAACCCTTCAGCACCAGCGAAGACTCTAAAAATGTCCCTTGGATCAGCGTTTATAGAAACAGAGAAGGAGGGGCGTCTCCAATAGTATTTTCTTCCATTGACTGAAACACGTGCATGTCTTGTTGTACCCTGATTGTCTTTTCCCAAAGATGGTTTGTCCTGAGAAAGTAACCTGGAAAAAACAGAGACGGAGCGCGTGAGTGAAAATGTGAGAGTGAAAGTTTCCAGTATTCGCCCCGGTGTTTATCCAACCGTCATGCATAGCCAACAGCGAGAGGAAGCACATGTCTCCGTTTGTTTGGTTGCTGGGGATACGGGACCCTCTCTCTACACGGCTGTTAAATTAGCTGCTCGTGTCACATTTGACAAGAGGGAAAAAGTCACGCGTGTGTGTGCGCACCTTTAAAGATGGATCGATGGAGAGGAGAACACAGACTCGTGGCTCAGTGGAGCTTCTCTGCACTAATTTGTCCCGAGAGCCTGCAGATGTAGCCGACTGGAGTTTATGTGCAAATTACTGGTGTTTCTGTGCCAGTGATAAGTTTAACATCGGTGTGCCCCCCTTCGCTGTCTGTCAGCGTTTATCCTCATGGCCAGCAGACGGACTCTCAGGTGGTGTGTTGGAGGAGAGAGGTTTTAATTGAGCAGGCTAGAAAGCCGTCTGGCTGGCTCACACTTATTAAAATAGGGCCTGTAACACCTGGTGTTGTGACTGCAGCCGAGTGCATTAAAGCTGTTGGCAGTGAATATTTTTTTCCATTTGTTTGTGTGTGATCATTTGAGGGTGCAGAAATACCGTGCAAGTGTGTGTGTGTGTGTGTCGAGAGTTTCATTGGTCACAGCCAGCAGACTGGCCGTGAACTGTGACCCTGCAGCATTGTTGCAGGATGTGGTCGGCATGCCAAGGATAGCAGACGGTCTGTCTGTCTGTCTGTCTGTCTGCCTGCTGCTTCTCACACTCATTCTTGAGGGTGTAAATGATCCCGATGTGATAGGTATCGATTCTTTGGACAAAGATAACATATTTGCTTATATCAAGTCTGCCATGATACAAATGAATGGATGAATAATTGAATGAATCAAAGCTTTCAGGTAGGGTCGAGCACCAAAACCTTCCTGTATGAGCGATACCTACCGGACTGAATCATGACGCAGATTTCGGTGCCTCATTTCTGTGAGTAACAAGTGTGCCGTCGAGAGGGAAAGACAGACAGTGTGTGTGCCGGTGACAGTGAGGCTGCAGCGTCCAGAACAGAGAGTATGAAGTTAAACACAGCAGCGTAATGTGTGAACAGTTTAGGTTATTTAAGAGTAAATGCAACAACTCCCCAAAACCAAGCAGGCTTTGCAACAAAATTAAAACACATCAAATTTAGGTAACATTCTAGCTTCTGGATTTCTGAACACCAGAATATATCAGGGTTTAGACGAGACATTTCAAGTCATCATAGTGTGTACAATATAAAAGAAAATGGGATTCACTTCTTCCTGAATATTGTTGGATCCCCAGAGGAAGAAGGCCAGCTCTCAGCTGTACAACAGAGGATCTTTGGCTTGTAGATAAACGAGGTGTTACACATGGCTCAGGGCCAAACTTATGTTTTATGTGCACATATGTTCTTAATTTTGGCATTGACAGAATGTTTTCAAACCACACAATTTTGATTTCGTTAAATACAGGGGCCGTGATCGATATGAGATGATATCAGTAAATATAAGGGATGCACCGATTTACTGGCCGAACATCAGTATTGGCCGATATTCACCTTGTTGACTGCTGGCTTATGGAGAAAAGCTGGTGTATCGATTAAAAGTCAGTGTACCAAGTGCAGTGGAAAAAGATTAAGCAAATACATGACGACATACAGTCATGATAAACAGTCATTGCAGACCACTGCGAGCTCTCTTCATCTTCTCTGGAAACCTTTAACAGCTAATGTAACATTATGCACGCAGGGCTGTTACCACAAGTCCTCCAAGAGCACAGAGATGTAATATTAGTCATGCGCTCCATTATTATACATCTATTGTTTTGCTTGTTCCAAGGTTTGACTGGCCCTCTTATAAAGTCATCTTGTTGCGTCTTCTTCTGCAGTGGCACCTGGTTCGAGAATTAGTGCCACCTACTGCTTATCTCAAACCAACTCCCAGTATTCGCAGTAACAGTAGTGGACAGAAAAGCACGTAAATTTGTATCTTCTTTTGCAGATTTTCTAAAAATGTGGTTAAAGTTTGCACAACATTTGGATGGAAACCAAACTACAGACATGCCATGAGAATTTTAGAATACAGCCATATCTTAAAGATGATGATATATATATCGATGTATATATAGATGTTTTGACTTTGAACGATGATATTAGATCTTTAATTATTGAATTGATATACTGATCGGCGGCAAGGTGGTGCAGGGGTTAACACAGGGCTGACACATACACAGACACAGACAACCATTCACACTCACATTCACACCTACGGACAATTTAGAGTCACCAATAAACCTGCATGTCTTTGGACTGTGGGAGGAAGCTGGAGCACACCCAACCCACGCCGACACAGGGAGAACTAGGGCTACAACTAACGATTATTTTCATTGTTGACTTAATCTGTTGATTATTTCTTCGATTACAGGACTAATCATTTTATCGAAAAATGTGTTAAAATGTTGAAAAATGTCAGTCTGTCTCTCCCAAACCCCCAAATTGTGTCATCTAATGTCTTGTTTTGTACTCATGCCAAAGGGTTTTAGTTCACCGTCATGGGAGAGTGTGTAAAGCTGCCAATATTTGAACGTAAGAAGCTGCAATAAGAGTATTTTGGGTACTTTTCGATGAAAAATGACTCAAACCAATTAGTCTACTACTAAAATAGTCACCGATTAGTTGACTAATCGTTGCAGCCCTAGGGAGAACATGCTAACTCTGCACAGAGGGCCTCCCCCATGCAAGGGTTCAAACCAGGAACCCTCTTGCTGTCAGGTGACAATGCTAACCACTGCTCCACCGTGCCGCCGTGTGTAAAATAGACCGTCACTAACCGCAGTGGTGGTTTTGAATTAAAGAACCATTAGAAACCGACAGCAGGAGTGGTTGTTATGCTAAAGGACATGGACATGATGATTGTCAGTAATGTAATGGTGTTTTTAGAGGACCCTCGTCTTCAGAGTGTCATGAAGTGTTTTTAAGCATTTTTGGAGTGTCCCTCCAGTGTGCGCTCAGTCACATTTGGTTAATTAGGACTTATTCAAATATGGCATTGTTAAATAATACATCTGCAGTGTTAAGTACCCAGTCTAGACTCAAATTAATAATGCCCACTCATCCATCCATTTTCCTCCCACCATTCAAACTGAATTGCTATGGAGCACCCAGTTAAAGGGCACCACCATTAACGGCTTTATTAGATCCTTAGTGTTACTATGTCGTAGAATTATGGTTAAACAAAAAAGGTGGCACAATGCAGATGATGCATAAGAGATCTCTGAGTCCGTTTAAGAGCATGGACAGTTGTGAATGTTAGCACTGGGCCTTCCCGTTTGTTTTGTTTGTATCGCAGTGACTGTAGTGTTGCTGTAATAAAATGTTTTTCTTTCACTTTGACCATATGTTCCTGGCTGTAACTTCCAGGGAAAAGCTAGTAAAAACGGTGCCAGAGATGCCGCTTGTATGAATAGAGACTGCCAAATAAAAGGATGTATTTAGAAAGCACATCTGACTCTTTAAATCGGCTGCTTTCTCCTTTTATTGCAATTTTCCCATTGTCTCTCGTGCAGCGTGTGTGTGTGTGTTATTGCCTATGACTGGTATTAAAAATCTTAGCCAGACTAATGAATTTTATTACGTGGAGGGTGATCCAGATGACTGGGGTTTGGTTGTAATACTTCCCTCCCGTCACGTCTGTCTGACATTGCAGCTCTCTCACATCGCACCCCAGACAGGCATTTGGCATCAGCTCAAAATGTCCAGACGTCTTACTCACAGCCCCATTGTTTCATATCCCTTTTGGTAAGCGGCATGATAATTACAGTGGGATGCAGTTCTGCGAATTGTACAGATGATTAGTTTTCAACTGAAGGAGGGAGCCCACCCGAGCAGATGTGCCACAACAGGTTCACATGGTGAGATTTTATCACAGCCTCGGCCTACACGAGGAGGAGGAGGAGGAGAGAAGGGAGCATGGAGGGGACAGACAGGCAGTCAGGGAATAATCTTTCTCTTATTCCCTTCCCATCTTTGGTTGTCTGTATACAAGATAATTACCAACCTGAGTGTATTCTTTACTTTCACAGCAGGCAAACAATTGTTCCTTTTAAGGTTGGCGTTTTTCACCGTGATCAAGGTGGCTCAAGGGATGATAATGCTGGTCTGTCAGCCGCTCCACCACTTTAGGTCCAGACTGAAATATCTCTACAGCTGTAAGAGGGATTGTCATAAAATTTGGTACAAACATTTATGTTCCCAATTTCCTTTGAGCGCCAACATCATGTCAACGTGTCAGTCGTAAAATACTAATGACCAAACACCTACAACACTAATGACTTCCAATCAGCCTCTATTCCCTGCCCCCATGATACCTTGCGTGAATTAGGGGTGCAGCTTCCGGTGCTGAACCAAAACTAGCGACTTCCTGTAGTAACAGTTTGTTTACAGTACTCTATTCTTCTTTCTAAGAGCAATCGGGAAATAAAACGTGGGACACACCACCAGTTACAACTCAAACAGGATTCTGTGATCATACCTCTGTCATCTCTGACAGCCATCTCAGAGCAACTGAGCACGCTAGCAATTAGCTCGCCTTGCTCCGTTAAAATATTAACTTTAACATGTCCCGAGCTAGCTTAAGGTAAACATCTGCTCCTTCTAAGATGATTTCTGATTTCTGATGACTTATTAAGAGATACGAACACATAATTCAGTATTAACTGTAGCTCAATGTAAAGTGAATAAATGTGATGTTTCCCAGCTAATCCTCCGCTTGTCTGCGTTAACGACACAGTTTACATGTTTTTTTTATAACTTCTGATTTATTAGAAACTGTTCTGTGCGAAACATGAAGCTGAACGTGTCGTTCTCTTCTGCAAATTCTGATTTCATACTTCTCCGCTATGTCTCGTGAAACACTTGTGGTTTTATTTCTCATATCAATGATAGCTTCGGCAACAGGAACAATCCCTTTTTGTGTTGGTTACATGTTCAACACGTAGTCGCTGAAGACAAACATTTAGCGTAGACTGGTTGTTAGTCGTTACAGACACGGACAGTGCAACAGGTACCAGAGCTCAGCAGTTAACAATAGTTAAATACTTGTTTAAAAATAAATCGGTATTTGCTAAACTGAAGGCAAATTACTTTCAAAAAGAACCAACGTTGGCGGTTAGCTACCAAGAGTAGCCACTGGGACTCACCACACGCAGTCTATGGGACTAACTAGCTCAATGCTACTTACGTTATCTCACTGGAAGTTACGCCCATAATCATTTCTAGAGTAGTGCCCTCAGGAATAAGGTGGATACTTGAACACTAATTAGCAAATGATAGCATGCTAACACGCTAAACTAAGATTTTCATCATGGTCAACATTATACCTGCTTAAAGGGGACCTTTTATGCTTTTTCGCAGCATTTAATACGATTGACCATTGGTTGGTCATTGTGACTGTGTGTTAAACTGGTTCAGACATTAAAGGGACAAAGTCTTACGTCAGTCTTGGAGATCATGTGTCGTGGAAACATGACCTCTGTTTTGGGGTTCCTCAAGCTAGCTGCCTTGGTCCACTATTATTCTTGGTGACATCATTAGAGAACACAGCGTCTGTTTCCATAGTTACGCAGCTGACATGCAACTGTACATTTCTGCCGCTCCAAATGATGCTGCAGCCATGAACTCTATTACTACCTGTCTTTTGGCAGTAAATGAATGGATGAGCAATTATTTCTTTAAGTTAAATGAAAACAAAACTGAAATCCTGCTTGTCGACCCTAAATCAAAAAGAAAAATGCTGCTCAATAATCTGGGGAATTTAACTGCCTGGATTAGATCTGAGGTGACGAGTCTTGGTGTGATCCTAGATTCAGATCTAAGCTTCAAGTCTCACATTAACAAGGTGACGAAAACATAATTTTTCCACCTCAGAAACATCGCTGAGGTCCGACCATTTCTGAATGAAAAAGATGCTGAGAAATTGATTCATGCCTTTATTTCAAGCCAACTCGACTACACACTTTTTAGTGGCCTCCAAAAAACACCACTCTCCGACCTGCTCTGCACTGACTTCCTGTTACATTTGCAATTGATTTTAAGATCTGTGGTCATCTGCTGCTGGTTTATTGGAGGTTAGCAGCAACAGCCAGAAGACGATCAGGGATCAGCCTTTGTCAGTGACGCCCCAAAACTATGGAACCTTTTTTACCTATAGATATCAGGGAAGCTAGCTCGCTAAATGGTTTTAAAAGAAAGCTAAAAACATATCTGTACACTTTAGCCTTCAACTAGCTGCTGCTAAGACAACCTAAAATTGAACAGTGTATACCACCCTTTAGTCCTTTTATCTGTGTTTCTGTAATTGATTGAATGCCACCTCTTGCTGTGTGGTGATGTTATTGTTCTCCACATCAATCAATCATCTGTCTCCTTCTCCATGTGACTTACTCACAACTTCTTCGGTGAAGAATGTAGGACTGTCGTTCTCCAGCGGACTTGAATGTAGTATTCCTCCTATGTTTACAGTGTACTTCACAAACTGCTTTAGAATAGTTTACGTGAAGGAAAAGAACCCTTAAGTTATATTATTAATGTTACAGCCATCCACATCTGACAGCATTAGCGATGGCTGTTTATACCAAATTACATTTTTAATTCAGTTTGTTTAATCAAGCTGGTCATTTGTGCTTTTCATACATGAGGGAGAAATGGCTCCGTTCATTTTTCTTAAAATGTCACGTTTATAAGCACAAAACAAAAAGGGCCTGAGAGTTGAAAGCCGGTGTCCGCCTAACATAAAAAAAAAAACATTTTAGGCCCAGATCACACATAAAATGTTTTGCAGGTTTGTGAAACGGGAGACGCATCACGCTGCCTTTTTACAAAGATGTAATGCCACTAGTAAAAATAAAGCTTGCTGAAACTTTTTATTGTCAGACAACCTTCCCATGCGCCCCTAAAACCCTTCCTGTGTGATCAGGGCCTTAGTGGCAGTAGTTTCGTTGTGGCTCATCACGTCATTGTAGCTAATTTTCATGTCATCTCTCCACTTTATATATTCTCTCTGACGCCTCCTGATATGTTGGGAGGTTTTCTGTGAATAAATGATTCACAGCATTCTCAGTCTGCTGGTGGTGCTCTGTCTCATACTCAAGACGCTCAGGGTCAGATTTACACGCTCACACACACTGGCTGGAAAATCCCTCTCAGCCACCCCACCTTCCTCTTCCCCTTCCGCCTCCATGTCCCGTCTGTGTCTTGTAATGTGTCCTTGACGAGGACGTAGCCTCTGTGGCGGATGTGTGTCAACACCTGCTTTGCTGGGGACATCCTGAGAGAGACGCACGTCGTGTCATGTTGACTTTACCAGTGCTTCTTTGAAACAGCTTTAATCACGCGAGAAATGATGTTTCACGCAGTCACACAGTGATTGTCATGCTCTGAATGAGAGAGCCTGTCGTTATTAAATATTAATCATGTCTCTTTCCTCTCCCTTTCCCCTCAGATACATCGGAAAGTCAGATTCCATCACCATCAGCGTGTGGAATCACAAGAAAATTCATAAGAAGCAAGGGGCTGGGTTCCTGGGCTGTGTCCGCCTTCTGTCCAACGCTATCAACCGCCTTAAAGACACAGGCTGTAAGTGTCAGTATTACCCCAATTCTTATTATGTTTTGAATGGGACTGTCTGGAGTTTTTGACCACTGTTAATGTTACAGAATAATGTAAAGGGGGGGCCGTATATGGATTATACTAGTTGTGTCTCGGCCTGCTCCACATGACATATAAAAATGTCGTGAGCATGGAGTATATATTGTCATTGGAATTGAGACTCTTTGGCATTTCAGCCCTTTCCATCTCACAGACACAAAACAAAGAAAAAAGACTTACAAACATGACACCTTACACGGACTCCCCTGCCCTTTCAGATCACTTTCTCCTGGGCGGTAATATCTGCAGGCGAGGTGTGAGTTTTTTGTGTCTGCATGGCTCCAGACCACGACCATTTAGTCACATTTTGACTATTTGGATACGTCAGAATAAAAGCACCAGTGATTCTGCTTTGATTTTGTCATTATCAGAATATTTAATTTAACTTTAGTTTTAACTTTATTTGAACAATACTTTATTTGATTTTATTGTAACAGAACTTTATTAAACCTTAGTGTAACAGTACTTTATTTAACTTAATTAGAATAGTACTTTATTTAGATGTATTGTAACAGTACTTTATTTGACTTTAGTGAAACAGTACTTTATTTGATTTTATTACAACAGTACTTTATTTAACTTAAAATGACAGTACTTTATTAAACTTTATTATAACAGAACTTTGTTAAACTTTATTGTCACAGTACTGTATTTAATTTTTCTACAACCGTACTTTATTAAACTTTATTATAACAGAACTTTGTTAAACTTTATTGTAACAGTTTATATTTAACTTTACTACAACAGTGCTTTATTTTACTTTATTGTAACAGTTTATATTTAACTTTATTGTAGCAGTACTTTATTTAACTTTACTATAATTGTACTTTTTTAACTTTATTATGACAGAACTGTATTTAAGCTTTATTGTAACAGTACTTCAACTGTATTATAGCAGTACTTTATTAACTTAACAAAACTTTATTTAACGTTATTAAAACTGTACTTTAGTTAACTTTACTATAACTTACTTTTGTTGACTTTATTTTAACTGTATTTTATGTAGTAGTTATTAATTATTTCAGTCATATACAGTCGTTTAGAGGAGATTTCAAAATATTGATATAAGGTATATCGAGTATCATGATATAGCTTAAATATATCACAATATTATTTACAGGGTGTATGGCCCAGCCTTAAGCTGCACTACTGGCACAGTCATCCAAACATGCTCGTGGGTCTTTATAATCATTAATAATTTAGAATTTAGATCAGTCATAGCCCAAGATGTTTTCTAAATCACCAAAGCTGAGTATGAGGCTGCATCTGTCTTTGATGTTGTTCATAAAGCTTAGCTCATACAGTAATAATCAGTAGACTCTTCAGATCTACAAATGCACTGATAAACATTTTGTTGTTAATATAAGAACTAAGGCACTGTAAATAAAAGCCTCTCCAACACGATGCTTTCCTGCATGTTTCCGAATGCCAACATGTTCATGGAAACATTCTTCAGAACACTGTACATTCAGAATTGATCATACACATTTGTCAATGAGGTCCAATGAGTTTTGGCGAGTAACACAAAATAATACACACCTTTGAGGAATCTTAACTTTTGAATGAATTGTTTAAAGTTTGTGTCTTATGATATAACCCTCCTTTCAGAATCTTAAAAAGCTTAAATAACCTTGCAAGGATTTTTTTCAGACAATAGACTTAAATTTGTTTGTGCTGTTTTCTTCCTAAGATGTTGATGTACAGCGCTGTGTGTTATTGCACTGATGATTAAATCACTGTGGACGCAGCCGGCTGTGATGCAGTCTGACGCCCAGATGACTTTTTTCCAGATGCTCTTTTGTTTTGTTCTGAAAATGAAAGCACGGTTGCAGCACAGATTTTGTTGCCAAACTACACATGACTTTGTTTGTTTTACTTTAGCGAGCCATTTATTTGTCGTTTAGTTTGCTCAGTTCATTATTCTCTCTACTGAGGTGGAGAATTAATTATTAATTGCAGTTCCTCGTTGCCTGACGCTGAAATGAGTCCGCATCCATCAAGCTGACCTTATACCTGAAGTATGATAAGAAACAGAAGTTAATACTGCAGTGACAGAACATAGAGTAGCTCCTTTTTAGTGTCCTGTCCCCCTCACTAGATCTGACAGAGGCCAGACCCGTGTGTGAGAGGGGTCAACACTCTGCCCCTGCCAGAACAGGAAGAGCCAATCAGCATCACCCTGCAATTACAGTAAAAATGTCTCATGTCAGAAGCTAACTGGATAAATGAGACGGAGGCTTTAGTGAATGGCTGCTAGTAAAAGCAGCGCCAGACAGTTGTAGCCTCGACAAAGCCGTCTGGAGTGGTTTTTCCTGCGTGGCGAGCTGCTGGTACCTGCCTGCTGGGCCCGCAGCCCACCGCTCTTTCCTAGAAGCCCCTGACACTGTTGTTTTCCTGAAGCGACACAGGAAACCTGAACCTTGTGCCACAGCTGCGAGTGGTTTGCCTCTGCATTTCCTTTCTCTCCTGGCCTCCTCCTCACCCCTTAGTTTCCCCTTCGGTCTCCTCCACAGACTGGCAGCACGTGCACACACACACACACACACACACACACACACACACACACACACTCACAGAATACCATTGTGACTAACTTCCCTCTATCTCCGTCTGCCGATCTAGACAACCGGTCATTTCAAGCAGACATGCATAATTGTAGAGCTATTAAAGTGTAAGTGTAGATTTGTTGTGCTCTCTGTGTTGTGGTTGCTCTCCCCCTGTGAGTATTTGTCATTCCATTGTTTTTTGTGTGCATTTACCAGCGGTTGCAGTTTTGTCCTCTGCACAGGCCTTAGCGAGGGCACTGGGCTGACTCAAACATTTGTGTATAATTTTAGAGCGTCTGCGTCTTTGTGTATGCGACTGCATTGAAACGTATGCACTTAGATGCATCTAAAAGTGGGCGCTCGTCTTTGTGTGTGTGTGTTTTGTGTTTTCTCTGCGGCTGCTGACCTCCGGCCAGCCTTGTAACGGTTTGACCATTGCCTGTTTTGGTCCCTGTTTAGTCTAGACAGACATCCTGAGCTGATCTGCATGACACCCAGACAACAGAGCGCAGATAGTGGCATTTCTCATGTCTGCAGGCAACTTGGACATTTTTTTTTTCTTTCCCCCCTTTCCGCCTGATCTCTCTCCCTCACTCTCAAATTCCGCAGACTTTAAGAAGTTCAGACAAAGAGTTTCCAGACTTTGGCAGAAGTTCATGTCCATGCTAAGACTGAGCGGAATAGTGCAGGCTTTGTACTGAAATTTGTCAAATGTTTGACCTCTGCATTTGAACTGAAGCCTGCTCTGTACCGATGCTCAGTGAGATTTTTACAGCCCGTGGCTGTTCCACAGAGCAGACCATCTGTTCCAGGGCAAAGCCAAGCTGTGGTCTGCAGACACAAGAATGAGAGACGGATAATGAGGGAGAGAGGAGTTGACTCTGAGTGATGTAAATGATACAGAGCAATGGGACTCGTCCAAGGAGGGAGAAAAAAATGCATCCCAACACATGCTCGTTTAAATGTAAATGTCTGACACTGATGAATCTTCTCTCTTTTCTTCTCTGTCTTTCATCTTCCTTCTCATTTCCTGTTTGTCTCATGGTGTTGTCTCTGTCTCGTGTCCCTGCCTTCACGTCTGGGCTCCACTTCTTCTTTCTGTCCTCCCTCTGCAGACCAGAGACTAGACTTGAACAAGCTGAGTCCCAACGATAGCGACACAGTCAGAGGCCAGATAGTGGGTGAGTACAGATGAATCTCCAGGCACCTCATGGTTTGATCACAGGGTGTCATATAAGTATTAAAAGTTGATAAATCAAATGTCGGAAAATTAAGGCCCTTAAAAAGTATTAAAAAGTCTTAATCGCGATTTTATGAAGTATTAAATTTTCTCGGCATTCAAGCGTTGACAAAAAGTATCCATGAATCTATCATTTATTTTCCTCCTCGCGACTATTACAAACAAAGATGTGTAGGTAGGCACACTCAGATTGCCACTCGGGGCCATGCACGTACCTGTGCGACATCACGCGCACGTCCAGGCGCCAAACAGAGGAGCAAAAGACAATAAAAAATCCTTCTCATCTTTGCTGAGTTCTGTTGTATGTTTGTGCTCCATAGATTTAATTGCAAACTACAACTGTTTAGTAAGTTAAAGATGCGTTGCTGCTAACGACAGCTTGAAGTAGCGATGAGGTCTTAAGGTTTTTTTGGAAGGTCTTAAAAAAGTCTTAAAAAGGTATTGAAATTAACCTCAGGATTCCTGCATATACCCTGGATAACGATTCAGAGGGTAACTCGATAATGAAACGAGTATCGATGCATCAAAATGTTGATTTCAACACGTGATTTTGTTTTTCTCCGTTTTTTAAAATACAGCAGACTATATTTTTGGTGATCCATAATTAAGGTCCCTTAATCCAGGTCCCTCTCCCCTTCAACCCACCTCCACACCCTCACTTTTGAACCAGGGGGTGCAGTCGGATTGTGTCCACCTGCACATGCTCACGCTCGTCCACTGTGGGGTATACATGCCTGCGTAGGGTCCAGTGTTTGCATAACCTACTGTAATATTTCACCTGAAACAGTTTGCAAGTCACCTCCTATTCAATAATATATGGTCCACATCGTTTTTATTTTAAATAGTCAACTGCACTGATGAATGAATTAATGAATGAATTTGAAAGCACCTTACAGTCTCCTGTGTGTATAAGAATAACACAAGGGGGAGGCGGGGTCCGCCACAGCCGCTGTGTTGTTATTCACACTACGCCAGCAGAGGAGCTGCGAGCAGCCTCTGTCTCCGTTAGAGACACCGGGCAGGCCAGGCATGGGGTTTTAAGGTGAAACAGACTGAGCAGAGACAGAGGTGTTTTAATTTGGTTTATACTGCAGCGTGTGTTGGTCAGCAGGTTTACATGTAATTATTTAGACATTAAATTAAAACAAGCTGCAGCCGCTGTCTTTTGTGAAGATGAATTAGTACAAGTTAACTTTAGCTCGTCCATGCTGTAGACTGTCTCGATGCTACAATGACTTCGCAGTTGAGTTTTGCCTCTTTTGTTCCATCAACTAGGCCTGTCACGATCACAAATTTTGCTGGTCGATTAATTGCGTCAGAAATTATTGCGATAAGCGATAATATTGCATAATATTGTGCTTTTAAGTCCATTTTATTATTGTTGTAATTTTGCTGTTTTTAGACCATTGTTTAAACTTATATAATGATAATAGATGCATATTGATGCAAGTACACCTTTTAAAGAGAAATAAACATTTATTTAACGAGAATATTTACAAATGCAAAAAAGAAAATTTAAATATCCGAAATAACACGTAAAAATATCAAAATAAATACAAACAAATAGACAGTCAGTCTCTCACTCTCAGGTGTGCAGTTACGTTGGTCGTATTCGCTCTTCTTGCTGAGATGGTTTTAGAACAAACCCGGCACACCGGCTCGTCCAAATTACTGGGCTGCCCTCTGTCATTTGGTTTAAATCCAAAACACTCCCACACAGGGGCCGTGGCATTTGGTTTAGGAACAAGTTCCCTGTCCTTCTCTTGTGCTCAGCTCTTGGTTTTCTTCTCCGCCTCGTCTCCCCTTCACGAAGATCGCACTGTGTGTGTATAGCCCGTAGCCCCGCCTCCCCCACAGAGAAAAAGACACTCGATGACAAGAGCTTTCCCTGCATTCCTTACGCTAATGAACCAACTCACCTGGCTGCCAGACGATGCACGGCAGTGAATGCTCTTGTCGTCCAGTCTCTTTGGTGGAGAGAGACGAGGAAAACAAACACGCATGAATATGGCAATTAATCGCGGCCTGAAAAGTTACCAGATGCACATCAGGTTGTCCCCCATGCATTGTGTATTAAATATTCAAGGAGGGTGATATATGAGCCACTAATGGGCAACATTTAAAGCAAAAGGAAACAATGTTAACACCGCGACTAACTTGTTAAAGTAATTTCAGCGCTTTCCTTTAAATAACCTTGTTGTCTTTTAGTAGCGGCTTTGACAGCTCTTGAAGTTACGCCGGTCACAATAATTATAGTATTGACTGATCGTGCGATATTTGGACATGACATTGATCATCATCATCTCTCCTGAAACACATGAACATGCCTCCTTGCCACAGAAAAATGTAACTATTGTGGCGAGCTGCACTTTCCTGCTACTTGATGTGTTTTCGGGGTAACTGCAGTCTTCCTGGAGCTACGCTTAGCTTATCTTTTACACAGAAGGCATCACTTGGTTTTGTTTGTGGTCACCAAATTTTGTATGAAAGTCTCAAACTGAATACTTTTTGGCAACTCCTACAAAGGTACGAAACAGGGTTCCTACGGTCGTGAAAAACCTGGAAAAGTCGTGGAGTTTTTATAATCACATGTCCCAGGCCTGGAAAAATCATAGAATTAGTACAAATCATTGGAAGTTTTGGAAAAGTTGCAGAATTTCGTTGTGTGTAATGAAATTGTAAAGGCCAAAACACACCAGTGGCAAGCGCTACTCGTCAGAAAATACGCCCCTATTATGTTCAATGTACAAAAATTAAAATACAAAATTATGTGGAAATGTGTGTATGATGATGAAAATAACATTAAGTACTAAAACATAATATAACGTTTGTAAAATAGATGATCATTCATTCAGGAATATCTGGAAAGTCCTGCTCTCATACGTGCGAACTTTCCTCAGGGAGCCCCAGATGCACCTGCTTCTTTCCAGTTTGACAAAATTAAGAACTTCCTTTATCCAGAGAGTGTGTGAAGGAGGTGTTGGGGACCTCCACTTGAGTAACGACAGGCCTACATGGAGCGTGTAATGACCGTCCATGTTCTGTTTTGACTCTTGCATGTTGATGCAGAGTGTACAGGTCACACATACTCTTGAGAGTATTCCTTAATGCCGTTACAGGTATGTAAATGTGACATACGTCCAGCTCCAGTCTGCCAAATGTTCTTTTTGCTCAAAAAGCCGTCAAATTTTTCACAGCGTTCCTATAAAGCTTGGGATTAGATTTCATAACAGCAGACCCTCCCTGCAGAAAGAGAAGATGAAAATGCAACTTCCTTTAACCAGACCCTCCAGGATACCACTGATAAAACTGAACCCCGTTCCTGTTACTCATAAAGATATATAGCCCCGTTCTGTGATAAAATATCTGCACTGTAATCTGCTGTCTAGTAACAGCGCGTGCATCTGTCTGCCATGTGTTGCTGCAGTGAGCCTGCAGTCGAGGGACCGGATAGGCACAGGAGGCCCTGTGGTGGACTGCAGTCGGCTGTTTGACAACGATCTCCCAGATGGGTGAGTTTGGGGAAATCTCTTATCGTCTCAGTTGTTTTAGAGGCTGTTGCAAATCCTAAACAATATAAATGCTGCCTTCAAGCGCGGAGTTGAAGATGTCCGAAATCTGATATTTGCCTGTGGTGAGACAGAGCAGCGAGACAGAACACTACTAGATGGTTCTGTGGCTGCTTAACCATGTCCGCTCACTGCTGCGTCTGTGTATGTTTCTGCTGCCAGCTGGGAGGAGAGGAGGACGGCGTCTGGACGAATCCAGTACTTGAACCACATCACACGCACCACACAGTGGGAGAGGCCTACCA
The DNA here is from genome assembly GCF_041903045.1 of Epinephelus lanceolatus. NCBI lineage: Eukaryota > Metazoa > Chordata > Actinopteri > Perciformes > Serranidae > Epinephelus > Epinephelus lanceolatus. The sequence goes on from NC_135751.1 coordinate 39,414,341, forward strand.
GGTGAGTACACTCTGCAGCCCACAGAAACTCCAACCCAGACCTCTTAAATCAAACAGCAGCAGCAGGATGGAAGACCGCATCTCTGACCTCAGTGCTCCCAAACTGGGGGGAGTCTGTCCAAAACTGGAGTGGGCTCCACAAAAAAAAAGGTGTCAGACAGACTCGCTCCAGACAGTGGTGTTTAATGATGTGGAAGAGCCAGGGAAGTCACGGAGCTGACAGGAGCGGGAATCGAGGCATCTCTTCCCCCGCTCTGTCTCCTCTTTTTGTATTTATGTTTCTGTTTATCGTCACCAGGCATGACCTCAGGCTGTCTCACCACGTTTGTGTTTGATGGTCTGTTTGTGTGCTGCCTTTATGGATTTCCCAGTTAGCACCTAAAGACTTCCTAAACGCTGCCTATTGATTCGCTGCTGTTTGTGTTTGTAGAGATGACTTTCTCCTCTTCCTTCTTATTACACCTTCTTACTTTCTTTCTTAGACCAGGTGTGTGTTTGTGCACAGACCCTAATATCCCACTAATAATCAGAATAAAAGCCCAGTCACAATAAAAATACCCCATGTAGCCACGTTAATCAGAGGAGACCTGCAACTTGAGGTATTTGGAAGAACTTAGCTACCAGCTACTCTACATCAAAATGAAGTTTCACTACAGCGAAGCTATCCCCAGTGAAATGTAGCACGCTAAGCTACGAGAAAATGGCAAAAGCAGCTTGCTACTTGCAAAGTTACTTTAATTTTTTTACTTTATGTCTAATCAGGGTTACCTCAGTGATCAGAAAAACTGTCAGCCAAACAAACACGCAGCAAAAATTGGTCAGTTGAACCATTTACTCTTGAATAACAGACTTAAATTAAAACTTTCTTCTTTTTTTGGAGACTCTATGACATTTGAACATGTCCTTCAATAACATGACATCATCATTCTTTCTCCCTCCTCTTCCCCCTAATGCATTTAAACAGAATAAAGTTAAACCTTTTCTTTCTCAGTATGTCACTCTCTTTCTCCACGTGAAACTGCAGCTACTGATCACCTCACCTGTCTTCTCTGTGGTTCTCTCCTTCCCTCCTGTCCCTCTCAGGCCTGCGTCAGAGTACTCCAGCCCTGGCCGGCCTCTCAGCTGCATCGTGGACGAGAACACGCCCATCAGCACGAACGGGGCCACGCCCACCACAGCGTTGCCGCCTATCGACGGCGACCAGCGCGCCCAAGAGAGACGGGTCCGCTCCCAGAGGCACCGCAACTACATGAGCAGAACTCACCTGCACACACCTCCAGACCTCCCTGAGGGATATGGTTAGTGGGAAACCATTACAGTGTGCATACTGTGTATGAATGAAAGCTTGTCATCTACACTTATTGCTCGGCCCTTGTTAAAATAATTAAAAAGGTTTGTGTAGTACACGTTTAATTATATAAACAGTCAGATGTGAGCAGATCACTGCCCAAATGATCATTTGTATATCAGTTACTCACCTCCTGTTACATCAGATTTGTGAAGAAAACTTCAACAGTGAACGAACAATCAAAAAAGTCTAACGCCAGGGCCACACTGCCTGTGAAGCGCAGCGCACCGAAATTCTTGCGTGAGCCGGAGCACCTCCATTCACATCAGACGCGCATTTCTCCGCGCCGGCCGACAAGCGATTCTGCTCTCAGCTGTTGTTTTTCCATCATGGGTAACTGCCCAGCTTGATACATTCACTCGCGGCTCGCGCAGAAAATAGACCAGACACCGAAATGATCGCTGCAGGGCCGGCGGCGGAGCTGCGCGGCGCGGCCGGTGTGGATGATACAATCGGTTAACATGGGCGCCGAAAGGAAACTGGCTTCACTTCTCGGCGCTTCGAGGCTATTCGCGGCGCTTCCATGGGCGGTGTGGCCCTGGTGTAACATTCTTCATGAATTGAAGTAAACAGGGTCCCTGTTCAACAGCAGCAAAACTATATTGAAACATCCGTTAACAAACTCACACACAGCTCCTGCAGTATAATCCAAGTCTCATTTATCCAGTCATGTGCTCATTACTTCACAAACACATGCATATTCGCTAAAACATTTAACAACATAAAATCCGTCAGTACCATAGACTGTATTTTAAGATGGACGATGTGTCTCCACTTCCTCCTAATGTACAAGAATGAAGCCAAAATATCCCAGATACAGGCCCTGCCATCTAAGGTCACACCAATCGCTGAAACGCTAGAAACGTGACGCCAGTAAAACCATTGTTTTCCTATGATACAGTGTGTCTGACCAGCGTTCAAGCATTTTTGTAGACACTTCTTTTTTGGACGCACATAGACGCTGAAAAGTTAAAATATATTCAACTTTTTGAGCGTCAGACGCCAGTAGCTAGCGCAAATTAAATAAGCGCTTCCAGCGTTTCAACCGTCTTTGAAGCATCCGCGTCTCTAGCATCTCATTTCTGTGTGATCGCCCCCTTACACTGGTGTTATAATTTGAAGCCGGAGTCTGTACAGTAGCAATCTCAGTGGTATCAAGTTCCCACACATGCACCTGTCCGATCTATCGTGAGCAGCGTCATTGATTGTGAGCACACCAATTTGCACACACAGCTGTCAATCATGACGTCAAACCCCTTTTTATAATATCAGTTAACTAATTAAAATCAAAATTTAAAGAAAAACAAGCACTCGAACGAACATCAGTGTAAAAAGAACTACGTAAAATGACAGAGACCAACTTTGGTTTTAGCTTGCCCCTTACGCTAACATGGAGGGGGCGGGATTTATGACATATACTGCAAGCCAACCGTCAGGGGGTGATCAAGATGTTTTGGCTTCACTTTTGGGGAGCTGTTATCTCGTCCATCTTTATACACAGTCTACAGTCAGACAAACAATGTGCATTTGAGCTCTGCTCTTGCTGATATCCGATATGCTGGTATTTAACAACTCATTTGGCTGATAATCGACACTGGTATCTATACATATATATTTATTTTTCCCCACCTAGTTCTAGTGATCATCAAGTAACATCATATCATCCATGTGTACTCTCATCGTGATGGCCCACCAGCAGATGAAAACATGAATAGATTAAATTAATTTTTCTAGTCCTTCCTCCTTGTCTCTTTTTCAGTCTTGATTTAATCCATTAAAACTCCTGCCATTTGCACACAACAACTGCCAGTTGACTAAACGAAAAAATCAAAAAACAGTGGTAAATTGACAAGAACCCGACCTGATTCAAGCTCGAGGGAATAATCAGAAATTACAGCCCGGCCCGGCCTGAACTCGGCGGGTCAGGTCGGGCCCAATCGGGCTCAAGCAGCAGATTAGAGCTCTAACAATATATTGTGACAACATGCACGTTTACATCGTTAAAATTATTAAATTCTAACCATTTTAAAATCAACTCAAATGAAGATGATCAAGAGGTACTTGAGTCCATCTGACAGGGATGTATGGGTGCATCTGAAGAGTTTAAAAACCACAGCACTATGCTATCAATACTGTATGTGCAGCCTGTCCTATCCTGAGACAGATAAATATTTAATATTCTGATTGCATTAGAGTATGCTCTGTTTTTTTTAATCCTCCTATGAAAGCCATCTCTGCTTCCACCATGAATCATTGTATCATCATTGTAATGCTGCTGTGTTAATTGCTTCGCCTCTGCCCTCCTCCCGGCTCAACACTGGGCTCAGTAACCCAGCTAATCTGTGTCCTCATTCAGTCCAGTGACGCTGCAGCTCCACACAAGGAGCCTGAAATACTGGCTCCATTTTAGACGATCTAATTGAATTGATCTGGCTGTTAAAGGCTGGCGGCAGCCATTCGCTCCCCACCTCTGTTCTCCTCTCTGCACACAGTCAAACAATCAGACGCATTCATGTAAAAGCAAACACACACACACACACACGAACTGCGATTCCCCCACACGGCCCGAGGGAGTTTTGTTTATCCTCACAGTGAAGTCTTCTGTAGGATTTGGGAGCCAGAGTCATAGAAGCATATCTTGTCTTTGCTCTCAGACCTTCAGATTAAGAGGCTCCTGCGCTCGTCTCTGTATCTCTCCTGCTTCCTCCATCTCCGTCCTGACTTTCTTGTTCTTGGGCAGTTCCTATAAAACCTGTCAACACCTCTGATTCTCCTCATGTGAGCGCACACCAGCCAAGATATGTCACCCCGTGTGTCGAACGTATATCGTGCACTCATCGGGGTGGGCGTGGGTTTGGAAGGTTATGTGTACATGCATGTTAAAGCAGGGCGGTAGGTCCAAAGGGATGCCAGAGAAGAGCTCTCTGGCAGGCCGTTTCATGGAAATATCTCTGTCAGGCGGTGATGAATGAGCTCACCAACTCAAAAGTCAGACAGCCCCCATCTCTCCTCTCCTTTCCTCTCCAATGTTCTTCACCCTGTGTCTCACCTCCCCTCCTCCCTCCTCTTCCTGGCTGCCTTTTGGGATCTCTACTGACTCAGGCGCTCCTTTTATCTCCATCTGTGTGATCTCTCTCTTACGCAGACAGATTATAGGCACAATCTGTCTGCATGTGGCACATGAGTTAAACTCCATTTCATTTTCCATATATTTTAAACAACTGACAGAATGCTCAATGCCAAGGTTGAGGCTAAATGTTGTAGTTCCTCCCTTTTAATTGGATTTACATCGTTGTTTAACCAGCCAGATATCGCATCAATTAATCCCATTTTTATGTCTTCCTACAGAGCAGAGGACCACACAGCAAGGCCAGGTGTACTTCCTCCACACTCAGACGGGTGTCAGCACGTGGCATGACCCCAGAGTACCGAGGTACGTCCACCACAGGATCTGTGACGACAATAGGATGTTCTCCACTGTCAATTTGTACTGTTTTGCTCCTTTTACTTCCCACCATATAAACTGTAGAATTATAAAATACAGGAATAATAAAATGAGAAATTGAGCTGTCCGCAGATGCTTGTGCCTCATTTCCACCGCAAGAATTGGCTCGACTCACTTTCAGTACCAGGTGCTTTTATCGACTTTATTTCCCACTATGGATAGTAACCCCTCAGTAAAGGCGGGATTCTCAGCTGATCGCCTTAGCGACGCCACATGAAACTGCTGTGACATAATCTTTAACAGAGCACTCTCTGAATCCTGTCATCAGCAGCCAAACAGAGGAGCGTCTGCTCTTTATTGTGATAAGCCGTCATTGATTGATAATCCAAACCAACTTGCACACAAGCTAATACTCAAACAGAAATATGTATGCTAGTTAATATAATGTTACATAGAACAAATAAACACACTTATACTCTGTAATTAATGCATGTTACTTATTATGTAAAACACAGCTCATAGACAGACTGTGTGCCTTTACTTTGAAATGTGGAAATGACATAGCAGGCGATCACATGCTATCCAAAAAATGGCTGAGTGATATAAATGTATGTTCGTTCGGACAAACAGTGTAAAATTGGTCTCAGAACTCCACGTGTGTAAGATGCAACTCCACAAGAGTAGAAACTAGATTCACACATAGCTAATTGAAAGTTGTAAAAAATTCACAAATGCTTTTAATTCATTGGTAAATTTCACAGATGTTTCTTTTTTTCTGGCTCTATTTTTTAATATTTGAGCAAGGTGTTTATATTTAGAGATTACACATTAACACACCGATTGTTAATTTGTTCACATAAATACTATTGAAACAAATATATCTCCATAGACGTAGTGTACGGCCAATTTAACAGGCTGACATTTTTTAAAATCTGGGTCGAGTGAATGAATGAGTGATGGTAGCTTTGCTATTTAAAAATGGTGGGTTTGTGCAGGATGACCTGTGTCAAGCTTGTGACATTTCTCTCTGACAGATCAGTGGTCTGCAGTGTTTTAAAGGAATACTTCACTCTCATGGTGGTGCAGTGCCCCAGAGCATGTGGGTTTGTGGTTCAAATCCAGGGTCGGGGAGCCCTTTTGTGGGGAGTTTGCATGTTCTCCCCGTGTCAGCGTGGGTTTTCTATTGTTCAGAAACTTTTAAATAAATCTGAGTTTTGTGGTTTCCTACCATCCATAAACTTCAAAATGTTTAGCTGTCGGAGCATGAATGTAGTTTTCTCGTCCATCCAGAAGTGCGTCTTGTGCTTCTCAGTCGCCATGGTGTTTGTTTTTTTTTGTTTTTCCGGGAGTTACTGCACTGCTGCCACGTCATCTCCTTCTTCTTCCGGTTGAAAGCCTGCGAAAGAAAAAGTGGTGCATGCGCAGAACGCCGAGTGGATACATACAGCAATAGTTTCATTTTCAATCGAATTATCTAGGTGTGTTAGTCGAGCTACAGATAGTCCCAATTTCAGTCAGACTAGGCTGTTTACATGCATTTAAAAGTCCGGTTTCAGTCCAACTAAGCCAATAATTAGATTTTCTCAAGCCTCGAATTCATTAAGAAAACTTTGTTTTCCTCGTATGCCTCCACGGTGAACGGAGAATCCAAAGAAAGTGAAAATTCTTAATGATTTGAAGTGAAGGGGGGGTTGCATTTAACAACAGCAAAACTGTACCGAAACGATTAGAAAACTCTCACTGAACTCCTGCAGTATAACTCAACTCTCATTTATCCAGTCCTGCACTCAGTATTTGCCAAACACATCCGTTTTACTTAAACATTAGACCTGGGGGAGCATGTGCTCAGGGTGTGCTACACGTAGGTGGAAGTGTTTTATAGAATATGCATTTTTATAGCATACAGCTCGATAAGTTAGACACGAGTTGTGTGGGAGTTTGTAAACAGATGTTTTGATAGGCTATAATTTTAAACGCTGCCCCATGACTTCAATTTATGGAGAATGTTCGCCTTTTTTGGATTCTTTGTTCACTGTGGAGTCATGTGAGGAAAAACAAAGTTTTCCTTACGAATTTAAGGTAACACGCAGTATGTTTCGTATCAGCTCAGCCTGCTTGAAATTCAGGCTGTGGTGGTACTAAAAAAGTACCAGGTACTATGCACATTTCTGCCAAATAAAACCAAAAAAGATGGTGTCAAGTAGAGCTGAGCCTTACCATGTTGTGGAAATGTGGCATCAGATTATCATTCCTTACGGTCCTCCTAAATTTACCAGCCCTCGCTGACATAACTGACATTACACATTCTGCAGCTTGTGTCATGGTCTCTTAGTGCCGGTCTCCTTGTAGTTTGCTGTAAACCTGCAGCTGATTATGAGCTTGACATGCTGTGAGAAGACCCATGTCATGGGGCTCTGAGCGATTTGGCCCTCTGGCACGAGCGCTGAAAGGCCTCACTCTGGGACACATGGCCGACAGCACACAGGTCTCAATCAGCCATACCAGAGGCTCTTGGGCAATACTCAGTCAGGCATGTGTGTCCTATTGATTACCATATTCCAAAAAGAAATGCACACAGATCTTCATGTGCATGTGCAAAGACAGGCTTCACTGCACTCCAGACGCTATCAATAAAACATGACTGATATTATAATACCTGGCCGCTGCTTGCATTCTATCAGTACATGAGTGATAGATGATATTTTTATTGCTCTTGATAGGAGGCTATTGGTCACGCCACACCTCACCCGGTGCTCCTCAGACAGCTCCAACATTAGCCGATGGCTTTGCTGCCAAGCTCTCATCGCTCGTGAGGCTCTGGTCCCTTTTGGCTGTAACACTGCAAAACAGAGGAGTCAGCGCCAGCACAGCGAGCCTGCTGTAATTTCTGAACCTTTTTGTCTCCATGGAGTCCAGCTGAAAGGGGTTGCAGGGCAGCAGTAAATAATTTAGATGGGAGGAAGAAGAAAAATAGAATAAAAAGTGATTTCTCAGACATCTCGGAATCTTGCTGTCCGCCTGAGTCCAGTTAGTCAGTGCTTTGGTATGTTTTATACCTAGAATTTGATGTGTGTCTCTCTTTTCTCCCGTCCCACCCTACGCCGCCACTATTTTTCTTAAATTCTTGCATACTAAAGCTTTATTGTCTGCTCTTCTGCTGCATTTCAGAGATCTGAGTAATGTGAACTGTGAGGAGCTGGGTCCTCTGCCTCCTGGATGGGAGATTCGGAACACTGCAACCGGGAGGGTTTACTTTGTTGACCACAACAACCGAACCACACAGTTCACAGACCCACGCCTCTCCGCTAACCTGCATCTAGTCCTAAAGTAAGTAGAGTGCTAATGAGCCAGACAAAATGTAACAGTAGCCCTTTTTACACAGAGGTTGCGCTATAGGGCCGCTGCAGAGTCCCTTCTTCCTTTACCTTTGCATTTTTAAGCGAGATTTATACTTTTTATATGACAAAGCCTACGCCGTTGTGAGCATTTATACTTGTGCAGTGTGTGTCTGTGTCACTCTGCAGTTACACCTCCAAAACTCTAGTCGGTGGCGGAGTTTTCTTTGAAGTGCTGTAAAGTTTAGTTGATCCAAAGCACACATTAAACACACATTAAACACACACAAGTGCACAAATCAGCTTCACTATAACTCGCAGCATTCACAGACAAACACTTGTCTTTATCTGGACACATTTTCCCCACAAATACAACATGCTAATGTTATTAGCACAAGCCTATGGCATTTTACATTCTATAAATTAGCCTAGCAGCTAACAGATTTCCTCTGCTCATATGAAGCCAGGATAAATCACACACAAGACTTAAAATGCTGCCGCCTACAAGGAGAGATAACTCTGTCCCCCCCGTTACACAATTCTGTCTTTTCTTTTCTCCAGAATGGAGAGGCAGCATAATGGTGTGTATCTATTGAAATAGATTAGAAGGCACATTAGAAAAACAGGGTTTGAAAGCAGAGAGATTTATTATCTGTCTTTACTTTGTCTTTGTTTTGCGTCTGCAGTCCAAGCCCAAGCCCGAATGGTTCTCGAGGAGGCATCGAAAGTCAGAATGTCAGGTAAAGTTTGGGCTTCCTGCCAGCAGACTGAAACACACACACACTCTCTCAAACATTCACAGACTTGCTCACTTTGCCTCCCCCTCAGCTGATGTTTTACAGTGGGATCCTGTGCCAAGGTGTGTTCACCACCTGTAGAGGTTCAGCAGTCAGAGTAGCCCTTCTGCTGAGCAGACGTTTGTGTGCGCGCACACACACACACACACAGAGAAATACATACGCAGTGCACTCCCACACAGTCTCTCTTTCCACACAAAAATTCAAATTCCTCAGCCCCGCAGAGATTTTGATCATAAAGGCGTTTTAGCACACAATCCGTCACAAAGCTGGCTTTGGCCAGACATCAGATAGCTGAGTGGAAACCGAGGCTGCAGTGTCTGTGGCTGAGGAGCGTCTTACATCCAGGAAACGGAGCATAAATTTGATGCCCAAGTCAATGAATGAACTGTGTGTGTCCATCTGTGCAGGTTCATGTGTGTTAGTACATGCTTCTGTACTTGGTACATGCCTGCGTGCATGGATGCACGTGTTCAGAATTTCTTCCCCTGTGCAGCTGTTCAAACACATACTGTGCAGCGATAGCCGTAGAATTACCCACAGCTCCTTGCTCCACAAAGGTGGAGCGGTGTATGGGTGCCTTGGTGGGCCTCCTCCGCCTGACTTCATTCCTCCTCCATGCAGAGAGAGAGGGAACGCATCGACGGAGAGATCAGGTTTCCTTTTTTTTTTCCTGTTCTGATGGATCAAAGAACATGTTTTGGATTTTGTATTCGTTTTGCTTTTTTTCATCTACAGCGCTCTGAGAAGTCTTATAAAAATGTAGGCTGGCACGCCACATTTGTTTTTAATGTAGGAACTTTGTCCTGAGCATGACTATGCCCAGATGTGTCAAAATCTAATGCATACAGTTTATACTGTGTATATATATATTCTTGTAGGACAATTAGTGCACATCAAAGCCAGGGAGCTGGCAAGTATTTTAATGTTTTATCTCAGGAATGAGTTTATACACGGATAAAAAGATCTGTCTCTTTATAGCTATTAATGTTTTTAGTGCTGTGCAGGTGTCATTAAAGGTCCCATATTCTGCCCATTTTCAGGTTCATACTTTTGTTCTGGGTTTCTACTAGAACATGTTCACTTGCTTTAATGTTATAAAAACACTTTATTTTCCTCACATTGTCTCTCTGAACATACCTGTTGTCACCCTCTGTCTTAAACACTTTATTTTAGGACCTGTCTCTTTAAGCCCCCTCCCGAAAAACCCAGTCCGCTCTGATTGGTCAGTGTTTTGGGTCTTCCACATCTGTACCCTCGGCTTCTCTGCACTGTCACTGCAGTCGGGACTGTAACAGCACTGTAGTGGTGTTTTCTGTCTTTATAGACCGTTTCACTGGAATTGCATCGCAGGCAACAGTCTTAGTCCATATTCACTTGTGAGCAGATGTTATTCACTCATGCTGCCTTAAAATGGAGCTCATTTGATCGTTGCTACAACTAGGGCTGCCCCCTAATAGTCGACCAAATGTTAGTCAACCAGAAAGGTCGTTAGTTGGCAAGATGTCAGTGGTCGCTTAGTCACAGAAAAGAAACGTAAAACTCTATCAGGAGCTGCGCCTTGTCAAAAAATCCAAACCTATATGACTGGACCATGTATGACTTTAATTTCAAAAGGACAGACACAGGAAGTGTCCACGCTCAGCAGTCAGACAGGAGTCAGGTTAATTTCCAGGGCTGGTACCTGCGGTTATTCCACAGGCTAGTTAATAACATGTCGGGCAGGAAATCCAAAGTGTGGGATCATTTTGAGAAGGTGAAGGACGAACCCAAGGTGATATGTAAACTCATCTTCATTGGTCGACTACAAACATGACGTATCATCTGAAACATGGAAGTAGCTACATGCCCATTAGCCCACAGCGTCATTAACAGGCGGCTCGCTCAGTGTGTGACGTGCACTTGGAGATAAAATATAGGCCTATATTAATGAAGGTTCATTAGTACGGTTTTGTATTTCTCTGTAATGTAGCACAGTGTTAACAATGTTACTGATGTTATTGATCCACACAGTATTTATGCACCACCTGTACCTGCTTTAAAGACATGGAAATCAGACTTTTACAACATGGGACCTTTAATTACAGTTGTGCATTTTTGTGTTATGTGGTTTTATGTATTAAAAAGTTACCCAGTATGAGTGTTAGATTCTGGCTGCAGAGCGCTGTACATCTCCTGGTTATTCAAGGACACTTGAAGAAGAGATTTATGAAATAACATCTTTATAAATTGTGCATGACGAAGGTTTAACCTGAGTCCATTCTCATCATTAACTCTGTAATGGACGACGGTCTGTTTGGTGCAGTTTCTGTCCTAACTGAAGCTGCTCCACTGCTGCTAATAGAACAGACTTTGGAGTGACTTTCTCACTCGTGACAAAACTCTGGAAAAGATATCAGTCGTCATGGATTTCCATCAAGACATCTGCCTTTTATCAAGTCAGGGATTTTAGAAATTTTCACCCCTCCTGTTCCGTCATCCCACAAAAATGTTCGATATATATATGTCCGTCAAAGTTAAAGTTTATTGCCTTTTTTTATTTGCCAAAGACACTCCCTGAGCATCCAGACCAGGGTTTTTTTTGTTATATTTCCCCTGTGATGTTGCAATCTTCTCCACATTCAGCCCCCCTGACTGGTCAAGGTCACTGTTCAATAGGTAACTGAATCCTTGTCTGGTTTTAAGACCTGGCTGCAGGACTGCCCGCTGCACAGTTGCATGAGTAATAACTGTGTCATTTCCCCGACGTTTGTGATTTGTCGCGTCGCAGAAAACATTGCTTTTATTGTTCCGACTTGTCTCTGCAGCGAGCATCTTCAGGTAACATGCACCAGATTTCGTGCTCATCAGCGAGGAGCTGGAAAGAGAAGAGAGAGCCGTGGGGCCACAGAGCTACAGAGACAGAGCAGGAATGTTTGATTTATGGGTGAAAGTGCAGGAAGAGATGCCTCCTCTCCCCTTCCTCCTCTCCCACCCTCTGAGTCGTCCTCAGTGTTTGGGTGCTGTCGGGAAAGTGCCCTTCCTGCCTCCCCTCTCCCTCCCTCACCTTCCCTCCCTCTGAGTCTAGTCTGCAGGAAATAAAGGGATTCAGGAGGAGGTCTCGAGTGTCCTGTGGGGCCCTGTGGCTTTCTGGGATAGCAGGAAGTGATTGAAAAGCCAAACTGGATTCTGCAGGGCAGACACCAGAGACCAAACTCGAGTCATTTTGTTAAGGAGAAGTTGTCATTGTGGTGGAGGAGAATGTGAGCTGTAGGGCGGATACTTGAGAGTAGTAGTTTTCAGTCACATTTCAGACTGTCATGAAGTAAACTGAGCGACAGTTAAAGTTTCTCTGTGTGTTTGTTTATTTTAACCTCAGCATCACGGTACAGCCTACATATCCATACGACTGACGTGTATGCTTCCACCACCCTCTGTGCTCGCCTCTACAGTCTGGTGTTTATGATCCTGCTCAGGGCCGAGCATGCCTGCTACCCCCCACCGGAGTGCAAAAGGCCACTGTGTAAATAATCCTTTAGTGCCGGCCCCATAAAGGCTCTTTTGATTCTGTGTGTGTGTGTGTGTTTGTTGTGCCTCCCTACTGTGCCACCCTCTGAGGGCGTCTTCCCGAACACAGCGCCCAGTTCAAAAGTTGCATTCTTCGTCCAGTGACAGAGTGAAGACCTCTGTCATCATTAACCGCAGATGATATTCACAGCCACGCTATTGATACTGCGGTTAACCGCTGTTTTGTCACACTGTTAAAAGAAACTGTTTTAACTTAAAAGAGTTGGTGTCTGTGCTGCTTTAAAATTTGAAGTTGACTGAATTTGAGAAGACAAGTTGAGGTCATTGTGTAGTAAATAGAAACAAACTTTTCTAGTCAAATAACTAATTAGATTAATTCAGTTGTTCTAACACTCTGTTCAGAAAAGATTCGCTACAAGACGAAGTCGAAGCAGGCAACTACCTGCAATGTGCCATTGTGCAACGTTGTGAAAACCTGCCGATTCACACCAAGTCAACTAGATGAGACGATGTATTGTATTATTTTGTGGCTGAATATAATTTGTAGCTTCTTCAGCGAGGACGGAAACAGACACTACAAGCTGATTGACTGGTGAAACAGGTGACGTGCTTTAAAACCAGCCGCTGGTGATTTGACCAGCTGAGTGTCAGGTGACACCATCAGCCAGCTTGAGTCGAGCTCAGACCAGCCAGCCAGTTCACACCGCTGCTACTTTTCTCTGCAACATTCCAGAAACGGTTTTGTCTCGTCGTGAATCTTTGGTCTGAACTGGACTTTACAGGTCCAGTCTGTAGGATTTAGGCAGATGTATTTACAGAATAAAAAATAGTAAGCATGTTTTCTTCAGTGTTTAATCACCGTGTTTTCGTTACCTTACAATTAGCCGTTTATATCTTTATAGGGAGCAGGTCCTCGCCCACTGATTCCACCATGTTGCACCACCGTGTTTCTACAGTAGCCCAGAACAGACAAGCTAAACACTGGCTCTAGATAGGGCCATTTACTTTTGAGCATCAGCCACAGTAGTAGTAGTAGTAGTAAAAGACGTGAAACTGCTTTATTCAGTGATTTTACCGGTTTAAATCACCTGGTCCATTTGTTTTGGAGAGGAAGAAACCTCTCAGGAGTTTACGCTGGGCACATGGGAGACAGTTCACATGGTTGCAGTCCGCAATCCTCACCACTAGATGCCACTAAATCCAACACACAGCTTCTTTAAATCCTTAAGTTAGGTAACCTTGGGGCGTCAGTGGCTATTTGGTAGAGCAGGCGCCCCATGTACAAAGCTGTCGCTGCAGCGGCCCAGGTTCGACTCCAGCCTGTGGCCCTTTGCTGCATGTCACTCCCTCTCTCCCCCCTTCATCCTTCTCTGGCCTATCCATTAAAGGTTAAAATGCCCCAAAAAATATCTTAAAAAAAAAAAAAAGTTACGTAACCTTAACAATTTAGGTACAACTGAACTGAGCCGTGGGTGCATTGGCCTATTGTACCATGACATCACGTCTCCCTGACAGCCAAAAACAAAAAAAATCAGTAAATTAATTCTAAATAACAATTGAAGGTTACAAATGATTAGCTCACCCTTAACAGTCAACTCTAATCAGATAAAATGTGAAGTGATGAAGCCAGCACATTGTGTGTAAAATATCCAACTCACAGCTAGTTAGCTGGCTAACATGCTAACATATTCCCAACTGCTTCTTTGCGTATGACATCATACATAGGTGATCTGTCTGGATGGATGGCAGGAAACTGGAGGCAAAGACACAACACTGCACAAAGCCCATGAGCTGTGCTGTTTACAGGTTTTTCAATCGATCAAAGTGGATAAAAAAAAAAGACCACGTAAAGTCCCGAAAATAGGACGTAAAGGGAAGAAGTAAGGGGAAAAAAGTCACTGAGAAATAGCAGCAGATGTGGATCAGTTACCTCCGTCTTCAGTCAGAGCAGAGTCGACTAATTTCAATAAACCTTAAAGTATAGCTGCGTAACATCGATAACATTAGGAGGTCTTAAGGACGATACTTGCTGCGTGCAGGTTCATCCAATGCTTTCATGTAGTCATGTTCCTCTGTTTCCAGTTCACACGGTATTTGGATTTATCACTTCCTGCTCTCCATCTGAATTTCGCACATCATAGTAGTCACATGATCGCAAACAAGCTATAAGCAAAATGGACTAAACGTATAAAAATGTATCAGAAGTTGTGGAGACGGACTGCGCAAAAAAGCCGGAGTGCTCTTTTCTTTAGCTGGCTGCATACGCTCTCACGTCATTGGGAACAATTTAAAAAAGATGCTAGCACTCAGACAAGAACGCTACGTGGACACAGACGCTAACTCCGTTGTGGCCATATGTGTAGTAACTGCGTTTAGGATGTGTCCAGTACATGGTCTGAGTTTCTCTCTGTCTTCGTCTCAAGACAAATCTTTTGACTTGTAAAATGTACCAGTGTGCCTGTGCGGCGTGGCCTCGATGACCCTCCATTACCTCAAGTGTACATGATGAGTCAAAAGCAACAGAGGATCTGTTTGCAGAACTTTCTGTCCCTCGGTCGTGTTCTGCTGCTCGCCTGTTAGAAAGTCTTATTTTAGTTCAGTGAGACCACCAAGTCTCTGCCAGGTGGAGAGAGGAGGCCGTGAGAGTTCGTGAGAGGGGTAGCAAGTGAGGGAGATGTCTTACCTCCACTAAATCCCACCTCCACCTATGTCTGTGTGTGTGTGTGTGTGTGTGTGTGTGTGTGTGAGGGGCTGAGGCAGCTGTTTGACTTGATGTGCTTCCCAGATGACCTCAGTGTGTTTACTCCTCGTACTCTGCAGTCAGCAAAGGACAGACAAAAAGCTCTTACTCTCACAGAGCTGTATTTTGAGTTTCTTGGCGTCTGTGTGTTGTTTTTGAGCAAGTGTGAACTTTTTTTTCTCACTTGTAGGCTTGTTTGTGTTTGTTATTGGTGCGTCTACAAATTTTGTCTTTCATCTTGTCCCCTCTGTGTCTCACTGTCTCTTTCTCTTCTCTCTGCCCTCCAGTCGTCAGAACCAATTGAAGGATCAGGCCCAGCAGGCTCTGGTGTCCCCCGGTCAGCTCCCAGAGGAGGCCGAGTGCCTCACGGTGCCCAAGTACAAGAGAGACCTTGTTCAGAAGCTCAAGATCCTCCGCCAGGAACTGTCCCAGCAGCAGCCACAGGCCGGCCACTGCCGCATCGAGGTGTCCCGCGAGGAGATCTTCGAGGTGAGGACGGAAAGAAACAAGCTCAGTCATGTCATCGTATCATCTGAAGCTCACAAGGGGGCCTGTTATTAAATTGGTACATAATTTAACCCGGAGGGAAATTCAGTCGTGGCAGCCAGAGC
Organism: Epinephelus lanceolatus; assembly: GCF_041903045.1. Taxonomy (NCBI): domain Eukaryota; kingdom Metazoa; phylum Chordata; class Actinopteri; order Perciformes; family Serranidae; genus Epinephelus; species Epinephelus lanceolatus. Next base: position 39,430,124 of record NC_135751.1, read on the forward strand.
ATGCGTGAAACTAATTAAGATTCATAACAGAATGGTAGAAAAACACGGAAATGATCTAATATTTGCTCCATTGCACAACCACCTGCCCTCAGTTTCCCCACAACTCCAGCCAACAAATCTACATTTGGCACTGTGAGAATTAAACAGTTGCATTTCTGTGTTGTCCCATAATTGACTAATAATACCAGTGCACCTCCAGACCTCTTATGTTGCACCTCGCCAGAAATGTAGCTACATCTTGCAGTGACGCAGACCTCCTCTTATTTTTGTAAACCGAAAACCGTTTCCCTCAGTGGAAATGAAGGTTTTATTTACTTTAATTTCACAGATAAGAAACAATAAATTGCGAAGTCAATAAAGCCTCCACAAAAATAGCATTTGAAGTCTTGTTTGAGGAAAATGCTGCGTTACATTTACCTCTGAGGTCAGAGCTCGGAAAGACGTCACACCCGAACTGACTGCCTTTTAGTACGATTCAGAAAACCAAGTTGTTATACAGGCAATACAAGTCCTAGCCAGGTTAGGGACTGTTGGCAAAGCATTATGCTGTATTTTGCACACACCACAGCAACATGTCCACTGATAGAAGCTGGACAACACTGTGTTTCATCAACAGTTTTAATTAGATACAAAAGTGCTTAAAAAGAAAAACAGGAACTATATATTACTACAGTTTTCATACTGTTGATGTGTGGACAGCCATCTTTGATTTTGAAGTTGGGTTGGTGGAGTTCATCCGACTCAAGGGGGAGTTCCAGTTGAAATTTGAAATTTAAAAAAAAAAAGAATTCATTTTTTAAAAATTACTTAAAAAAATTTAAAAAAAAAAAAAGTGAATTCACTTTTTCACAAAAAAGTGAATTAATTTTTTAGAAATAAAAATAACAAAAGTGAATTCACTTTATTTATGAAATTGAATCACTTTTTTTAAATTATTTTTTATAAAAAGTGAATTCACTTTTTCCCAAAAAAATGTGAATTATTTTTTTAAAAATGAAAATAACAAAAGTGAATTCACTATATTTATAAAATTGAATCACTTTTTTTAAAATTATTTTTTATAAAAAAAAGTGAATTCACTTTTGTTATTTTCATTTTTTAATTAATTCAAGTTTTAATTTTTTTATGAAAAAAGTGAATGCACTTTTTCTTTAATTAAAACATTTTTTAATTCACTTTCTTAAATTGTTTTTTATATAAAAAAGTGAATTCACTTTTTCACAAAAAAATGTGAATTAATTTTTTAAAAAATAACAAAAGTGAATTCACTTTATTTATAAAATTGAATCATTTTTTTAAAATTATTTTTTATAAAAAAGTGAATTCACTTTTGTTATTTTCATTTTTTTAATGAATTCACGTTTTCATTTTTTTGTGAAAAAGTAAAAAAAAATCATATTCTCTTATTAAAATAATTTTTTATGAAAAAAGTGAATGCACTTTTTCTTTTATTAAAACATTTTTTAATTCACTTTCTTAAATTATTTTTTATATAAAAAAGTGAATTTACTTTTTTTATATTATATTTCACACTTTGAGCCCCCTTCTTTTGTGCATGGACGTCTTAAGTACACTGATCTCAGCCTGTGAACCTTTGTGTGGTTGTCCAGCCCAGTTGCTTTGGCGTGCAGGTATCTCCTCTGCCGTCTTCTCTTTGTCCATTGTACCAACGCACCCAAGATAAACTTTTTTGTTGCCCCAACTAGGCGCAGTTTCACAGCAGCCCTGAGACTAATGCTAAAATACGCTGTTACTGTTGATAAAGTGCTGCTGAAGCATATGTTATATGTCACACTAGAGGCTGATGCTGTTGTGTAACATGTCTCACCTGTCACGCCTCTTTTGCTTACGGGACACCAACAAGCCGTCTGAAATCACACACTGGGGCGGTTTGAAGAGACTCTGTAGCCGCCCTATAGAGCAGTCTTTGTGGATAAAGGGCTAACTTCACAGCAACTTAACACCGTTGCATAGAAACTCCACCGCCATCTAGTGCTTTGGAGGTGTAACTGCAGGACGACGCAGACCCACTGCACAAGTATAAGTGCTCACAGTGCTGCAGGCCTCTTGCGTAAAGCCTACGTACAACAATAAATCAGCTGTAAGAGAAGCAAACAGCACAAAACTCTGATTCTCTTGTTCCTGCAGAGCTGCTTGTGATTGTACAAGTTATTTATTGACGCACCAAAGTTATGTTAAACATCCCCTGAAGGTTTTTCTTCCCTGCTCTCATAAAGGTCGTTGCCCGCAGCAGTTTGGCTGTGAGAATGATTTCTCTCACACACAGTTATCTATGATGTGTGAAGGTAGTCTGTTGGAAATCTAAAGCAGACCTCGTGTTTGAGATGAGGGTTTGCTCAAGTACATTTTCTCAGCTGGGGAGTTTTTTTTTCTTTCTTTGCATCTAGGAGGGCCTTCATCAGAGCAACAACACCTGCAACAGACTGCATGACCCTCATAAAATATGCACTGGAATGTGCTGGAACAGCCGCGTCTCTTAATCTGAACGAAGACATTTTTGTTGGCTGATCTCAATGTGAGAGAGAGAGAGAGAGAGAGGGCCAGGAGGGGAGGGGAGGGAAGGGTGCAGAGGACATTTTGAGGTTAAGCGAGACATAACTGCACAGCGTCTCCAGACCAGCTGAAGCATTACAGTTTGAGTGAACAGGCAAGTGTTAGCTGGTGGACTGTCAGACTTGTCTTTATGTGTACTTTCTGGTGCAGATAAGAGCTTCTCATTTCTCGCACAGCACCTCTCTGTTGTCTGCTGTGTCTGCAGGGCATAGTGGAACCTGGCTGTGTTATTATAGTCTTACGGCTGTGTTTATTATAACTGCCCCTAATCCACTTTAAATGAGCCCTCCCCCCGAGGCTGTGAGCTGTCTGCACGTGGGATGAACACTGATTGAGGCGGAGAGAGCTCAGCCTTATGACAGAGAACCAATTTAAAATTACTTCTGTAACTGCCACGCTGCGTCTGTCTCATTTCTTATAAAACTGCTACAGACGAGCCTCGCGCTTTTAACATCAGTTCTTTTAGGCCCTGATCACACAGGAAGTGTTTTAGCAGCTTGAAGCAAGCTGTTGCGATGCACCTCACATTTCTGTGCTCTAGGCGCCTGGCGTTTTTGCCGGAGCGCTCTGAACTCCTCAAGTTGAAAAATCTTCAACTCAGAGCAGAAAAGCATCTCATGTCAACTTTTCCCCCATTGTCCAATCAGATGAGAGGCGGGTCTTCTGTGGTGGTCACGACAGCAACTTTACCGTTGGTAAACATTGGAGGAGAAACTGGTGGTAGAGGCTGAAATCAATGCAAAAAAACTGTCATTTTACTTAGGACATCCGTGCACTTTCTGTGTGATCGGGCTGTTAGAATAGTCTCAAAGTTTGGTCAAGCAGTAAAACATAATACATGTTCAACCCTGGAACTGGTCACACATGATGTTTGTTTGTGTCCCCAGAGTCAGGACCTGTCATGTAGGTACTGCAAACGATAAATGGCTTCTTTTCAACCCCACTGAGAACCGCTCTGTAGCATCAGCAACTAGCAGGGAGAACACAGCAAACAGCAGTCTGACTGATGCTGTTACCGTCTTTGACGAGGCGTGTGCGTTTGTTTGCATCTGTCTTGCAGGAGTCGTATCGCCAGGTGATGAAGATGAGGCCGAAGGACCTGTGGAAAAGGCTAATGGTGAAGTTCAGAGGAGAGGAGGGCCTCGATTATGGAGGAGTGGCCAGGTAAGAAACTGCAGCAGAAGAAGAGCGTGATACACAAAGCACACCCTCCTCCTCTCATTCCTCAGTTTGTACGTCCTCGATTTGTGTCCTCGCCTCCTCTCTCACATCTGAGTCCTTCCCACCTGGGATGCGAGCAAAGGACGCAAGGAAGAGACACAAGGAGCAAGGATTTAAATGGACAGTTCACCCCAAAATCAAATTAAATATTTTTCCTCTTACTGTAGTAGAAGGAAGCGTGCATCTACTGCAAGCTCACCTAGCACCACTGAGCTGGCTATTGTTACAGCTCAGCTGAGGCAGACGCCATTAATGTTTACATCTCGTGCTGTCACGATACGAGCCTCTAGTAGATGCACGCTGCCTTCTGTGCGGTGTTACAGTTGGTGGGTGCAGCTCAGAAGAAAATAGTTCCCGTGTGAAACTTCTCACATCTGTGGATTATCATGAGTAACCAGGTCATGATTTCCGCTGAGTTTGAGTTTTTCAGATGTATTTTTTTGGCGCTTTGAGCACCACAAGTACTCAGCAACTCACACCAAAACAGTCTAGATTGATAAAATGTTCAATAGGTGAAAGAAAAAAATGTGAATGTTTGATTTTGTGCTGAGCTGTTTTGTTAGAAAAAAGAGACATCTGTGCTTCAGAGCTGTAATTTAAAAGCGACATCAGTAAATAATGACGTGTGGCACAGCTGCATCATCAGCTCTGTGTTGCACCTCTTGTATACATCACGGGTAACAAAAAGACTTCTGCAAAGGATTCATCTGTGCATCCTCGCTCATAGCACCTCCAGTGAGCCTCCTCTCTCCTCGAGATGCATTTTAGAAACTGAGACATCCATCAAGATGGCGCGCTGAGATCGATTTCCAGATCAAAGGCATGAGGACGGAGAAGAGAGGAGGCACAAAACAGAGAAATGAGAAGAGCCCTCACACTTTGGTTCTCAGTCTGCCTCCTAGTGGAGGAAACAAAGAACACAATTCACTCATTGTTTTGTCTGGTTTGGTCTCATTTCTTCATCAGTTCAAGTTCTGAGGTCAGAGATGTTTCCAGCTGCATCCTCAGCATTGTAACTCCACTGTGAGTCCTTTTCCTCCCCCTCCACCTCCTGTCTGACCTCTGTGTGTCTGCGTTCTGTGCTCTGTGCAGGGAGTGGCTCTATCTGCTGTCACATGAGATGCTGAACCCGTACTACGGCCTGTTCCAGTACTCCCGTGATGACATCTACACGCTGCAGATAAACCCGGACTCTGCGGTCAACCCTGTGAGTCAAGACAAGACGAGAAAATCCAACTGTTGTGTGGCATTGACGTGCCAACTAAAAATGTGTATGCACTCGCTGCTTTGAGAAGTTTTGGATCAACAGGTTATCTGCAAGTCTTGGAAAGCATTAATTTCAGTTGTATTACATTTGCATATATTTTGAGTGTTTGTTCTTGTCTTTCATGAGACTGGTGTGAGAGTGGATTGTGCTTCAGGAGTCTGAATTTCAGTGAGTGCTATCAGGCTTGTAGCAAATCTGCACTTACTGCCAGCTGCAGAAAGCTCAGTGTCTCGTGATGAGCAAGTGTTGATTTTAGCAAAAACCATTAACTATTTTTTATGTGATGTGTCAATAGATCCATGCACTTAATAAATAAGGGTCTGTCTTATTGTTCCCACTTTTCCATCATTCTTTGGCCGGTAACAGGGGTGTAAATCACCACTGTCACCACAATACGATATATCGATTCTTTGGACAGCGATACGATATTTGCCGATTTTACAAAATCTGCTGCGGTACAATTTCGATTTGATGCAATTAAGGGTCCTGCGGTCGATATGAGACGATATTATCTGCCCATATAACACAGTCTGTTACAAAAGAAGCTGCCCCCACTTTCTTTTTTCTTTGGCCATAAAAGATAAAATAATCTAAGTAACTGTAACTGTTTAGTTTAAACTGACTCCACTAACACATAAAACAGCACATGGGATAAGTCAATGTTGACTACACACGCAGGAGTATGTTTTTAAGGGGACAGCACACAAGCACACACGAAAAAAAAAAGAAATTAAATTAACACGGGCAAGATTACGTCGGTCAGAGATTCTGAAATTCGGTTTCCATTTATCGTCCAGCCCTACTTTGAGGCATGCTTTATGACTGGGCTACAGTGAACTTTGACCTGACTGATCTATAAACACTTTGGGTACTTAGTATGGATGTGGCCTGAGGTCACTCTCCGTACCTTTAACTGTTGCTCTCCAGTGTACAGAGGTTATCATGTGGACAGACTGTTGGGTTGTTTTCTGTTGTATCATGTAGATTTGGTCAAAGAGGAACTCACTTGTTTATTGTTATAAACATACTTAAGAAACTCAGCTCTGCTGGTAACTCCCCGCCATCTCCTCATTTGGAAACTGAAGCTGTTTTGTCTGCCCTCAGGAGCACTTGTCATACTTTCACTTTGTGGGCCGTATCATGGGGATGGCGGTGTTCCACGGCCATTACATAGACGGAGGCTTCACTCTGCCCTTCTACAAACAGCTGCTGGGTAAACCCATCACCCTGGACGACATGGAGTCTGTCGACCCCGACCTGCACAACAGCCTCGTGTGGATCCTGTACGTACAGCATACATTTAAATACAAGTCGACAACAGTGTTGTTTTTATTCTGTGTAAATGAAAAGTGAAAGATAACACACGATGCTCTGTGTGTGTGTCCACAGTCTACACGTGATAAGTATTTATCAGTACCTTTAAAGAAAAATATGCAACTTAAGAGGAAATCTCACAAATAATAAGTACATCTTAAAACTTGCCAACTGATGAGATGTTCTCTCCTGTACTTTGATGACAGCGCCCCCTAGAGTCTTTGAATATTTCTTACATCACTGGTCCTTCAGCACAGGTTTTCAGACCATGTGCTTGTTTTCACTTACATGCACTCTAATATGAATATCTGAATATTACAGTATTCTGATTTCTATATCAGTCATGTAAACTTAATATTCTAAATTAGGCCTTTTTCTGTGTGAAGTAGATTCAGATCTGTGGGATAACCTCATATTTGGATTTTAGGAACATTCTTTGGACATGTGTACAGTGCATTCAGATTATGCACCTTGTTTGAGGTTTTAATCTTTTGAAACCTGGAGCGACGTCACATCTTTTAACTTTTTGCAGGTATTTAAACCTTTGAACCTCTGAGCAAACTGGTGTGATTTCTTTCAAAAACATGGGAGGAAAAGCAATAAAGCAGCAAAAAGCACGCACATCCACGAACAAAATTGTGCAGGTACTGAGCTCAAAAATGTGGACAACTGAGCAGGTAAAGAAAGGCTCGAACACTGCAGGGCTCCTCTTCAGTGCAATTTATTCACTGAGTGAAATGACGACGTTTCGAGCTACCGATGACCTGATGAAGAGCGGTAGCTCGAAATGTCGTCATTTCACTCAGTGAATAAATTGCACTGAAGAGGAGCCCTGCAGTGTGCAAGCCTTTCTTTACTTGCTCAAGAAAAGCAATAAGCAACTTTGTAAGAAATGTCCCATTAATTGCAAAAAAAAAAGAAATTTTTATTACATTATAAAATTATGTTACAGAATTATTTTAATTTTTAAGCACTCTTTTCAGGTCATTTCATTGTTTATGTTTTAAAACAGAACTCATTTTCTTGTTTTTAATTTTTTCCTTTTACTTATTTCTTGCAGATTTTTGGTCATTTTAGTCATTTCTTCTTTGCTCATTGCCTCCTTCCCATGTTTTAAAAGAAATCAAGCCAGTTTGCTCTCCAGCAGTTTGCAAGGCTGGGTTGTAGAAATGCATGCCCAAAATAAAAGCCCATAATTTTGGTCAGAAGGAGAAACATTCCTACCTTTAAGAAGGTGGTTGAAGGAGAGGCTGAGTTTGCATCGTCTAACGAGTCCACCACTGGGGGAGAACTTAGAAAAAAAATATTTGGGATTAAAAGAAGCAAATTGGCAAAAGCATCTCCAGCTGTTCTTCTTTTACATTATTTGACTTTATAAATGACATGTTAGGGCTTGTTAATCAGAACATGCACAGCTATATGTCAACATGAATATCAGTAGAATATTTCAGATGTGTTTTTTAAATCTGTCATCTAAAAAAAAAAATCTATACACACAGAAACCTTGCATGCTGATTCCAGTGCATTGAAAATTCGCAATATGTGACAAAAATGAAAAAGACATATTTACCTATCTGACTGTCACCGCTCTCTCCCTGTCTTTCATTTGGCACCGCAGCTGCATGAAGGGGCGGAGCTGTCCTCCATCTCTGTCTCCACGTTCTTCTCTTCATCATCGTCCACCTGAACATTACATATCTGAAAGTGACCTATCTGAGTTATGAAATGATTCTGTGCGCCCCGTTCCTCTGTTTTATTGCAGATGTGTCTTACAGCCACACTTTCTTCACTGATTCTTGGTCAAACGTCTCTAAAAGTTTTGACGGATGCAAAATATTCAGAGAATCGAACCTGTTCCGAAAATGTTAATAACGGAAATTTCAAATTTCAGATGCAAACATGATTGACGTAACGTGAGGCTGTATTCATTTTTAGACGTGCGACAATGTCGGACAAAAAAACAGACTCTGTGCAGAGGCCGTAAAGGTAAGAAACTGAATATTTTCTTAGTTGCCCTCAAACTCACAGTCAAATGTTCATCTCTCCTCAGCGACAATGACATCACAGGTGTGCTGGACCACACCTTCTGCGTAGAACACAACGCCTATGGAGAGATCATCCAGCACGAGCTCAAGCCCAACGGTAAGAGCATCCCCGTCACGCAGGACACCAAGAAAGAGTACGTGCGGCTCTACGTCAACTGGCGTTTCCTGCGAGGCATCGAGGCCCAGTTCCTCGCTCTGCAGAAGGGCTTCAATGAGGTCATCCCCCAGCACCTGCTGAAGGCTTTCGATGAGAAGGAGCTGGAGGTAATTTCATTGATTTCCCTCATCACATCGCTCAGTTATAGTCTAGGTAGATGGAGTCATTGTATTCAATAAAGTGTGCTTCCCTCCTCAACCCGTAGCTGATTGTATGCGGCCTGGGTAAAATCGACATCAATGACTGGAAGTCCAACACGCGGCTCAAACACTGCACTCCAGACAGCAACATCGTCAAATGGTTCTGGAAAGCTGTGGAGTCGTTCGACGAGGAGCGCAGAGCGCGGCTGCTGCAGTTTGTCACCGGCTCCTCCAGAGTTCCCCTGCAAGGATTCAAGGCTCTCCAAGGTACACATGCACATACTGCATGTTTTGTTATGTAAAAGAAAGAAAGTCCTGCTCTTGAAATGTCTTGGTGTGAATTGTCTTCTTTGTGAGACTCGGACCAGAGTGAGCACTGAAGTGTTAGCCAGCTCACGCAGCTGAAAGGGTTCAAAATGTGTTGTCAGATCCATCATGTCCGAAGGTGTGGTAGTCTTTACCGCCCCTTTTGTTGTGCACACACACTGATCTACATTCACAGTCTCATGCGTGTGTGTTTGGGATTCTTTGCCTCTCTATGTATGTCTGTGTCTCTGGGTTTCTCCGACCTTGTGTGAACCCTGAGTGTGTGCCTGGTGCAGTGGTTCAGTGGGTCCATCCTGGCAGACAGTGCAGCCCAGAGACAGAGCACCCAGGCATGAGGAGTACACCGTGACCCACAGGCAGACAGCACCCTTACACACCTTATATAACCCGGCCAGCCTTTCTTGGTCAAAACATCTAAAATCTGGACACATGGTTACAGTCGAGGGACCATGTCAGCTCAGTTAGTACTGGTGGTATCTAAATACTGTACAGTAATACAGTGTTGTTGGAGCATTCTGAGAACCATCTGAACGTTTGATGAACTGAAGCGATTTGACTTCAGTAACAGAAAACATCACACAGGCAGATTGTGAGTGATTTAAATGATAAGACAGGAAGTCAACTTATTGTGCCACTCTTACACCAAACAACTTTTCAAGCACTTTCGCTGTCGCAGACAAATCATGAGAGTTTTCCCGTAGTAAGTGCACTCTCCCGTTCTCAGCTGGTGTGAGATGGTCATAAAACTCTGAGCTCAGTCTGAGCTGTCGTAATCAGTCTTTTCTTATCTTGACGTTCCTACAAAATCCAACGTGTTTAATGTTATCCTGAGGTTTTATTCTTAGTGAAGTTCAATGGCCCATTATAATAACGTGCACTGGGGCCTGTCCTAATGACCATATGCCACTGGGGGAGGCGCAAGTACATGAAGTCTTGGCTCTCTTATACTATGGAGAAGGAAGAGAAACTGGTGGAGTTGTGAACAAGAGTCAGTGTTTAATTTGGCGTGTATCTGATCCACCAACCAGCACTTATTTTAGTGAGAACAGAGGCTGGTGGCAAGTTGAGGTGTCAAATACACAATTAGTACTGGTAATATTTTAATTCGAAACCATTTGTGTGAGTTCATGTTGTTTAGATTTCTCTCTCTGAGATGTTATTTCAAGGTGTGTAATTTCTAAAACTTGAATCAACTCAAATGTCCAGGGCTCTCGTTCATAAAACGAGACTTAATGGGAGAAACTTTGACTCATGCTTCTGAACATTTTGGAGACAGGAAATAGGCGACGCAGATGGTGAGGTGGAAGCCTGATTGTAGAAATTGTCAACTATTGACACCCCTGGTTTCCAGTCACTCACCTCAACTTTTCTTTCTTGGGGATCCTGGACAGAGGTCTGACTAATTCCTTTCAGCATAACTGATCATCCGTGCTAACCTGAATGTTCAAGTTTGAATTTTTCACCTTGAATTTCACCAGTACAGTCTGAGATTTATTTCTGAGTTGCCGTTATAGATCCAGCTGAATGTGAGCAGTCTGAGAATGTTGGATGCTTCAACTTTGAGTCTGAATATGTGAAAAGGAAACAGTCAAAATTTTAAATGACCTTCTGGAAATTACAGAGTGAGAACAGAGGTGCAGAGCAGGACCATTTTAACTAAACTAATTGTGTTTGTACAGGTGCTGCCGGCCCACGGCTCTTCACCATCCACCAGATTGATGCCAGCACCAACAACCTGCCCAAAGCCCACACCTGGTGAGGAAACTGTCACAACTTAGACTGTTTGACACTGAGGGGGAGAGTAGTAAATCACAGTCAGCTACAGCCTCTGAGAGACGGTGATACTGCACCAGCGTCCCCGCGGAGTGCAAGAGTTTAAGGGTGTTTTCACACCTGCCTTGTTTGGTTCGGTTCAATCAAACTCAAGTTCATTTGCCCCCTCAGTCAGTACGTTTACATGACACTTGAAAAAAACGAATTATTGCCTTAATCCGACTATAACTGGACAACTGAAGTGCATGTAAAGGCGTTACTCCGACTAATATCGCAGTTCTCCAACTCCGATTAAGACACCCAGATAATGTGATTGGAATTCGATTTTCTCCGGCACGTATACGCCTTAATTGGAGTTAAACTAGACAATGCATGTGCGCATGCTCCACACCCCCCGTGCTGGCGTATCACCCCGGAACAGACAAGACATGCTATTGTTGTAGCCCTCCAACAGCATATGGTGTTCTTGTCTGCCTCTGAAAATCACCATGACCACGAGGGATAGCGTGCACCTTATCTGCACAATCAGTAACGCGTACATTACGTACGAGATGAACAAAACTGTACGATTATCCATCTTGCTCTTGTTCAAAAATGCCGGTCTGCCACCTGACTCCAGTTGTTTATTATTAAGTGACGTAATAGGTCAACCGGAAAGGGGGCCGTATTAACCCGCTGAAACGACGCATATCGCCACCTAGTATTGACGAGGAGGACACATTCCCATCTGTAATTCAGTTGTCTCAGTTGCATGTAAACTGGGACAAGGACAGAAGTCCAATTAGACGCCAAATCGAATTTTGAGCATAGCTCGATTAAGCTGTGCATGTAAATGTACTGAATGTGGTTCGTTTGGGCAGGTGTGAACACAGCAATCACACTCAGGTGTGCACCAAAACAACCAGACTGAGACCTTCTTGAAGAGGTGGTCTCAGTCCGGTTCCAAAGGAACTCTGGTGCGGTTGGTTTGTGGTGAGAAGGTGTTCTGACCTGGATGTGAAGCAACTGCAGTCACATGACACATTGTTTGGGTTAAACATGAGCATGTTACAGTCCTGGAGGATTATTAATGTGCACCTCCTCCTGTACTGCCTTAATATGCACATTCAGCACATCCAATGCATCAAAACATTGTTTTCTAGTTGGAGCCGCGCCTCGTTTTCAAACTGTATGGTTTGACTAAAATGAACAATGACAGCAATATAGTCCACGATGAGCAGCGCTAAAATCAACCTGCGTAGTTGTCCCTCCATTGTGACATTAGAAAGTGTCACATTTATCTTGCAAGTGTACTCTTCTTCAACGTTTGCTTTACTTCCTGGATTTTTCCCACATGGAAATTCTGACCAATCAAGAGCAGCTTTCTCACACAAGGCATTTGATCTGGTCCTCTTGTAAATGCTGCCGTGAGAACACGAACCAACTCTAGGCAATTATACAACTGTGGAACAACATGAGTCCCTGATTCAGACCAAAGCAAGACGACTCTAGGGCTGAAAGCAGGACCCAGTCTCCCTCTGGCTTCCCTCTAGTTCACACCCTGCATGTGATCTCTACTGGGAACAACTGAAAAAAACGCTGGTGCTCAGAAAAAAAAAATGTTTTACAGACACTCACTCTCATGCAGCAGTGTTGTCATTCAGATAGTCTTTAAAATACTACTTTAAAATCTGTTCTCCCTTCTGTTTCCCAGTTTTAACCGGATTGACATTCCTCCCTACGAGCACTACGACAAACTGTACGACAAGCTGCTCACCGCCATCGAGGAGACGTGTGGCTTTGCTGTGGAGTGAGTCACTGCTGCAGGCAGAGTTCCGCGACAACCAGAAGCAACATGGTTTGGCCATGATGAGCCTCCCCCCTGCAAATCAACCCACTCAGACGGGGGTCATCCACGGTTGCTTCACCCAGGGACGCCCATACTTCCCGGGGACATGTGGCCAAGCTAAAGGACGGTGGGCAAAGAAGACCAGACAATGTCATCTGACTCTGGGTGTTTTTTTTTTTAGACCCTCCAGCCCTCCTTTATGTCTTTTTTTATCATTGAAAAGGATCTCTTCAGCTGCTAATAACTCAGACTATTTACTAACTTGTGGAACCTGCAGAAGTTGCTGGCTCTTCCCTTTTTTTCTAAGTTCATTTTAGCATTTTAAAAAATAGACTGTATTCCATGTAGCAATGCTCCATCTTACCAAGCAGAACACAAGGTCAGTCCACTCTGAAACCACATTAACAAGACTGGTTTGTTTGCTAGAGCACAGGGTTATTAATGGTTACCGCAACCACTCGGAAACACTAAATTTGGATGCAGAGTGTGCATGACTCGGGCTGTTTGGTGCCTCTGAGCGATCACATTTGGGCTATCGGTAATGCCAAGGCTGGAAATCGGGGATGTGTGCGGAGGAGATGGCGAGACTAGAGACTGAATTAGGCCGAGCCCAACTGTTTACAACCCTCTCCAAAGACGGCAGCAGGGACCTCTGCTCCCGAGGCGCTGCCCAGCAAGTAGCGCTGCATCCCCACAAACCTGTTCCACACGTCTGACAGCTAGTTTTGTTTGAAAATGAATGAAATGTGTTATTTTTATATAACAGGGAAAATCGAAAAAGAAACAATAAAATTCTATATAATATATATAATTTATTGCTGTTATATTTCAGAAACCCCTATCCATTGTTTCAGAAACACAAGATCTTTTAAATGTTAAGTGTTACTGTTTAAATTATAGAAGACAATTTGTGAAAACAGAACTAAGCTTGACTGAATTTCACTTACGAATGCTGTGGTTTATTTCCTGACATGATCTCTCTCACACTGTACGAGGAGAGGAATGTCTCAAAGAGCAAAAAAATCTCAAACACACAATGTCCTCTGAGTGCCATAATCATTTTTGAATGAATGACTCTTTGCTAATATCGAGCGGACCCTTTAAATTCTACTGATTTCATCCTGGAGCTACACGTGGTGGCGTCTCCCGACCCTTTTTATAACACGTTGTCATTTGTAGCTGGGCTATATTAATGTCACTAGCTTGAAACCGACCATTGATTTCTGATGGTATTCTGTTGAGAAGAGTCCAAAGTCCATCTTTATTGTGATGCCTCCACATTGTTGTTGTTGAAAAAAGAAAAAACCTCGACTACCTTCTAGCCATGTGGTGCTAAAATAGCATTAACGTTTGTCTTATATTGGCAACCTTACTCATTGACATACTACTGCTTAAAGTGCACACTACACGACTCATGCTCGTACCTGTCTGTGGCCACAAAATGTTTCCAAGTGATCAATAGCTCTGGCTAGCCACATTCTCAGGAGATGTCATATGTAGTTTGTAACGTCCTTTGATTTGACGACTGATGAGAAACGAATTCTGAACGCTTGTTTTGATTTCCTGAATGTTTAAGTTTGGTATTTTTCCACCTGGACAATATTTTCCTGTGCTTTTGTGTGTGAGACACAGCTTCTCTGCGTTCATGTCGTCCATATTTCTGCATGTTTTCTGAAAGATTCAGACGAAATGGAGCAGTATGTCATCAAGAAATAGAACAGATACAGATAATGGTGTACTCACTCATCCCTACTAAGTCAGTGACAAAAACAAACTTTAAGTGGACGTGCATTGATGGTGAGTTCATGCCCAGAGTGGATACATTGCTGCTGCAGCCGTTTCACTCAATACTGGACCAGAAACTGTTGTTCCCCGTTTCCACCAAACACTTTCAGTACAGCACCTTTGGAGCCAACAGTAACCCTTCAGACATGGTACCTAGACCCTAGTGTTTCCACCACAGACAGTCCTCTTAAATGTGGGCGAGGTTGTTGTCACTCACTGCTCCGTCCAGCACTCACTGTATTTCCTCCTTTATCAGTCTGCACCTGGTTTATCGTCCACAGAACGAGGCTGCACGCCCACATTTTCAGAACAAAATAGAACAGGCTGCAGTGAGAGTCTCTCTCCATGGGATATTTAAAAATAGCAGCTTTGTGCTTTTAGTCCTTCTCAGGCAAGCTCAGGGGTTTAGTGTTGCTGGAGCCCACAGGAACGACGCTCTGTGACGCTTTTTTGGGGATTAAAAGTCGCCGGCAGTCGGCCCAGTGAATGAAGTTATTTTTTCTCAGACTCCAGCTGCTGTGAGAGGCAGCAAAACATCCTTTCATTTTATAGTTACAGTTTACTAATAAAACTCTCCACAGTATGAACAGTGGTTACATGAGCCTCAAAACCAGACACAACTCAGCCCTGAGCAGAGTGACCGTCCTCTACTGACCAATCAGACTGCAGTGTTCACAGCTCCACCTTTTAGTACCAGATCTGTGTGCTAGGTACCCCAACAGAGGGGGGACCAAACATGGGGACGCTAAGGAACGCTTGTGTTGGTACCATCCACAACTTTTCACTGTGGAACAGAAAAACTGAACTAAACCATACCGCTTGGTGGAAACGGAGCTTCAAACATAAAAACATGGGAACATAAAGTCCAGGTTGAAGAATACTGAACTTTCCCTTTAAGGGTTTTAAAGTCTTGTTGTTTAAATTGCTTCGCCCACAGCAGACCATAAACACACAGTAACCGTTGCATGTGTCCATCTGTGTTTTTAGTTGAAAGGGAACTGAGTGAGATGAACCTGATTTAGCCTGCGACACAGTGACGTTTTTATTCAGAGAAAGGGGGGGGTTTGTTTTCTACGATTTTAAAAATGAAATTCTTGAATGTTTTCAAAAGATGCTGCCTGTCTAGCAATCTCTACGACCGTGGACTGTTCTTAACATTTGCATACACACAGAAAAAAAAAAATGAACTGTTCATTTTCATTCTTTTATGTGGACAAGTGTATGCAAAGTGAAGTGTCCTCAGATGGTGCTTTGTACAGTAATAAGATATTGTTCATATATGTGGATCAAACGACCTGTAATTTATCTTTAACTTAAGTAGAAAAATGAAAAGAGGAATTGCACACAAACAGAAGGAGGTCACCGTGTGTGTTTAATGGTGACTTCTCTAACAGATGTTCATTCGCCTTTAAGTCCAGTGCACAAGCTGATGGCCCTACTGTCTGTTCCTACACTACACCGCTCAGCATCGCCCCGTAGCTGCCTCTCATTCAACAACTTTTTATTTTAAAAAGTCAGAGTTGAGAGAAGCCGCTCCTGTTTTTTGTTGTTTTTTTTTTTTTGTTTTTTTTAAATAGCATGATCCACTAGCAGGACTATATCTCTCATAGCTGACTGATGCAATTTGATGTATGTTAACACTATCATTTTGTAAGAGTATTTTATTTTTGTGTGTAATTAGTTCTAATTAAACTTGCCTTTGTCTAACAATGTAAGGCCTTGTACAAACATATGTCCTGTGCTTTTTCCTTTTATCTGAATTATTGCTTATTTACATTAAAGGAGTGCTTTAAAGGGAGAGTTCAGATCTTTTGAAGTGGGGTCATATGAAGGTATTTATCCAGAGTCAGTATAGCCCCTTTTACACTGCCAGATTTTCCACAAATGTTGGGCCGTTTTGCCGGCAAGCTGCGAGCGTTTAGACACACAGAGGCGCATTGGTTAGGTGATCCGAGGTGCCCAGACTTGTGGGAGGAGCTGTTGATGACGCCGCACGTGTGAGCCACTGGCGGTGGATAAACAGGAAACAGCTGATAGCAGGAATTAGCGAGCAGCTAGTAGCAAGAGGGAAACACAAACCTGACAGACACTGTAAAGATGAGCAACTGGGGAGTCAAGGAATTGCGCGCCCTCCTTGTCCTCGCAAACGAAGAGGCCATTAACCATCAGATGACGGGGACGGTGAATGACGGGCCAACTTATGAGAGAATCGTAGAAGGACTGACCGGCCGCGGCTTCCCTCCCACGTCACTGTTTATGTCACACGCTGAGCTACACGTTTTGTTACTTGCTCACACCCCCCATTGCCCCGAAAAAGGCGCATTCTGTATGAACAAAAGTAGGCAGGCGGCATTTTGCTGCACTCCCCGATTTTGTTTTTATACTGCCAATGCTGAAAAAAGACTGATTGGGCTTTCCTGCAAATTTGCACAACTCCTGTTTAAAAAGGGCTAATGTGTCACCTACTGTAGATGTCAGTTGTCTTGCCCCCAGTTTGGAGAAGCAGGCAGGAGTGTCACCATGGAAGCGAAGTAATGTACTGCTGTGGACGGGGGCGGCAGCAAAACGTATCCTAGCAACCTAAAGAAATCAATATCAATTTAAGTATATATTTAGAATATTTTCACAGCTTTACCTTGGAGTCAGACAGCGATTTCTAACGAGAAACTAAAGTTTTACATCGCTCTCTTCGAAGCCAGACTCCATTGAGAAAAACAGTGATTTAACACCACTGAATACAGGAGCTGCTGGTCTACTGCTGCCTTAATCAGTTCGTTTCTTTGTTTTTTTGTGTGACTTTGGTGAATCCGAACTAACCGTTTTGCACACCAGAGTCACACAAAAACAAACTAACTAATGGACAGAGGCAGCAGTAGACCAGCAGCTCCTGTGTTCAGCGAGCTAAAATTACTGTTTTTGTCAGTGGAGTCTGGTGGCGTTGATGAGAGTGGCTTCCATTTTGGAAAGCGATTTCTGCAGCGAGATTAATCAACGTAAATATCCTCAACATAGTGTGCGCTTGTTGAATTTTTGTAGGTGGCTAAAGTAACATTTTCCACAGCTGTACATTACTTGGCTTCTGTGTCAGTGCTCCTGTCTGCTTCTCCAAACTGGGACCATGCTGACCACCTTCTACTGTAGGTAATACACTGATACAGATAAATACAGCCTCACTTCAGAAGAGCCGAACTCTCCCTGTAAAAGTTCCTTTGGTGCAGCAGTTATTCACATGCGATCCATTCATCAGGGGCTTGTTCAAGTCAAGTGGGGGATGCAAAGACTCGTGCTTTACATCTGAATGTGTCATCATGTCCCTGACCCCCCGCTGTGTGCTCACTGATACCACTCTGGATTAAACGTCTGGCAGATGGCTCAGAGGGGGGCAGGGAGAGGGGTTACAATGACAATGGATGAAGCTGTTGGAGAAGAGGTGCCAAGTACATTTTTGTTGTTTCGTAAACATGCAAATTCATTGTATACAAGAGAGGTCTTAAACTGTCCACATGATAGAGCTGCAGCGATTAGTTGATTAATTGAGTTGTCGATCGAGAGAAGTAATCGTCAGCTATTCATTTGGATTTTGGACTGTTGGTTGATCAAAAGAAGCAACTTGAAGACGTCATATTTAGAAATTGTGATGAATATTTTCTAGTTTTTTCGATAGGTTATAGGCTAACAAAATAACCTGCAGATTAATCGATTATAAAAGTTCCTTCAGTCACACAGGGAGGCCTCAGGAAAATGATCTGTACCTTCAGGAAGGGTCAAGATAGAAGAAGTTATGAGGTCACACCCCAGCAGCCCAATCACTGATCAATACAGTCCCTAAGGAATAAGTATGGCGGGGTGAAGAAAATGTTCATATAAAACGTGCCACTGTTTTTTTTATTGTCACCATGTTAAACGCAGTCTCACAGTGCAGTCATTATGTTCACAGACACAGCCTACATCTTGCAGAAGAGTCTCTGGAGCTTTTTAACGTCCATTTTAGATCGGAAAATACACAATGGGTAAAATCAAGCACACAGAAACTAAATAAATAAGAAAAATAAAAGAATAACAGAAAACTAAAATTGTACATTGTACAAAGTAAACAGTAGACTCAAAAAACAGAACGCACATCCAAAAATGATAAACACTGGGTGCTGGACAGAAGCTCAAATACAAAAAACTGCTCCTTTAGGACATTTTAATCGTGTCACCACGTGACAGTTCAGGCACCATCCCTTCATCAGGCAACAGAGTGAACATGTGAGACAAAATTCACATAGTGTGTAAACCTCGCGCTCACTCAAAGTTTATTTCTTGGTCTAACATTAATCTCAGGCATTTTCTCTGAAAGAAAACTGCTTTCTGTTTATTCCCCCTCACACTTTTATAATCCGCAAACCTGTTTCGCACCCAAACTATCTGTACTCACTCTTTAACTCATTCCAACAAAGGTTAAATGAGAATTAATCATGTTGTGTCCATTAAACAACACAAAAGAGATATTTTTCAGTTGCTGTCAGGTGACCTGGTTAGACCTGTGGATCCACTGACTGCACACTTTGGTATTAAAGGGTCTGATGTTGTTTTTCACCAGCTCCCAACATAATGTGATATTGTTTATAACCCCACTAGCACTTAGATTTATCTTACGATATAATGATGAAAACTCTGTGTGTGTGTGTGTGTGTGTGTTCCACGTTTTTCTCCTCACTGACTTGGTCAATCCATGTGAAATTTGGCACAGTGGTAGAGGGTCATGGGAGGATGTGAATGAAGCAATATTACATCAGTTGGCCAAAGGGGGGCGCTATAGCAACCGATTGAAATGCCAAACTTTGAATGGGCATATCTCATGCCCCGTATGTGGTAGAGACATGAAACTTTGCACAGAGATGCCTCTCCTCATGAGGAACACATTTGCCTCAAGAACCCATAACTTCCGCTTATATAGATTTTCCGCCATTTTGAATTTTTTGAAAAACACTTCAAATGGATCTCTTCCTAGGAAGTTTGAGCGATCTGCATGAAACTGGGTGAACATAATCTAGGGACCAATATCTAAAGTTCCCTCTTGGCAAAAGTTGGAAAACTTACTAAAACTGAGCTTCTATAAGGCAATGAATATTGCGGAGGGCGTGGCTCATCACATAAAGGTGTATAACATCTCAAGGGTTTCACCCATCACCACGCAACTTTGTAGGCATATGACCACACATAATCTGAGGGGACCCCTCCATTATTGACCCCATCAAACAAAATGGGGGCGCTAGAGAGTTCATTTCTTATCTAGGCCTAACCGCCATATGGATTTTTACTAAACTTGGTAGATATGTAGAACAGGACGCCTCAAGGTGACTGGAGAAATTTAACTCTAATTGGCAACTGGGTGGCGCTATAACAACAGAAAAATGCTTCAAAATGGCTAAAATGCGACCGATTGCTGTGGCTCCCCCTGTGGACCAATGTTGGTGTTTTCTAATGTTTGGTATGACTAAGTCATGGTATGGTATGCTGTACATAATCACGGAAACTGTCAGTGTGTCATTCTGTCAGTCAGTCATTCTGTCTGCTAAGCTAAGCTAAGCTGCCAGGACACTATTGTAATCCTAGGTATTCTTCTTCTTCCTCCGAGGAAATCATACTTCCCATGGGTGAAAACTCACCAAACTTTGCACAAAGGTCCAGTCTCATGCCAGATATCCTCAGCTGTAAACTCAAGCCAATAGTCCTGATGGTGGCGCTACAGCAAGCGTCTAAAGTTCAAAACTTTGAAAATCCATAACAAATCAACCATACGTGCTACAACTTCACAACTTTCATCAAACTGTAGCCCCAGTACTGAAGAAACTTTGGTACATTTAAACCTATTAAAAATTATGAAGTTCATCACTCTGTTTTTTTTTCAAAAACTGTAAAACTTCTTAAACCTATCTCCTCCCACAATTTTTGCTCAATTGACACCAAACTTGCTACAGAGCATCTTCAGACTGTCCTACAAAAACTACGTTTCTCAGATTTTTGATTTATCAAAAATTGAGCCTACAGTGCATCAAAATGTTTGACTGTAAATGGTACTGTAAACATATACATGCAAATTCTTGCTAAATAAATAAAAAAAGACAAAATTCTAGAGTCATGGTAGATGATGTGTGGCAAATTTCAGAATTTTATCTCAAAAACTGAATTTTTGACAGCATTTTGAATTTTGCTCTAATGTGAACAATTGGAGTCAATGTAAAAATGACAATTTTAAACATCAGTTTTTCACTTATGGAGCAAATCAATCATTGTTACAAACAAATTACCAACATCTCCATGCTGTCTAGATGCAATATGTGTATTTTCAGATTTTTGTCCTAATAACTGAATTTTTACAGTGGTTTCAAATCTGCCTTTCCATGCACAGATGGCTGCTTTCCTACGCAACAGTGAATGGCTTACTCAGTTTGTGAAGCCACTGTTGAGTTGCTACTTGCCAATTAGCTCAGAGCGGTAGATGACCGTCTTAAGTTCCAGAGGTTGCTCTGAATTGCCTAAAAATGCCCGGACCCGACCCATCGCTGCGCAGCAGCTATAATATTACATTGAAAGCTCCTGCCTGTTCTGCCCTCATGAAGGATGTGAGGCACCACCTGCATTTGGAAAAGATTAAATTCTCCTCAAGAGGGTGTGAGAACAAATTCTACCAGATCTGGCAACCCTTTATAGACCACTTAAGAAAGATGCACAAAGTTTTCTACCCCTAACTAGTTCAGGTAAAATGACACAAAACATGGTCAGTGTGACATCTTTCTACATCCTTTTTCTTTTTTAAATTATAATTTATCTATTTATCTTTTTGTTGTTTTCTGTTTTTATTGTTTTCAAACCCCCCCCCCCCCCCCCCCTAAACAGAGTTGAAACAAACAAACAAAAACACACAGAGGAGGAACAGGAGTCGCCTCTTTCATGTTAGGGTTGGTCCCCGGTGACGTCACTTACCGTAAGACACGGGGAAGCGTCGTCAGAGCCGGAGCACGGCCAGTTTCTGTCTCGTACATATCCGTCCGCGAACATGTGTTGAAGTCACACAATGTTCAAACGGGAAACGCCGCAAACACAATCAACTGTGAGAGAAAATACACAACATTTACACACATCGTTCATGTGACGTGAAGCTAACGTTGAGCCCGATGAGCTTTAATGTTGTCTCGATGAGCTCTGACGTCACAGAGACAACGTTTATGCGTGATTATTTAAAAAACCTTGGTTATGTTTTCCTGCCTGCTCTAAATCAACTTATAAAATGTGTTTAGTGGTGTATTATAGGATCCATGTGTTATATTTACAATTTGAAGGGTATTAAAATGACAGCACCGTTTTACCGGTGTGTAATGGATCTATGTTGTCAGTCGGCAGAAGCTGAAGTTAAAAAGCCCTACGGCGGATGAATACATCGGAAGAGGCACTTCCTCCTGCCATATATACCGGGCCTCATTTTCAACTTACCGGCATTTCAGCACCACTGCCGGCCGGTCGGGTTTTTAGTCAGTGGTCAAACCACAAGTGAAGGGTTATTTATCTTGTTTTATTTATACAACTTGTTTACAAAATGCCTGGATATACCGACAGAGACCGCGGCAGAGATAGAGACAGAGACAGAGGGTGAGTACAAATGGTTTTACAACGTTTTTTAGGTTGTTCCTCGTGTGAGTCGTCGAAATGGCTGACGAGACATTTTAACGCAGAAAAAATGAACTGAATCGTGTAATATTGTTTGGGGAACATGATGGGATATAGCTCAGATTTACACCTAATTTTTCACGTAGACGCTACACGTTTTAAAGGTGGCTGGATGTGTTTATTCACAGCAGGCCCGGGCGGGGGAACCGGGCCCGTTGTCTTTGGCTCAAGGCCTAGTTTGGCCTCGTGCCCCGGCTCAGCGGCTTTTCGTTAGCTTCAGGGTAGCTCCACGGAAGCTAACCCGACGCTACACGTAATCGCCACAGGAAACCTTTAATTAAAACACAAATTGCGGATACAGCTAGTTGTTAAATGCGCTGCCCTTTTCATAGAGTTTATCTCGTGATACTCTGGATGTAACATCGTTGACTCGAGCTGCTAACACAGCTGGCTAGTCGGCTTTTCGCCATGTGGCATGAATGCGGATACAAAATGCCGGCTGATTTGCCATTGTTCCTCTGCTGGCTGGAAAGTATATGGCAGCTATATATATTTTCTCAAGAATGACGCAGTGGAAATGGATCGCTGTTCGTTTATAACCCGCCGCCATCACCGCCTGAAATGATTTGACTTTGTAAACTTAACTGTTTTTTATTTTATTACAGCTATGGCGGTGGTCCTCCTCGCTTTGGTGGCAACCGTGGTGGAGGAGGTGGAGGAAAGTTCGGCAACCCCGGTGAACGGCTGAGGAAGAAGCAGTGGAACCTCGACGAGCTCCCCAAGTTTGAGAAAAACTTCTACCAGCAGCATCCCGACGTTGCCAGGAGGTCGCCGGTATGTAGTCAGCATGGTTCTTGTAATGTTACGTAACACTGATGTGCATGTGCTCCCTGCTGCACGTGTTGCTGTTATGTAAGCCTACATGGCCACTGAACCTAACATGTTCCTTTCACTCTTATCTTGCAGCAAGAAGTTGAACAATACAGAAGGGCCAAAACAATTACTTTTAAGGGCAGAGACTGCCCAAATCCTATTATCAATTTCCACGAGGCCAACTTTCCATGTAAGTTTAAAATAAGATGTAAAATAAATCTCAAAGGAAGTTTAGTGCATCGCAATTGACCGATATCCTCCTTTTTCCAGCTTATGTGATGGATGTGATCAACAAACAGAACTGGACTGACCCAACACCCATCCAGGCTCAAGGCTGGCCCCTGGCTCTCAGTGGTAAAGACATGGTCGGAATTGCTCAGACAGGCTCTGGCAAGACACTTTCGGTAAGTTGCTCACTCTCCCATACCAGATCAACTAGGACAGTGGTTCCCAACTAGTGCAACCAGGTTTCCCCTCATCAGTCATCACTTTGAGGTCCATACAGTGTAATATATTCAGCATCATACTTTTGGCCATGTTGTCTTACTAGTTTCTCTTCAAGAAGCTGTCCATTAGCCACTCACTCTGTGCTAGAAGTTCACTGTACTTCAAAATAAAGCATGGTTTTCTCAAACTATACTTGTTAGTGAGTCACGTGGTCCATTTAGAAATGCCCTGTGACTCCCTACGACCCACCAGTTGGGAACCACCGAGCTAGGATATGGTTATGTCATCAAGATGACTTGTCTGGCTCGTGGAAGTAACTGTTACATGTGTTTGCTTCACAGTATTTGTTGCCTGCAATTGTGCACATCTGCCACCAGCCTTTCCTGGAGCGTGGAGATGGTCCCATTGTAAGTACTCACACCTTCATCACATCTGTAATACATATTGATGACGTAAAATATGGCCAGAATTTGGATATTTTATTCTAACACTGGGAATTGAAAATGTTTGTTACCTGATGTGTACTTAAAAAGTCCATGTCTCCCTCCTGACAGTGCTTGGTGTTAGCCCCCACCCGTGAGCTCGCGCAGCAGGTGCAACAGGTGGCAGCAGAATATGGCAGAGCTTCTCGCCTTAAGTCCACCTGCATCTATGGTGGAGCACCCAAGGGACCCCAGATCCGTGACCTGGAAAGAGGTATTGTAGTTTTTTTGTCCCAAACTTCAGATATTAATGTTCCCTGAGTTCAGTTCTCACAGAGGCTCTTTTTGTTAAAGGTGTTGAGATCTGCATCGCCACTCCAGGAAGGCTCATCGACTTCCTCGAGGCAGGAAAGACAAACCTGCGCCGGTGTACTTACCTTGTGCTGGACGAGGCCGACAGAATGCTGGACATGGGCTTTGAGCCACAGATCCGAAAAATTGTGGACCAAATCAGAGTGAGTTTTTCATTAACTTGCTGGACTATGAACACTTTAGTTGTGAATTTCTTTAAAGGAATTTGTTACTAAATGTTTTTGTTTTTTTTTTTTAAACAGCCTGACCGTCAGACTCTGATGTGGAGTGCCACTTGGCCCAAAGAGGTTCGCCAGCTGGCAGAGGACTTTCTGAAGGACTATGTTCAGATCAATATTGGGGCGCTGCAGCTCAGTGCCAACCACAACATCCTGCAAATTGTGGACGTCTGCAATGATGGAGAGAAGGAGAACAAGTGAGTAATGCGTCTGAGGCAGTAACGGCGGGTGTTTTTACAGCCAATCGTAATATCTTAAGTGACTTTCTTAACAGAATTTATAGTTTTAGTGACGGAGTGTCTGTCTTCTTTTCTAGACTCATCCGACTGCTGGAGGAAATCATGAGTGAAAAGGAGAACAAGACCATCATCTTTGTAGAGACAAAGAGGCGCTGTGATGACCTCACCAGGAGGATGCGAAGGGATGGGTAAGTGTTGACATGAAAATACTTATTTAAAGCACGACTGCGTCTGTAGCACTGACCTTACAGTTCTGAAGTACTTGTATGGACTAACATAAAAACCTTTTAATGCTGCCAGGTGGCCAGCTATGGGAATCCATGGAGATAAAAGCCAACAGGAAAGAGACTGGGTTCTCAATGGTAAGTTTGCATCACCAGTAAATCAGTATCAGAGTTGTGCAACCTGCAGGAAATGTCTCCATGTCTGATCTTTTTTCTTTTGATATATTTTTTCAGAGTTCAAATACGGAAAGGCTCCGATTCTCATTGCTACAGATGTTGCCTCTAGGGGTCTAGGTCAGTATCCTCCCTGAACACTTTTGTACTCTTAATGTATTTCAAAAAAGAAAGTGTATTTGCTTTCTTTAACTCTTCTGCTTCTTTCTGAGTTTCTCCCCTGACCTGAAGGAGCAGTCTGTGTGGCAGGGCCTTGGCATGACAAGCCCAGGTCTCCAGAGGGGGAAGGAGGATTCTTGGAGGTGTCCTGACTGGCGAGGCACGGGTCTCCCAGTCGTGCAGATATACAGAGGTGACCAGGCTCAAGTGCAGCATAACGCGCTGGCCTGCCTAAAAAGGGGGGTCGAGTTGAGGGCTGGCCACAGTTCCTCCCCCATATGCTCGTCTGTTCTCTGGCAATGGTTTGGACTGCTTCACACACCCAGGCTCTGTAACTGTCCCAGCTCAAAGCCCAGCTACACTGTCTCCTATTGTCTTGCATGTATGTTTTGAGCACTGCATTGCAAGCCATTTGAGTCATTTGGAAGGTGCTTTCTGTTGCGCAGACTCGTTGTAAAGCATGGGTGGCGTTAACATTGCAGTTTCTAAACTTCTGTCGGAAGAGCAGTCTGTCAGATCGATCATACCTTCACCTCTGTAGTGACATGGCTACTGGCGCTTTTGGTGACAGTGGGACATGCTAGTTGGACACCCTTGGACAAAATCCAAGCTCACATTCCTCCCTCGCCTGCGTTTCAAAGTCATGTCGAGACCTGCCAACGAGAGACATTATGATCAAGTGAACACTGGGTCTGGAAGTTCTTGCCATGCAGAGAGTGGGGATGCACTGTTTGTAGGCATCCTTCAAATTGGTTCAGATCTACAGTTTTTTGTTTTTGTTTTTTTGGCAAGAGACTCTGCAGTGTGAGCTTTATAGCAAGCATCCTGAGTGCGTGACAAAGGGACCTTGGTTAAGTGCTAGTTCAACAACTCTAGGAGGCAGTAGTGTGCATAGCAGCCCTACTGTACAGAGACACCTGTGGGTGTCTTGACAATATGTGGGGCGTGTGCTGCAATGGGAATGGACTAGTGAATGCATACTCCAGAAAATGGTAAGACTTCTGATCCATTCTTTCTGAGGGTGGCTATACAGTGACTCAAGAGGGGTGGGTTTTTATTTCATCCCACTGGATTGGAAGCCAATGGAGTGTGCATTGTTTCTCTTTTCCCACCGTAGTGTCCCCGAGGGGTTAATGTTTGACTAATGCTAGTCTTTTCCAGCTTAGTGGATATTTCCAGCCATTCCTACCGCATGACCACACTAACTTGGCCTTTTTGTTTTTGATCTGGTTGTTGTGGTGGCGCTGGCGCACATCTTTCGTGTGCTGTCCTCCTTTTCCTTTATGCCACACCGCAACACAATCTTACAGATGTTGAAGATGTGAAATTTGTCATCAACTTTGACTACCCCAACAACTCTGAGGACTATATCCACCGCATTGGCCGCACAGCTCGTAGCCAAAAGACAGGCACGGCTTACACCTTCTTCACTCCGAACAACATGAGGCAGGCCAGTGACCTCATCTCTGTGCTCCGCGAGGCCAACCAGGCGATCAACCCCAAGCTCCTCCAAATGGCGGAAGACAGAGGAGGTAAATCTAATTGGTGAGATACAGAAACTGTGCTGTGAAGTGCAGCCACTTTTACTTCTCTGCTGCTCTCCTTTTTGTTATGAGAGGTGGATTGGTTTATCTTTCTGAACTTCTGTATCTCAGATCTATTTTTGGTTAAAGGGACAGTTCACACAAATTCAAAATGCAGACTTTCTCTCTTACCTGTAGTGTCATTCTGTCCAGAGTGTGTTGGAGATAGCGGCTGTAGACTTGTCTGCCTTCTCTCCAATATTGAACCTAGATGGAACTCAGCTTGTGGAGCTGAAAAGAGTACACTTGAAAAACTCAATGTCTCTTTCCTGAAATCATGATCTGATTACTCAAGATAACCCACACACATTATTGTGAGCAGTTTTATGTAGGAACTATTTTCTCTCTACCAAACTACACCCACACACTGTATCACCATGCAGAAGAAAGCGTCCATCTACTCATGGACAAGAGAGTCCTGGCGGACAAAGACATAAATGCTAATGGCGTCCTTGGCTGAGCTGTAACAGTAGCTTAGTGGAGCTTAGGAAAGAAAATAGTTCCCAAATGAAACTGCTCACAACAAGATGTACAGATTATCTTGAGTAAGCGGGTCATGAGAATCTCCATCAAACTGGAGAGAAGGCAGACATCTCTACGGCTGCTCTCTCCAATGCTTGGCAACTCCCATCAAAATAATACAGATTGATGAATAGCACTACAGGTTAGAGGAAACTTGTGTATTTTTGATGTTTGGGTGAACTGTGCCTTTACACCTATTTTATTTTTTTTCTGAAGAACAGCATGTGTATGGCGGAGCCTCTCTAAAGTTTGTTTTCCTTTCCAGGTCGTTCAAGGGGAGGCAGAGGTGGCGACTATAGAGATGACCGTCGGGATAGGTATTCTGGAAGGCGTGATTTTGGCGGTTTTAGGGACCGTGATAACGGTAGAGGGTTTGACAACGGACCAAGCAAAGCTTTTGGCACAAACACACAGAACGGGGGCTATGGGGGCAGCAACAATGGCGGCGGCAGCAGCAACGGCTTCAGCGGAAGCAGCTACAACGGTAACGGACAGTCCAACTTTAACAACAACCAGACGGGAGCCTTCGGAGGCCAGAACTTCCAGGCTCAACAGTTTGCTCTCGGTAAGGGTGGCGCACAGGCTGCCGCCGCACATCCCCAGTTCCCCTTCCCCCAGGCACAGGCTCCACAGCAGCATCCCCCGCCGCTGGTGCCGTACCCCATGCCTCCTCAGTTCTCTCAGTAAACACACCACATACTTGAAAGAAGTAATTTATTGCTTTTTTGTCTCTTTTTAAGTTCAACACTTGATCCAGAATTTTTTTGTATTCACAACAGGGTTACAAACAACGTCAACCTCCTATTAAGCCTTTTAAGATCTGCAGTGCAGCAGTAGTGGTGTTGCGCACTTGTTTTTTCCTATTATTTAATTTGTTACATTCCTCGGTAATGTTCAGTTAATGTTTTGTACTAGGTAATTACAAATGTATAAGTTTTTCATGTGTATCATTGAAAGTGATGTTAAGCTCCGGACTTGGAAGTGCACTGCATGATCTTTCAAATAAAACATAAAAAGAGACGCTGCTGTTTGTTTTTTCTGAACACTGCGAGTCACTGGGTACGTATACATGCACACGAATATTAGTTTGAAAGGGACAATACTTTGAATTTGATAAATGGCATACTCCCTTTTGATATTCTGAACTAGGCTATATCCTGAATGAGGCATATTCCTGTTAAGCTGTGCCAATATTTCAGAATATGTCTCTCAATATGGATTTTTGCCATAGTTAGCAACACATGCCTTATGCTCAAACAACTAGCTAAGAGTTTACAAGGCTGTAGAAGAGATGCAAAAGGAAAACCCACATATCTGGTCCCAAGGTGAAGCATACCTACTTTTAAACTTCACAAAAGACTTGAATATCAACTGGTTTGAGCACACATTGGACAAAAAATACTTCTTAGTTGAGGTTTTGACCACAAATTGCAACACACGGCATCTTTGCTGTTAATGCTCAGCTCTTGCCAACAGTTAATAAGGCTTGGCCAGAGATAAACGGCCAAAAAGAAAAGCCCACATTTCTGCTTGAAAGGAGAAACCCCTACTTTTAATACAAAGGCAGACTTGGAGATCAACTGTTTCTTAGATATGCAAAAATACTGCAACAGAAACCTTTCAAGAAGATGACTCAGGCACTAAAGAGGAGCAAGTTGGTCAAAAATCTGCATTAAAAGCAACAGTCTTCCCAGCTTTTCATATTTTAACATATTAAACATGTTGGGGTTTGTTATTTTGAATTTGCGCCTGAATGTGAGCAGAAAATTAAGTACAATTCATTTTCTATTAGCCACGTAAACATCTCAGTAGGAATATTCCAGAATAAGGGCAAAAAACCTGAATGTTTGAACATGTAAATGTAGTCAGGGAAAAAAAAAAAAATCAAACACCCTGCTGATACCTTTTCTGTCCAGCAGATGTCACGATTCACAAACACACCAGTTTGTAAGGATTAGTCTGTAGTGTGCAGCATAGTAACCTCACCAAGATATGCCTCAGGTGTACAGTATCTCATATTACAGTGCTGATATCTGCAGTGACCCTCTGCTGCTTTTAGTGTCTTGATGTTGTGAAAACATATGTAACAAGAATAGAAATCAATCTCTGTATGTGTACATCACCTCCTCCCTCACACATTCCTTCTGTGTCGCAGCAGCGGAAAAGGGATCGGTAACTAGTTTGCCCTGTCGGTCTCGTGCCCATCACATGCTGGCACAGATGACTCGTAGGGTGGCATCTCACACATTAACGACCTTTTCATGGCAGTTCTCAAACATGTTTTGGTAGCTATAATTAAAATCATCTTATTCATAGTTTCCACATGCCTGATAATGTCTGAAATTGTGTCATTAGGGGTCATTGAATAGTCTTAATTTGTGAGGTCTTAACATTTGATCAAGCTTCATTCATCCAGCTTTGAATTTCTTATTGTCAAAATGAGTCAAGCTCTGCTGCTGTAAAGTCCACATTTCTAATGTTACAGACCTTACACCAACACTGAACCTCACACTGTCTTTTTACTCTATACTTTAAATGTCAATAAAATGTAGATTAACATACCTAACTCTATTAACCATATTTCTATATACCTCTGCACAGGACCACATTTATATCTTCATGGTTACCTTCCATGATCGAGTAAAAAAACATGTCCAGGATTCACTCTTAGATTTGGTTAAAATGATTTTTAAAAAGTCTTAAAAACCATTAAATTCAAGTGTCTAACACCCTGTTACTCCAATTATATCAGTCAGCTATGGCTCAAAAGCTGTGTGCTTTAAGGACACAGTTTGGGAAATTGAAGTTGATGAGTTCCTGCGAACAGAGATGTAAAAGTCACATGCGTGCTCTTTTTCAGTGACATTTTGCAGGTCAACCAGGGGTGTAAATATGGACAGTGCAGGCAGGGTTGCACAGGGACCCATGGGGTGAGGGGGCCTGTAGAGAGTGGACCCTCCAACTATATGCTGGACAGAAAACAGGCCCTTGTGAGTAATTCAGATTGCTACCTTAGAAATATGTCTGTGTTCAAAGAAAACTGTGAGTTTCTTTTGCTTTTTTGTTTTTGTCTCTTTGTGTTTTTTGTCTGTATTTATAATGCAGCCAGTCTTGATCAGACCAGGTCTCCCTTAAAAAAGAGATTCTCAACTTCAGCGGGACTCTCCTGATTAAACACAGGTATTTATTCAGTACACTGGAGTTCATGCTGTAGATGAAGATGGGCTGTCTATACCTGTGGTTCTGTGGTAATTGTTTTTGGTTGATAGTGCTCACAGGGTGTGAGAATTTTTAAACTTTCAAAGAGAAGAACAAAGGCCTAAACTGTCTCAACATTTTTGTGTTGCAGTAACCCTTCTAGCCTTGTTTTCCCCCCTATCCTGTTTGTCATCTTTTTACCACCCTGAAGGCCATCCTGACACCCAGGTTGGATACAAAGTATGGGACACACAATAAACAGCATCATATCAGACAGTCAAATATTTGTATTGCGTTGGCACGGTGATGCAGTAGTTAGCATTGTCGCCTCACAGTAAGAGGCCTGCAGATTTCTGTCCTAAGCCCCTCCTGCCAGACCACCACAGCCATATGCACGCACTTCATAAATGCAGGAAGCACATTTACTCACAGTTCGTCAGCCCACAAGTGAGACAAAAATTAGCTGCTAGCCACCCCACGGTCCCTTCACCTCACTCCTCACCGCTGTGGGCTGCTTCCTGGGAGGAGAGCGGACAGCAGCTTGGAAAATGGACCTACAGCAGCTCAAATTCCGCCAGCGAAACCTCTCAGCACTGGTGTGGCCCGCTTGTGGTGTCACAGCAGGCTGGTGGTCAGGAGCAGTGTTGCGTCTAACCTGTGTAACAGCAGCAACAGAAAGTTTGCTGATCAGGGAGTCTGTGCTGTCCAGTCTCACGGAGCTGCTGCCTGCTCTCCTCTCAGCGAGTTTGCTCATAGCGAAAGAGGACACATTGTGTTTCGAGGCGCTAGCTAACGTTAGCTACATAAACGTGAACTTGAAGTGGCAGCTCTGAGCCTTTAGCTTCAGTTAGCAGAAGGCTAAACTATTAACATATTCTCTCCATCACTGAAACACTGACGTGATTTATTTAATTTGTCGTCAGACTCTCTTCGATAAGTCTGTCCTCTATTTCTGGGTTGCTTTGCAGGGTAGGCAGTTGCTGCCAATGCTGGAATAGCAACTTTCTCCGCAGGATTCTCCACCATTGAATCAGGCTTTAATGAAAGGGAGCACGCACATCTACATTTGCAGACCATCCAATAGAAATGTGGTCTTTCTAAAATGACCCGTGATAGCCTAAGGGTCCGTCCCAATACTCACACTTCCCCTCAAAATTTGCCTTAGCCCTTGTTTTTGCGCATTCCCGCGAAGGGCTAGGGTGTCCCAAACTTTAGGGAAGTGCTTTTCAGCCTTTAAAATCCCCACTTAATTTGAAGGACTGTACGATGCACACTTACGAACCCATCTCAACTGAGGGGAAGATTGAATTTCCCAGGATGCATTGCGAAACTATCCAGCCAGACGAGTTTTCCCGGAAGATGGCAGCCTCCATGAGAAAGCCATCGCACAATTGTAAGTACTATAAGCATGCAAAAATTCCAAAATATGTTGGAATGTGTTATGTTTCTGCATATGCATTGTTATCTGTAAGCGTTGAGTTAGAATATGAATATTTAAAAATCGCTAATTCACGATGTAGCCGCCATGAATATCTACAGAGTTCTTCATGAAGTCATTAATGCTGCACACATTTAGGTAGTTTTATCGATATGCATGATGAGCTGTTAAACAAAGAAGGATGAAGACAGCCTATGAAATAGGCAATACAACCACTGGAGCCGGCATTTTGGAAAAGAGTGCAAGAAGCCTACGTCAACGATACGCCTGACGTAGGTGAACACGTCTGTTACACTAATTTGCATGAAGTGGCGCCCCAATTCGTAGGTAAGATTCCCTACCCCTCAACACTACCCATTCGTCGTTGAGGGGAATCTATCTGGTGAGCGCACTTGAAACCAAGGGGTAAGGCTAAGGGAAGAGAATTGGGATTGGCCCCAAGTCTTCCATCATGGCTGATTTTCTAAAGCCTAAAAACAGAGTTAAGAGGAGGTGCAGAAATCTAGTTTTCTCTCAGTCTATTTGACTTGCAATATGCTCAAAGATTATTATGGGATTTCTGCCCAGTGATGCTAAAATTAACTGACTATCCAAGCTTTAAATAGAAGCTCTGTTCAAAGGCGCCTTAACCCCCTGGGTGTAAGTATGTTTGCTGATTTCAATCTTTTCATTATCATGTAGAGAAGCTTGAGAGGATCTGAGCTCGTGTGTCACAATAGAATTGCGGTGCCGCCTCAAACATGTAGTAAATCATCATCAGACTGAAAAGCTGGTCACAGGTCAGCACCTGGTGATTACAGATTAGATCTCTCGGTGAACAGTACCTGCTGCTCAGGAGTGCTGAGGGCGCGGCTGATTTAAATTGCTCTCTACATATTTACAGAACTGTGGCCTGGAAGTATGTGTGGAACGCACGCTGTGTAAATACTAGAGAGCGTTCTGTGTTTCATAAGTCAATTGTTTCTTTTTTTGTTCGTCATCCAGATATGTGACAGCTACACCCTGCTGTTGACAGCACCATTTGCATAAAAAACACGTTGAGCTTGTATAAACTTTTTCTGTTTTCAGGGTAAAACGACCCTTAAGGAACCGAAGCTACAAGGGTTATTTATGATTCACTCTGTGTACATGGCTCTATGTACATACATCACAGGTGGGCGGATCATGTTTATCTCAGATGGATTGTGCAATGTGGAATTTAAACCGGTGGGCTGTGTGTGATTGTAGTACAGGGGAGGACACATTGATATGAACGTCTGTACCATATGATGAAAACCTTTCAAATAACACTGTGTTTGTGAAGCTTATGAAGTATCAGAGAAGTGTTGAATCATCTTTAGTCATGTTTGTTTTATTTGTTAGTTAGAATACATTACACAGGCCAGGGGTCGGCAACCTTTACTATCAAAAGATATTTTTAGTCCAACAAGAAAAACATATTTGAACCTTTTAATAAAGGTTTCACAGCCTATTAAGTCTAAAGTAGCATATCAACATTACTATTCAGTCCAAATGAGCATTCAATTAAATATATAATTAAGTTTACTTGAAATAGAACCTTTCACAGAAATAAAATTCACAAAGTGCTTCACAAAGTACAACAAAACAATCCAACAATAAAACACGCAATCAATAAAAACAAAGGCAATATAACAATTAAAGCAAAGCAACAAAATGAAAGTAAAACATAGAGCATGTGCAGGCTACTGTAGACTCAAACAGAAACACACCAGGGAACACGCCCTAGACAAATTAGGGTGCTCGTGCATCAAACCCCCAGAACAGCGGTGGTCTTTGAAGCCAAATTTACATAAGGGCCAAACAGGAATTTACAACTTCTGGGTCCATCATGTGATGCTATGAGGCCCCAAAGATTTTTCCTCATCTACCTAAGGCCCAGACTCACCAAACCGACTTCAAAGAGCTAGCAGTGATGAAGGCAGATTATTGTGTCGCCTTAGTCGCCTGTGTCTCGTCCAAAAGGTTGACTGTGACTGCAAAGACTACATCTGACGGCCAACCAATACGTACATTCTCTGCCTGCATGAGAGGAAACAATTCTCAACACCAGCAGACAGTGGTAGTGTGTAATCATCATTCAAAAAGGGAAACTGGAAGGCCGTCATGATGCTAGTTAGCTAGTTAGCAAATCAACAACATAATACAGTGTTAAAGAACAGACTGTGCACCAGTGAACAATAACACACTCAGTGGCTAAACAATCTGACCTTATATGACAAGTTGACCTTAGCTGTTTGTTTACTTTCCTCACTTCTGTTTCTCGTCCTGTGCGCTGAACTGAACAGCCAATCAGAGTGATTTAAATCACAGACAGGCTCCAACATCTCCAACACTGTTTCAATGTGCTGTATCAGCTGCAAAAAAGCCGACAAGGGCTGAAGAAGGTCAACGGTGTGAGACACACAGCAAAGACTAAGGCAACATATGCTCACCGATGGCCCAGCAATGAGCAACGACTGACTGTTAGCTTGATGTGTCAGGGCCTTTTTATCATGAAGGAGATGTCTGTAAATCAGTGGATACAATTTTTTAGCATCAAAATCCCGCTAATTGATTTGTCCTTTGAGCTATCAGAATTTGATCTAAGTCTAGAGGAGTCACACGATGAAGTCATCTTATCCCCATCAAGTTAACTGAGTGCTAAACCAGAGGTTAGCTGCTCGGCTGCTGTAAGTCTTTAGTGTGCTTGCTCTATGGGCTGGGTAATTTCACACCACGTAAATAGAGAGCACATTCTTTGGGTTTATACCCCAACTTTCATAGGAATGAAATGGGGCCCATCTCCAACGCTGAATCCAGGTCTCTTTACACATCTACATCATGCACAGGACGGGGGAAATGCCATGGATGTAT
Source organism: Epinephelus lanceolatus (assembly GCF_041903045.1). NCBI lineage: Eukaryota > Metazoa > Chordata > Actinopteri > Perciformes > Serranidae > Epinephelus > Epinephelus lanceolatus. The sequence goes on from NC_135751.1 coordinate 39,464,951, forward strand.
AAAGAGAAAGGCAGTGGGAGCAAGAGAGACGGTGAATCTGTGGAGAAAACCACACTGATCATAGTCACATCTTTTAGTCTTGTCTGATTTTAAATACTTACTGAAAATATATTTGTATAGAATTTAAAAATGTTTTAAAAATTGTCCTAAAAATTAGTCAACAGTTCATTCTGTTAGAAAAAATGCCAAAGGGGACGGTTGGATTTGAAGATAAATACCTTATTAGAATATTGTGAATGACTGCTCTTAAACTCTTAACAAAAAACTGGCTCCACAAACTAAGGCAGAGTGTAGAGAAGTGGATGGGCCTATTGGAATAAGTAAAAGAGCGGGGGTATACATGGATTGAATTGTACAGACTTGGGGGTGCATGGGGTTTGGATAATATATAAATGTTTGTATTTGGTCACCTTTTATTATTTCTGATATAATATTTGCTACCTTGTTGAGGGTTTATGTATGTAGTTTTTGATTTGTTTTCCTGCGACCTTTATTCATTTTGCTAAGTGCGTGATAGTTATTTACTTCGGTTACATGTTACAATTAGTTTAATTGTTAAAAAAAAAAAAAAATCTGGCACATGCCAATGTGATGAACTCCACAGTGAATATCAAGTCTTTCTGGTGAATCACTGACTCCACCTTTAAGCGACTTTGGCCACATTTACACGGAAAGGATCTGCTGAAAACAGAATCGTTTCTCATTTTCATTTGAAAAAAGTTCCGCATTCAGACGACAACATTTTGATAACAATCGCCATGCACACAGATCCACAAAAATGACCAAAAACGCTGCAGTATACATGCCAGGCCAGTAGTTGGCAGTGTGACTTTGTAATGCTTCCTTCTACAGAGCGGTGATGTATAAACAAACAAAATGGCAACTGCATGAACGTTTGTCTGGACGGATGATGAGGTGGAGTTGCTACAGTAAATCTACACTTTGCTGGAGAAGCGTTGATAAATTCAACAGGCTGAGCAGCACAAACAGAGCTCAGGAGCCCGCCATTGTTGTTGTGATGGTCGACTTTATCCTGCATGCCTAGTGACTGGAAGCGTAATGCGCATGTGCGAAAAGCATCCGTTTTTAGAGGAACTGCATATTGCAAGTTTACATGACAACGGAGACGGGACTGTTTCCAAAAGATTGCACTCTGGAACCCATTTCCAAAATGTTGCGTTTTCAGGCACCCAAAACGCCGCTGTCGTGTAAACGATCGGCCAAAACGCAACTAAAGTTCACAGTTTTCGGTTTAACTCGTCGTATAATCAGGACCTAAATGCTGCACAATACTAAACAAGCTAGTTGCTCTCTGTCTCTTAGCTGTGTGCAGCAGATCGTGTACAGCAGGATTTTAGTGCTTTTCTCTTGAAAAAAAAAAAACCCTATGAGAGCCGAGAGAGTGAACCAAAACAATGAGCTGACAGTTGGGCTTTAGATTCAGGTGATTTTTCTCTGTAGGTTCATCACTACAGATTCACATTGTTCTCACATCGTCATATGATACATGTTATTGTTAAAAAAGAAAGATCATAGCCTCTTTAAGTTCTGCGAGGTACAAAGGTCAAAGCTAAACGAGACTGCCTTTGTGTTGCCTCCTCAATCATCACCACTTTCTTGTCTTGTCACTCACTCCTCTCGGTGTGGTCACCTACCTGTCTTAATCCCTCCCTCTCTCCCTGCAGGTATGTGGGTGTTGATTTGAGTAGTAACTGCTCTGGGTGTGTGTCAGACACACCCACTGCAAGCATGAGACGGAGCAGCATGCTGAACCATTTTCTTCCCACTCAAGCAGAAAGCAGTCACATTGTTGGGCTCGACCTGCAGAGGTGCCTCCAGCTCCCACGACCACATTACTGTGCATGTCACTGTGCACGTAACAATAACACACACACACACACACACGTAAAAATACTTTACATGCTCTGTAGTTTTGCATAAATCTTTGTTGTCAGCTTCTTTTCGGCAGCTGGTGAAGTTTGCATTCCTCGCGCTAGACCATGACTTGAATACCACAGAGGGTGTGTGTGCAATAACCTCTTTTCCATAGAAATGAACGCACTCTGTCACACCCGGCAGGTGCACCAGTCCTGAAGGGCTCCACAGCATTTGCCAAAACTCTAATGTGAAATTATATTCTTTAAACTATTAAACCATGAAAGGCCTCGTTGAGATTAAAAATTGTCTTTACAAGCGTGTCCAAGATAGGCAGCAGCACATCAAACAGAATGTCACAGTTACAATGAAGAAAATCAGGTCGACTCATCCTGGCTCACACAGAGACAGACATTTAGTCAAAGAATTTACAACCTGATATACCTGCCTCCAAGAAAAACATGTCAAACCTCTGTGCTGTTTGCGTGCTGGTTTAATTCCCCTGTTGAAAACTGAATAGCGGATGAAAATGAGTGGATGTTTAAGATGCCATTATTTTGCAGTCCATATTAACATGGTAAATTTATCATTACCAGTGTCCTGGATGGGAAACAAATGAATGCAAAGAAATTTACTTCCTTGACTTTAGATTTAAATCGAAAGCTTTCTTTCAAATCAGTGCTGCTCTGTTACAGCAGTGTGGTCTTGGTCAAACCATTAAAGCAAAGGAGCGCAATGTCCAGTCAGTGTCAGTAAGGTGTGCAGTCACTCCATGATTTTGATTCCTCGCTGATGTCAAGTGATCCCCGATAACTGCGACAGCATTTGCACTTCTCAGGGGTTCAGTTCAGTTGGTTCTAAAGTTCATACAGGTCATGTATGTGTGAAGCTGTTCTTCCTTGCAATGGTAAGGCTTGTGGTTACAACATGCCAACCTGAGGACGTCCCTTAGAGCCCTCCACAGTGTGGACTGGTCTGCAGTAAGTTGCCACCCATTTAGCAGGCGCTAAAGTTACCGTCTTTGATTTGGTTTGATCCACAGGTCTGTGGCGATTCGTACATTTGGCCATGTGGTTGCCCACTGACATCATCTGATTAGCAGCACCTGTGTGCGCAGCTCGTAGGTGGGAGCTTAAACTCAAAGTACTTTGTTGATACTTTAATTCCATGTGACACAAGATGCATACTAGTTTTGACTTATCAACTAGAAGTTTTTCAAAGTGAAAGGAGCCCCAGGTAGCCAAAATGACTTGGCCTAGCATCGGCCCAAACTCGGTATGCCGGATGAAATTAGCCGGGCATCTTCTGGTTGCCCAACTCAGCTGGGTATCGGCATGAATGACACCCCGAAATTGGGCCAAATCAGCTGGCCCGATTCTGGCTGCCAACACTGCCATAACTGGGCCGTTATCGAAAGTAACCTGGCCCAGAATCGTCCCAAACTCGACATGCCGGATGAAATTAGCCGGGCTGCATCTGGTCACCCAACTCGGCTGGGTATCGGCATGAATGACGCCCCAGAACTGGGCTAAATCAGCTGGCCTGATTCCGGCTGCCACCACTGGGGCCATTCAAGAGCACAGTAGTGTCATTAGCAGGAAGCCACTGTGGCAGCTTACCTACAAGTAAGGGTGTGTCAAAGGGACAAAATAGCAGCACATGATAACATGATTTTTTTTTTTTTTTTTTTTTTAAAAAGTGGTATTTTCAAACTTTAATTGCATCATGATTAACGCGTTAACTCTGACAGCCCTACTGTATAATCACCTGAAAATAAGAATTGTTGTGTTTGTGCGTTAGCTTGGAATGAGCCATTTATATTTACATACGGACTGGGTCCACCATGTTGTTCTACAGTAGCCCAGAACAGACAAACCAAACACCGGCCCTAGATAGGGCAATTCACGTTTGCACGTCAGCCAACATAGTTCTCCTACGTGTTTGGCACACAACCTCACCACTAGATGTCACTAAAGCCTGAACACTGGACCTTTAAACTGTCTTAAATTTGAAGTTGTGAAGTCTTAATAGGCACAAATATTTTTTTATCTAAATTCATTTAACTGTCTTTTTTGTCAGAACTAGTCAAGCTCTTCTGGGTTTCAGTCCAAATTTCTCATGTTGCAAATCTTTCAACCCACCACTGAACCTAAAACTGTCCTTTTACTTTATACTTACACTGATCTGTTGGCAAAATGTAGGTTAACAGTCTAAAAAACATATTCCTACATACGTTTGCACGGGACGACATTTTGTACTACTTACCTTTATACTTACCTGCATGCTTGAATAACAAAAAGTTAAATTGTCTTAAATTTGGTTAAAAATGATCTTGAAAAGGTCTTTAAAAGCATTATGTTGGTGACATATATTTCATTATTTGTGTAACTGCACCGATCCAGGCATCATACAGATGTCTTTTTAAGTAAGCAACACGTACGGCCCCTGATTTTATATTAAAGTTACATTTCTAACTACGTATTTCTGACATTCTTAATCAGTTTTTAATGACAATGAATTTAAAAATTAATGAAATTATAACAGAAAATATAAAAACTATTTCAATTGAATTTCAGTTCAAAATGTCTCTCAGACTGTTACATGCTTTATTTGTTTTGTATTGTTTGACGGAGCTATGTTCTTTGTATTTTATGGTTAATATTTGTCAGACGTGACTCTGACTGACCCCCCTCTGCATTCAACAAGAGTCAAAGCCGCTACAATCGTTAGCACTGCTTCAGTTTGTCATCTTTAGTGTTACAACCTAAACAACTACTGCACCTTCTGATGCTGTGCAAATATTATCATAACCCACCCAACAAGAACAAAGTATTCAGATTCTCTACTCTCTCTTTAACCTCTCTGAAACACCTTTGTCACCACGTAGCTTATACTAACTAATAGAAAATTAGACATTCCCTTGTCATGTCTAATTGAACAAAGGGAGCGAGCGCTACTAATGATCCTGATCTGCCGCCATGGACTAGTTCTCCTGCATTCCTACACAACCATACACGTGGAAACAGTGAGTGCTTTATAATGCCCTGCCTCGTCCTGTGCTGCATGGAGCTGATAACAGAGCAGCAGCTGTTTCAGGTCCAGAGACCGTTTCTGCAGGGGAAATAAAACACTCAGAAACTGCAGATAAACTCATTGAAGAATTTTTTAAAGTGTGATATCAAGAAAATAAAGAGCCTCTTTCAGGGTTCATCAGTTGTTTCCTGATCGTGCATTTAAAATTTGAACACAAAAGTGTTTGACTGAACACACTGAAGGAAAAGCTCCAGGAGCATTAAGTCAGACTGTGAAGCCACAGGAGCGTGGAACAGGTCCGCCCGGTCTGCTCCTCTGCTGCTTTTACTGACGACACACCTGTTGGCCTGGGAGGAGCTGAGACAGGTGAACGCTCCTTAACTGAGAGGGGACACGCCACAAGAGACAAGTCGGAGTGAGAGGAAAGAGGAGAGGAGAGGAGTGAGGAGTTGGAAGAAACACACTCGGACTCAAATTACAAGAAACAGGCCCGGACAGTCTGCCAAGATGTCGAACAAAAAGGAATACAGTCCTGTTAAGATCAGCAAGTGAGTGCAGTCACCTTTCTGTGTGTGTGTGTGTGTGTGTGTGTGTGTGTGTCAGGTAGCCTTATGTTACTGTCCCTTCTCTTGTCCACTCTTTCACTGCCGCACGCTGTGTGTTTCTTCCTGGAGGGCTGACCTGAAATCTGCTTCCTGTTGCATGCAGGCTTTTTTTAACCACTTATGTTTGCACAGTGTTTTATTTCCCGGTCACTGCAGTGAACCACAGGTGCTGTATAAAAAACAATGATCTGTGTTAAATACAAATATCTGTTCATTCATTCTTTACTCTGATAATACCGCTGTGTTACTAACTTCACATGTCGAGCACACTTCATTGACCGTCTTCTCGTCACCCGAACTGACCTTCTCTCAACAACAGGCCATTTATTGGTATCTTTGCCCAAGGGGTGTATCTTGAAAGTTTACTGACTCACTGAATCCATTTCTCTCAGTAGGCCAGTGTTCTGACTCATTAAGCTGACAGGTCAACAGTGTGCCTTTAATGCTCTAATCCAGTTGAGACAGTATAGGGTGTGCAGCTTGTTTTTACTGCGATGTGGTGGAGCCACTGTTTGTTTGAGTAGAGGAGTGATCACTTTTACGAAGTGACACATTGCAGTTAATGTGTGGACTATGAGGAGAGTTTGAAATTGCACAACTCCCATCCCGCTCCTCTCGAAGTGACTAAGTGGGTGTTTATCTCCTATCGCTGCAACATGTCACCCAGGGGGGACACATGCTGCGCTCCTTCACGGCGGGGCGTGCCACGCAGCCAGAGACTTGAGATTGTTTGACAGAAGGCAGGACTGGCTGAGGGAGTGACAGGGCCGGGTCTCTGCTGCTGCTGCGAGTCCTGTTTGTCAGAGACACTTGAGCTTGAATGGAAGCCAGTGAGTCAGTGTATAATGTGGTTAATGGCTCACCTGATATTCACGGCTGAATATTCATGATTGTGGCATGAAGCAACTCTGTGTGTTTATGATGTCGCTGCCAGCAATGAATGAAGTCGCCCACATGTTTGCAGCAGAGGTGTGGACTTGAGTCAGACCTAAGTCATCAGTCTGATTACTTTAGACCAGGCCAGCACGGTAGCGCCCAAAACCACATTTCCTCTAATGGCCACTTGTGGCTTGCTCCAAGAGCGAGTCAATCTCCATAGCCCCCATGTTAAAATACAAGCTGGCTCTCATTCTGAAGTCGTCAAATACCGCTGATTTCTCAGTGATTTTGGCGTAAGACACCGACGCCAAACACCAAGCACCTTTCGCTGCGGTGTAATACACCACCGGGCAGCAACAGTTTGTGGCTGTATGGAACCTTTTGTGGTGTTATGATACGCCATCGGTCAGCCTGGTGGCACCTGTCTCAGCAGTATGAGACGTAGGCAGGTGGCATCAGCTCATAACACAGCTGGACGGCATCAGTTCAAAATGCTGCCAGTAAGGACGTAATATAACGAGCTGGAAAGTCCCTATAGGGTGGACGGGAGCAGGAGGGGTGGTGGATGAATCCAACAAACCCTGGACTTTCACCTGTTCACTTCCTGTATAAATGTTGAGCCAAACCATGATGTTTTTTCCTAAACCTAACCACGCTTTTATTGATGTCCCAGCATTGGTTGTGGCATCCCAGAACATCAACAGCAGATGCAGACAGACACCTAGCATGTAATATGTGGACGTGAAAGTCCACTGACAAAGCGGCGATATGTGACGACTTTGGAGAGCGTGTTGCAACTTTACAGCGGAAATAAACATGTTTACTGGCTGGTACAAAAAAATGGTTTTGTTCTCTATAGCTAATTTCCCCTTTCATGAACTGTATAACTCAGCCGTTTACATTTTAATAATGTAAACACATAATTAAAGGCGGGCCACTTTGAGTGACAGAATCTCTGTCGATAGTGGCCTTGGCCTCTCAGTCAGATCCACCCCTCGCTCGTCCACAGCTCCACCATCTCGCCCAATCATAGTCACTTCTGGCTCCAAAAAAGATGGCGGCAGCTGTAATGCTGAATTTGAGGCTTTAAAATGAGAGTCCACAAACCAGTGGGTGAAGTCACAGTAGCTACGTCCATTACTTATACAGTCTATGCTTTCGACTCAATGACAAGATTAAAAAAAGACTTGCAACTCAACTTGGACTTTAACACCAATGACTCGTGCCTTCACTTGGAGCCTTTTGACTTGAAAATACTTGATAGCTTCCCCCCAAACCAGAAGATTAAAAAGTATGTTATTTAAATTAAGTGCCAAGAATCAGTCCATTTCCTGAATCGACTAACATTAATGCCATCGAGTCGACACTTAATAACCCAGATGTACTTTGCTTGAACCAATCAGACAGCATCCAGTCAAGTTGCAGGAACCATGAAGAACTAACATGACGTTATTGAGCGCCATGTGGAAAAAATGATAACAAAGATAAATTCCTATGCGAACAAAAACTACACAGTGGTCAACAAAGAACAAACTGCAGTGTGCAAACATGGGAGGATGAAAATTACAGACGAACAACTTCCATCAAACACACATAACAAACACATTTTTGAAGCATTGAACATTTTAGTAATTTTGATATATTACCCTGTTGTTAAAATGACATTATGGTTGGTGAAGAGCACATTATGACTTGTTTAGGATTTGAAACCCAAAGTTTAAGACTTGGGACTTGACTCAGGACTTGTCAGTGCAAAGACTTGAATCTTACTTGTGACTTGCAAAACAAAGACTTGGTCCCACTTCTGGTTTGCAGCAGAGATAAGAGCCTGTTTGAGTGAAGGAGCAGTCAGTCAGTGTTGGGCAGTCGTGAACTAGATGGAATTAAACCAGCAGTTTAACTAGATTTTCAGTAGCTTGCTGGTTGCTCAACTACATTCACATTCTTGTTGTGATTCAAGTAGTTATATGACTTTTTGTGTCGTTTACTGAAACTACAAACAATCTTAGCTCATTAAAGGAAATGATTTTGTATTTTACCATTACTGCTCGACGAGTCCCATCCCCTTTGTCTTTAATCCTGACTGATGTGAAGGCATGTCCGGGCAATGAACTCATCAGGTAGAAGTTGTAACTAACCTTGAGTATATTGGGTCTCACCTAATAGCCCAATAAGTATTGATTACTGATAGCTATTGACAAATGCTGAGAGAGGTTGTTGATGCTATTTTAGAAGTTACCTGACTACTGAGTCATCCTGCTTGGTGCATCCCCTCCTCCTGGACTCTAGTGGACGTCGTCTACAAAACCAAAGCTAACATTTCCCATTTAATTTTTTTTGTTTATGACCTGTCAATAAGTGGGCACTTTTTGCAAAAACCCAGTTGAGTGGGATTTTTTGTATTATACTTGGTTATAATTTCTTACACTGTCAATATGATAATTTCAAAAAGCAGTTTGAACTCCAGGTAGCTTAAGTAAACCAAACTACATTCCTCCCAAGGGTAGCGTTGCTGTAGTTCAACTTCTTCCAGTGTGAAGTAATTAATAGTTGTAAAACTGTGCACTCAGAGTGGCTTCAGCATGTCAACACTGGAGAAGGAAGTGCTCAGATCTTATACTTAAGTAAAAGTACTGATGTAATTACAAGTAAAAGTCCCGCATTGAAAATGTTACTTAAATAAAAGTAGAGTGAGAAAAATGTACTCGAAGTTTCAAACGTAAAGCTGCATAAAGATTTCTCCTGTGAGTGTCATACATAGTGCCATTAGGTTACTCGTGCTAATGTCTAAGCTGCAGTTTGTTGTTGTACTTGGTTCAAGTTCAAGTAATATTGAAGTAATGGCTATTTTAAGTCCAGATTAACTCCTTATTGATTGATTGGTTTATAAAAATTGTGAAGTCTTAGGGCTGCTGTGGAACTGCACCTACTTAGGGCAACAAAAAATTTATCTTGGGTGCATCTGTACAACTGAAAGTACAGCAGAGGAGATGCCAGCCTCTCAAATGTGAGGATTTGTTACCAGTGCTGGTCTGGTCTATTTGGTATGACAAAACAAGCAGTGGGTAGGTGCAACTTTTGGATCTGGGTAATTGTGACTGGCGTTTTTCACAATTGTTTATAAAGGACAGCAGAGGAGATAGCTGCACACCAATGCAACTGGGCTGCACAGCCACACAAAGGTTCAGAGGCTGAGATCAATGCAAAAAAAATGTCAATTTAATTAGGACATTTGTGCACAAATATAAGGGTGAATAAAAACAGCAGCAAATGTTTCAGTCTTTGACTATCATCAATGCAGACTGTAATGTTTGCTGCTGTTTTTATTCACCTTTTATTATTTTTCACACTTTGAGCACCCTTCTTTTTGTGCACGGATGTCCTAAATAAATTGTCATTTTTTGCACTCTGAACCTTTGTGTGGCTGTGCAGCCCAGTTGCATTGGTGTGCAGGTATCTCCTCTGCTGTCCTTTATAAAAGTTGTCTAAAACGGCTGTCACAATTACTCAGATCCAAAATTTGCATCTACCTAATACTTATTTTGAAGTCCAGACCTCAAAAATGAAAGTAAAAAATGAAAAGAAATGAAATTATTTTAATTTATTAAAAGGAATGGTAGCACATCCTCACATTTGAGAAGCTGGAACTATAAAATTTGGGCATTCTTACACAAGAAAATGACTTAAACAATCTTTAAAGTAGTTTTTCTGTCAGTTGGCTCAATGATTAATGGACTCGTGGTGTCAGCTTTCCATAGACGTAGGTTCTTGAACATGTGCATTGGTCTCCCTGCCCAGTAAAAACAAGAATGTAGCAGAGGACTTTTATTTTTATTTTATGAAATTAGAGACATTGCCACCTTAAATCGGTGGCAACCAATTCACCAAAAGGTAGTAAATTAAGTGTTTGATGCTCACATTTTCTTGTCGGAGGACCCCTAAGCCCTGTGATGGTCTGGTGACCTGTCCAGTATGTACCCCACCTCTTGCCCAGTGTCAGCTGGGATAGACTCCAGAAATGAATGACTGACTCCCAACCCACCATTCCATATGTACACCTTCCAATGTTGAAACAAAACCTACACTACTGGCTTGATGTGAATATGCTGTTGGTTGGTTTAGCATCATACTTTTTAAGGATTTAAATATCTCACAAAAGAGACTATAACAAGTAACTAAAGATGTCAAATAAATGAAGTGAAGTGAAATATTTCCAGCTGAATTGTAGTGGAATAGAATTATGATGCGTCATGAGAAGAACAAGTCAAGTAAAGGACAAGTACTTCAAGTTAGTTGTGAAGTACAGTACCTGACTGGATGGTTGCATTCCACCACTGGGAGCAATAAAAAGAACAGCAGGAAGTACTCCGCCCACTATGAGCCACAGTGTCTGACTACAACTGTCACTGCTTCACTGGAAATTAATGACACCAGTCACTTGACAAGAGCTGAGTACCACAGTGTGACACTTCGTCTCAGCAGGAATGTCTCTGTCACACACCGACAACATTCCTGACCACTAATGGGAGGGGACGGGGGTGACAACTCCCCCCCTCCTCTACAGCGTGTCCCCTTGGGTGCTGATCCGGGTGTGTCAGAATAAATAGTTGGTGTTCATATCACAGCGGAGGAGGAACGACAGAACAAACACACAGACAGCACAAACAGGTCTGCAGAGAGCGTTCTTGAGTGACATGCCAGTGAGGGATTGTGTCAAGCAGGTGGAGGAATCTTCCTTGTTCGTTCACACCTGAAACTTTAAGTCAGAAGTCAAACTGTCAAGTTGAGGTACAAAAGCAGCTCTCCTAATGTGACTGTGCGTGTCTTTCCTCTCACCTGTAGAGCTATTTATCAGTCTAGTGTTGGAGATATCAGCTGCAGAGATGTCTGCCTTCTCTCCAGTATAATGGAACTAGATGACACTCAGCTTGTGTTGCTCAAAGCGCCAAAAATATAAATCTGAAAAACTCAACAGCAATGTCTCTTTCTAGAAATAATGACCCGGTTACTCAGGACGATCCACAGACCTTAGTGTGAGCAGTTTCATGTAGGAACTATTTTCTGTCTACCAAACTACACCCAGCGACCATGTCACTGTGCAGAAGGAAGCGTGCATCTACTGCTAGCTCACCTAGCACCACTGAGCTAGCTAACGTTACAGCTCAGACAAAGAGGACGCCATTGATGTTTACATCTCGCTCTCTCTCGTTCTACTCCGCTACATTTACATTACTGCAAAGGTAAAAATGATACCCACAAAAACAGCTGGTCAACCTCTAAAATCTGGTGCACATATAGACTGAACAAACCAACCGTATATAAGCATGAAAGCAGATTTTTCCTGATGAAGTTATTTAAGCACAAAAACCAAAAAGAGTATGTCCTCCTTACTTTCTACTCGTACTGATGACTTTTGAGGATGTTGACCATCATCTGTCTGTTCGTACACAGGACTCAGGCCACCGATCTGGCTGTGGTGATTTCTCGCATGCAGAAGAATGCAGACCAAGTAGAGAAGAATATCCTGTCGTCAGAGCAGCTACTGAGTGAGGTAAGATACAGCCACGTGATTTTTATTTTGTTTTGGAGCCTATGTTTTTTGCGAAATTCGTTATTTTTATAGAATAAACATTACAGGGTCCATCCCTGTAAATAAAGTGGTATTAAAACAAGCTTTGGAAGGAAAACCACCAGAACTAATGCTATGTCATTAATCAGCATGTTCAGTGCTCCAAACCAACTTTAAAGAACACTTAAACCCACGAAAATGACCATCAATTACTCGCCACGTGTTGGAAGAGAACTTTGTTTTTCTCACATGTCTCCACAATGAACGAAGAATCCAAAAAAGGTGAATTGTCTTCATGAATTTAAGTCATTGAGGGCCATGTTTTAAATCAGCAAAACTATATAAAAACATCCGTTTACACACTCTCACACAACTCGAGCAGTACAATCCAAGTCTTATTTATCCAGTTGCTCAGTTCTTCACAAACACATACACACATGCGCACTTGCCCAGGCACACTTCACTGGCTGTGCATGAGACATCGAAATGTTTCACTGAAAATGCATGTGTTTGTGAAGTACTGAGCGTACGACTGGATGAATGAGACTTGGATTATACTGCTTGAGCTGTGTGAGAGTTTACAAAGTCATGTTGATATCTAGTTGTTAAACATGGCCTGCCTTTACCTCAATTCATGAAGAATTTTCTCAGTTTTTGAATTCTCCGTCCACCGTGGAGGCATGCGAGAAAAAACAATGTATTCCTCATAAATTCAAAGTTACACACTTTAAATAACTGATATACAAATGGTCATTTCTGAAGTTTCCCTGTAAAACTTAACAAAACTTAAAGCTTTTTCAAGATCAGATAAGCCCTGAAACACGTGATTGTTGAAGTATTTTCTGTGCGTGTGTGTGTGTGTAGGACACAGAGCGTGATAGGAAGAAGCTGCCCCTGATCCACCAGAGGGAGAATGCAGACAACCTGGCGGAGGCTGAGGGGCTGCTGAAGGATCTCTTTATGGACGTTGACAAAGCCAAGAGGCTGCAGCACCCGCAGGCCGCCGAGATAGAGCGAGAGTGAGTTTATCCTGGAGTGTCACAGACAGACACACACAGGCACGCATACCAACGGACACACCTAAAACTTGCTGCGTGGCATACCATCAAGACGTGCTCGCCACAAAATGTCATTTCCACATTCCCTTTTACTGCTCAACACACCCATCTACTTACCAGTGACTGAAACTCCTCCGTGTCTGCTCTCCCCTTTCACAGTGTGAAAAACCTCCATGATCGCTGGGTGAAGGACTGTGCCATCTACAGGGAACTATATGCCCTGCCACTAGTTTTGGACCCGAAACAAAAGATCGGCTGGGGTCCTCTGCTGGATGAAAAACTGGTCGGTTTGAGCTTTGTCAATTTTGGCTTTTAGTAGATAAACATCTTTGTAGTTAGTAAGAGTCACAGGCTAAGCAGTCCCTGATTAGTATCACTGTGATTTACAGAAACAGCTGAAGGCAGACGCCTATGGCCCCAATCTGATCGATGTAGAGAAGCAGATAGCAGCACACAACATCCTGCACCAGGAGATTGAGGCCTACAGCGACCAGCTGCAGCCCAGCACCACCACTTCACAGGTAACAGCACAAAACAAACAGACATTCACTCTGCAGGACCATGGAGGGATTACTGAACGGGCCTACTGGGCACAGGCCCAAGGGCCCAAAGCGTCAGGGGCCCATGGGCCTTCACCTGCAAAATGTTACTCAAATTAGCACATATCAACCATGGAGAATCTCAAAATGACCACCATGAGACACAAAACGGCTACAAAGCAACGCAAAAGACAACACATTCTCACTCCAACCTCGTCACATACTGACGTTTGGTCATGAACTTTCCACGTCCACCTATGTCCTTGTCCCGCCGCGTTTCCCTGTGACACTGCTGGGCATCATTAAACTATGAGTGCAACCGGCTGCATATCATGCCGGCATTAAAGGATGCCTTTTCCCGTTGGTTTCTGACACCGCAAGTCACTGCCTGAGGGCCGGATTTCGACAACTCAGCCACCATGTAACAGGGATGGTAAATAGTTATTACTGCGATGTTATGGCATTGTTACTGTTTGTCCAGAAAGCACTACTGACACGTTATATATCAGTGGTTCCCAACTGGTGGGTCGCGGTCCAAAAGTGGGTCATGGGTCCATTCTAAATGGACTGCAAGCGACTTGCAAATGTCTCGTTTGTGTAAAACACACTGAAGTATAGTGAATGCCGGCACTGAGCTTTTATTTTGAAGCGCTGTTTCCTGCTGGAGAGTGAGTGACTAATGAACAGCTACTTAAGAGAGACAGCAACAACCTCGCCGACATGGCCAATGCTGAATATATTTAAGCGTGTGGACTTTGAACGACTTAGGAGAAATCTGGACCCTGTGTCTGGACCAGGTGGGAACCACTGTTATATATATCACACTAGAGGCTGATGCTATTGTGCTATGTGTCACGCCCGTCAGGCCTCTTTTGATTCTGCACTGCAGGGATGCTGTGTAAAATCACACACTGGAGCAGCCTGATGCTGCTGTTGTTTGGTTCTGTGTAGAAATGCAAAGCAGGCTTGAAGAAGGGAGTTCGAAGCGGCTGTATAGCCTGATCTCTGCGCAGTGAAGGAAATGTGGCGGCAGGACACAGCTGTGACAAGAAAGAGGAACAGGTTGCACAGAATCCTGTCATTACTGCGATAGCTCATGTTTAACAGGTCAGATAGTAATATTCAGGCGTACAGCTCCGCCCCTTCATGCAGCTGTGATGCCAAATGAAAGACAGGGAGGAAGTGATGACAGTCAGACAGGTAACTCCAATGGAGAGAGGCAAAGGGAAATGTGACTTTTCATTTTGTCACGTATTGTGAGTTTTCGAAACAAATTGATCAGTAAGACGCATCTGAATCAGTGGGCAAGGTTTGTATGTGTGACGATTTTCTTTGGATGACGGATTAAAAATCGGAAAAAAACAGTCTCAGTTTGCAAAGGCCTTGACTGACACAATTTAACTACAAAGAGACACAAAATGATCAAAAAACACACAAAATGACCTCAAAGAGACGCAAAACAACAACAAGAAGCAAAAGCACCACACAGTCTGTGTGTCTTGCTCCTATGTAGAAGAGGTGGTGAGGCCATTTGCATATCTGTGCCCAGGGGCCCATCGTCTCATAATCTGCCAATGTGCAGGACGTCATGCAGGATGATTCATTTACCTGTTTCTTCTTCATCTTTGTCTGTAGGAGCAGTACGACGCCCTCAAAGAGAAATATGCCAACCTTTACGTGAGTTACTTTCTTTACACTTGTTGACTTTTAGGGTTCAATGTGCGACTTGTGTTATTAGAAAAAGTTCAGTTAAGTTCAGATGGACGTGTATATGGGGATGTGTGTATGTAATGTGTTAACCTTGCATGCACATTGTGTGTTCTGCAGGAGAGCTCCCAGCAGAGACGCAACCACCTGGCCTCTCTGTACGAGTACGTGCAGAGCTGCAGTAAGGAGCTGGTCTACCTGTCGGGCCAGCAGGAGAGGATCCTCAACAGAGACTGGAGTGATCGCATGACCGACCCCCCAGGCGTCCGCATGGAGTATGAGGTGAGGGGGTGATGTCATTATTGTCTGATTATAATGTCCCAGCTCATTGTCTTGTGATCAGACAAAGGTGCAGGGCGGAGAGATTTGGGAAAGAAGGACATTAAAACTTTGTTTGTCAACTTGCCTTGAAGCATATTCCTTTAGGGGCCAGTCACACCGGCTCAGGACCAGACTGGTGTAACCAGTATCGTACATGTTTAACCGCTGGGGTAATTTAAATACTTGAAACACTCTGTCATGTGTCCTACATATCACCTGTGTTGTTTCTGTTTATACACACAGAAATTCAAAAACAATGGACTTCTGGCGCATGAGAGTGAGATCAACAAGCTGCAGGAGGAAGGAGAGCGTCTCATTGAATCCAAACATCCTGGCAGCTCAACAGTAAAGGTGCAGCTATGTCAGACTTTAAAAATATATCTGTGTGATAACTGAGATAAATCATCACAGTGCCCAAGATGACAAAGGACTTCTTTTGTTCAAATAAACTGAAACTGGTTGGGATGAACATGATTTTAAATGAACTGAGGCGAATGTCTTCATCAGGCACACAGAGACGCTGTACAGGCCGAGTGGCAAGCCTTCCTCAACCTGTGTCTAGCACAGGAGACACACCTGGACAACATTGAAGACTACAAGAAGGTAGAGAGCCTCTGAATGCACCACACTATGATAGACTGTTCTTGTTTGATATCAGCCGGCTTGTTGTTAAGAAGTGAATGTTTGTCTGATGCAGTTCCAGCTGGATGCAGAGACGTTGTCCGAGTCCCTGGACAGGCTCAGTTCCACCATGGACCCAAAGTCTCTGGCTGAAAAGAGCAACCCTGAAGTCCTGTTGGCGCTGGAGGTACAACAGTGTTTTTCAAAACTCAGCGTTTCTGTGCAGCTGTAGAAAGTCTTTAAGAGTTTGGAAATGTTGCAAAAGCCTGTTGGGTTCAGTGATTTAAGAAAGTAATAGCCGGGTCTGTATTTTTTACAGTGTAATAAATATGACCTCAGAATTTCCTCTGTGACAAAGAGGAGAGACGCACCTTGTTTATTTCTACAAGTTTCAGTACTCTGGTCGGTCACCGCCTGTGCTAACTTACAGTATTTGTTTAGTCATTACAGTTTGCAGAGGTCCTTTCCAAGAAGCAGGTTTACTGAGTTATTAGGATATTTTTGAGTGAAAACCCAGAACAGGCCAGTATGTATTAAACTTCTTTAAGCATGGTCTGAACCAGTGGTTCCCAACTGGTCCGGCCATGGGGTCCATTTTTCTCTTTGTTCATTAGTTCAATGTGCACATATATTCAGCATCATATCATCAAGCTAGTTTTCTGTGTCCATCAAGTAGCTGTCCATTAGTCACTCACTCCACAGCAGGAAACAGCACTTTAAAATAAAAGCTCTGTGCTGAAAATTCACTGTCCTTAAAACTAAAGTGTAGTTTTTTACAAAATTGACATGTCTGCGACCCACTTTCAGACTTCGACTCACCAGTCTGGAAACACAGATTCAGAGATGGAGAGAAAATGTTGCTCATACTTTAGCCCTCTGCTAACCAGAGCTAAAGGCTAACAGCTGCGGCTTCAGTCATACACAGGTTAGACCTGGTGCTGCTGCTGTGACACCTGGCACTGGGGGTTTGTGCTGGCTGAATTCGTGCCACTACAGCCGCTGATCAGATGTCTGTGTCATAAGCTGCTGCCTGCTCTCCTCCTGCGAAGCAATCCACAGCGGCAGGAAGTGAAGTAGAGGGACTAGCTGGATAATTATTGTCTCATTTGTGATCTGATAAAAAGGCAGAGAGCAGGGCAAGGAGGGGCCAAGCAAATGAGCTGCCTGCAACTCTATAATGAAATAAGATTAAATAAATCAATCAATAAGAAACACTGGGTTACTGTATGAAGTGCGTGCATATACTCATGGTTGTTTGGTGGGAAGGGATTAGGAAAGAGAGCTGCATCAAATTCAGATGGGCCTTTTCTTCCTTTTCCAGATTTCTCCCTCCGACAGCTTTAATAAAAAATGCTAATGTCGGGGATTAGCATTATATCCTTGCTTATTTGTGTTGGCTCTGTTCTAATTTAACAATCCCCTCAGGGAGATGAACCAGCAGTGAAGAGGAACGAGCAGCGCCTGGCTGCCCTCAAGGAGCTCAGCAGCAGCGTCGTGCCTCTGAAGCTACGCCGAATGCGGCCCAGCAAACCCACCACTGTAGTGTCCCTGTGTGACTGGGCCGATGAAGATGTAGGACGATCAGCATTTAATTTAATTTAATTATTTTATATAAAAACATAATTTCCTGTGACAAAAAAGGCAAAACATCATGTTCTCTGTGTGTTTCAGGACACAGTGAGGCGTGGTGAGGTGCTAAACCTCAAGTCCAACGCCGACAATAAGAACTGGGAGCTTCAGACCAACAGCGGGAGGATCAGGACTCTCCCTGGTGCATGTTTCATGGTCCCACCACCCGATGCTGAGGCCCTGGACAAAGTTAACAGGTACAGAGTGCAAACTGACCACTCACAGTACACCCTTAGAAATAAAGGTGCTAACAAGAACCACATAGGGTTCTTTGACTTGTCCCTATAGGAGAGCCCTTTTTGCATCCTGGTGGAACCTTTTATAAAGGTTTATAAACCTTTGGTTTGGGCATGAAAGGCTTTTATAAAACCTTTTATACCCCTCTCCATTAAATAAGCACAGGTTCTTGAACCGGTTCTATAACGGATGGAAGGTTACCTCCTGGATATTACTTGGCTGGCTGAGTAACCCTTTAGATATCACTCCAGTTAGAGAGTATGGTGGAGACTTAAAACACCTATTTTGAAAGGAAATAACTTGGGTCGAGGCATCTGATGCAGGCGTCTTTGTACTAACGGTGGAATGAATAGTGTTTGCAGTGGTCTGCAAAAAAAATTACAAACAACATACAGGATTTAGGGAAATAATGAGCCCTATACAGAAATAATATCAAAGTAAATGGTAAATGGACCTGCACTTGTATAGTGCCTTTCTAGTCATCTGACCAGTCAAGCGCCTTTTTACACTACGAGTGACATTCACCCATTCACACTCACACACATGAACACACTGGTGTCCAAGGCTGCCATGCAGGGTGCCACCTGCCACTCAGTTTTTAACACACTTACACACCGATGGAACAGCCACCAGGAGCAATTTGAGGTTCAGTATCTTGTTCAAGGGTACTTCGACATGCAGACTGGAGGATAAAACCTCAGCCATTCAGGAGGAACTTTCTTGGAATCTATATATGAGTGTATATTTATGTGTGTGTGTGTGTGTGTGTGTGTGTGTGTGTATGTGTGTGTGCTCAGTCTCGAGAGAGCGCTGAACGACCTGAAGAGCAATAGATCTGCACTCATGGCCTCCTTGAAGAGCCCCACTGTGGAGGTGGTCCGGCCTCAGAAGGCAGGTGAGAAGAAAATCATTCAAAAAGGACACTCATATTTTCTCCTCCTTGGCTAAAAGACCATGAAAGAGTCTTTGATGGGATGAGATTGATGAGATTTGGTTTTACCCAACATTTCATTGTACAGTTATTGTCTTTGCTTGTCCTCAGTTGCTGTTCAAAGTGCTCCAGAGGATCCCAGAGCTGCAGAGCTTGCCAAGGAACTAGACAGGATCAACCAAGCCCTGGATCGGAGCGAAAAAGAAATCCTGAGTCGACTCAGAGCTCCGCTGGACAACCGCAACCCCACACAAGACCTGACAAACAGGCTGCAAGACCACGAGGTAAACATGAACATTATGCTTTGATGATATGACATAAATTACAGTGTCGTTGTCTCAGCATGTTCATGTCTTGTTGTTATCTGTAACACCATATCACTTTGCCCTCCAGAAATCTGCTCAGACTGTAAGAAAGCTGGAGTCTGAGAAGTCTGCGGTTCAGAGAGAGATGGAGCCTATTTTGGCCAATAAGCCCCTGGGACCCACCGCCTCCATCCTGCCCCTTAAACTCAGCACAGCCAACAACAAGCTCGATGACCTCAACACCCTCATTGATCTTTATAATAAAAAGTAAGAATCAGTGAAATCATAGCTGCTCAGTTCAATACGCTCAGCATTTTTGCTAACTTGCTAACAGTGGCTAATGTTAGCAAATATTGCTTACAATCATAAACTGTATAAAATAATGGACGTAGCCACCGTAACACCACCAATTGTTTTGTGGACTCTCGTTTTAAAGTCTCGGGTTTGGTATTTTGGCCATTGCAATCTTGGATTTTTAGAGCCACAAGTGACCATATTTGGAGGGTGTAGATAACCCTAATGCTAGCTGCTAGCTTGGTTAGTACAGTGCATTTACAACTATGGTTGACTGTGATAATGCTAATGCATTTTGAAGCCTTGAGTTTGGTATTTTGGCCATAGCAATCTTGGATTTTTGGAGCCACAAGTGTTCATATTTTGGCAAGAAGGTTGAGATAACCCTAACACTAGCTGCTAGCTTGGTTAGCATGGTGCATTTACAGATATGGTTGACTGTGATAATGCAAATGCTATTGCTAATTGTTGTAAGTGTAAATTGACTTCATGAACAAAAAAACTCCCACATTGAAACAGAGAGAGCTATAGAGACAGAGGTGCTAATCCTTTGAAATGCTGTTATCTAATGTTTTTAGCTAGCTACAGGCATTTTGTTAGCATTTATCCTTTGGTTTTGCTCTCCAGTGAGTGTGGTTTTCAGAGAATGACACGTTGCTCTCGCCGTGGTAGCGCTTTTTCAACGGAGAGCACCCATCTGATACACAAAGCAATCACACCCTTAACTTTGCATAACTTAACCTTCATTAAAATGTAAATAGTAGAACTTTACAAAAATTCCCCCCATGTACAGTTGTCATGAATGATGAAATTACCTATGGTGACCAAAAACTGTTTCTTGTACCAGCTGTAAACATGTTTATTTCAGCTGTAAAGTTGGGCATTTTATCATGGGGGTCTATGGGGATTGACTCGCTCTTGGAGCCAGCCTCAAGTGGCCATTAGAGGAACTGCAGTTTTTAGCACTTCTTGTTGGCCTCCTTTTCCAGCCCTAGAGGTTGCCCCTATCCTATAACAAAGTTTGCAAACCTCATTACTCTTCTTTGTTATTGTTACGGTGGCTTAGCATCCACTGTTAAGCATAACAGTAGATTAACATTATCCCTTAATTGTCATTTCTGGCTGCTGTTTAACAAAAGTGACAAAGTTTCTTTCCATCAAATGCTCCCATATAGGCAAATGACATATCTACGAGTAGCTGCGCATTTTTATTTTGAAAAATTACGTTGATTTATTTTTGTGTTTCTATCCTCTCAACCAGAGCTACAGCCTCCATGTATTTGGAGAAGCAGAAGCAGAATGTGGAAGGCATCGTCTCTGGGTTTGAGGAGCAGCTAGCCAAAGATGGCACCATTCTTGATCAACCCAATGCCCTCCCGAGTCGCAACCAGCAGTTGCAGGTGTTGTACTTTATAATGCAACCAAGAAAAGTCAAAGATTTAACAGTTTTAGGATCAGCTCATCAAAGGTAATACATCGCCTAAAGAGATCCAAACCTGTTGTGTCCTTTCTCCTTATTCCAAACAGGCTATGTATAAAGATGTGGCCTCAAAGAAGGATGAGCTGAATAAACTAGGCAGAGACCTGGACCTGACAGCGCAAGCATGCAGCTCCCTGCAGCAAAGTTTCAATGAATACTGTCCTGACATTGGCCGTCAGGAGAATGAGGTGAAACAGCTGAAGAATCGTTACACAAATGTCAATAATCAGCTCCAGGAAAGGTGAGTGAAACATGATTCAGGAACTGTTATAACTGTTTATTACACGGCTCTATTAAATGCTGTATTCTGATTGGTCAGTAGCGGCATTCTGCGGTCTGATATTACTGTGTAATGACCGCTGCTAGTAGCAACGGTCATTACACACAGTTGCTATGTAGCCCAGCGTTGCTAGGGATGCTGCCCTGCAACACTGCAGCTGTCAAACAACTTCCGAGGGAAAAAACAAACAGAAGTGGCTGATTTTAACGGATGCCGCTGAAGAAAAAGAACACCTACGGACTTTCTCTGCCAAAAACAAAAGAAGACGGATTTGAATACACACTCGGCAGTCATGCTTAATGACATTTTACGCGAGTTTTATGCCTCGGTTCAGTCCACTAAGCCTGGGTGAGTACAAAACTTTCACCAAAAGTTGTCGAATCCGGTCGGTTTTAATGCACTTCGCAGAGGCAGACAACATTATTTATTTAACTGATAATTAGCCGTGTAATAAGCGGGATAATGTATAATGAGTCGGTGAATACTGGGAAAATAACTCCCGACAGGGGAATGAAAACCCCTCTGCTGCGCGTCGGAGTTCTATTCCCCTGTCGGGAGTTATTTTCCCAGTATTCACCGGCTCATTATACATTATCCCTTACATGTGTGTTTTTTACATCCTCACAAATATGTTTTTATCTAAAACTGGGAACATGTCATTGAAGATGAGGGATGTTTTTGATATTTCCCTTTAGGTCTGGTCTCGTAAAGGAAGCAGCCAATAAAAACCAAGATTTCCAGAATGCTGTTCAGTCACTGGATTTCTTCTTGGTCAATTTGCCTGATAATAAGATCAAACCCACTGATGATGTGGCGGAGATAACAGCCAAGCAGAAGTCTCAGAAGGTGAGTGGAAGCATTTCTTCACATAGGTTCGATTGACTTCAACTTCAATATACAAACTAACTCAAGTCTGTGTGTTTTTTGGATTACATGTCTTGTTTAGAGAGTGCTGGAGGACATCAACAAGAAATTAGGTGATTTAGATCGAGTCAAGAATCTTTCCCGTGATCTGCAGAGTGTCTTGAATGTGAGTTTGCAAAATATGAGTGTCCCCATTTACAGTTGATTAGATAAGCCCCTCCAAGTACATAAACCTTTGATGTTTCAATATATTCTCTCTCAGGAGTATGATCTCCGGTCAAACTCCTACCGTGGCACTCTGATTGATAGCGATGAAGATGACGATGATGACGATGATGATGATGAGCCGGTCCCAAAGAAACGTCAAACTTACACTATGGCTCAGGCTGTACAGAGAAAGGTACACTTATAAACAATCGCCCAAAGACAGCTAAGAACTTGTGACAATTCTCTTCTTTATCTGCAAATTTTCACTCTGCTGTCTTCAATTTCCAAACTCATTTTACCCTCTGCTTCTACTACAGGAGAAAGATCTACTGAACCTTTTCTCTGAGGTGTCTGCAGAAAACGACCAGCTACTCAACCAGTTGGAGACGACAAAGAACATTAAGGCCAGGGTATGATATTATTGAATCAAAATAACATCAACATCCACTCAAGTAATAGTAGAATAATTCCTGGTGATCCCTCCCAAAATTATCATTTCCTTTGTCCTTTTCTTCATGTGCAGAATGAAGAGAAAGTTAGTCAGGTGGTGGTCAGTCAACAGCTGCAGTTACAGAGCCAGAAGAAGGACCTGGAGGAGAGTGACAGTCTGAAAAGAGATTTAAATGAGGAGATTGAAAGGCGCTTACATGCTGAAAGAGACCTGGAAACATACCGTAACAGGTTTGTGTCTCTGAGGAGTAGGAGAGGAGTGGAGAGGTTGGAGGAGAAGGAGGTGGTGCAGTACTATCGTGACCCCAAACTGGAGGTGGAACTACAGTCCCTGCGAAAAAAGATCCAGGATGAGGCAGTGAAGAGGTCAAGAACCAATGCAGAGATAGAAGTCATCAATCAAAGGATTATCAAATTGGAAACACAGCTGATGCAAATTGAACCCAGACTGGTGACCAAGGTTCTGACTGAATATGAGAAAGACCCGCAGCTTGACAGAGAAGCTGTCAGGATCAGAGAAGAGATGCAAAGGATACGACTGGAGCTAGACACAAGAGATACTGAAAAAATTCATGTGAAAAATGAGCTTACGGTTCTGTCTCAGCAGAAACCAAAAATCAGGGAGAAGGTTGTTAAGAAAGAAGTGGTGAGGCTCGAAAAGGATCCAGAGATGCTGAAAGCTGTTCTCACATTCCAGAGTAACATCGCAGAGGAAGAGCTCCAGTGCAAGACGCTCAATGATAGAATTTTTAGTGTAAGGAGCGAGATAAACACACTAGAGATGGTCATTCCCACCATCCAACCCAAGGTAGTCAGCAAGGTGGTGAAGCAAGTACAGCAAGATCCAGAAACTGTGGAAGAGGCGAAGAAACTTCGAATTGCCTTGGAGGAGGAGAAAGATGAGAATGCTATCTTGATGAAGGACCTGACCACCCTTCAGCTGCGTTATGGTGAGGTGGAGAAGATCAGGCCTAAAGTCGAGGTCAAGGAGATCATCAATGAGATCTACAGAGTTGATCCCGAGACAGAAGTTGAGTTGGTACGTCTGAGGAAAGAGCTGCAAGATTGCGGCGTTAACCGTACAGAACTGGAGAAAGAAGTCAAGTTGCTGATGACAACTCTGACCACCCTGCGTGCTCAGAAACCCAAAGTGGAGTACAAGGAGGTGACCCAAGAGGTGATCAAAGAGGAGAAAAGCCCAGAGGTCACCAGGGAATTGCAAAGGCTATCCAACCAAGTTTCCCGGCTGCAAGTCAACTATGAAAGCATCCTAGAGCTGCTGACGCACCTACGTAAAGAAAGAGATGAGCTGAAAGCTGAAAAATCCAAGGTGGAGACCAAGCTGGTCAATAAAGAGCTCATCAAATATGAGAATGATCCTCTTCTTGAGAAAGAGGCTGACAGCCTTCGGAGGAGTGTAAGAGAAGAGATTCACCAACGCCGCAGTGTGGAGGAGTTGCTCTTTGACCTCCAGAACCAATACATTGTCCTTGAAAGGCAGAAGCCAGAGGAGAAGATTGTTATGCAGGAGGTGGTGCGTCTTCAGAAAGACCCCAAGCAGATCGTGGAGCATGACAAGTTGAACAAGAATCTGGATGATGAAATGAAAACCCGTAGGAAGCTTGAATTAGAGGTCAGACAGCTCAGAGGCCTGATTCAAGAAAAAGAGAGTACCATAGCTCAGATGGACGATCGTCAGAAGAAGATTCAAGTAGAGTCCGAGCTCAGGCAGATCAAAATGCGCATTCTGGAACTGGAAAATGCTCCGCCACCCGTTGAGGAAAAGATTGTCATTGAGGAGGTCCTGAAAGTAGAGAGGGACCCTAAGCTGGAAAAACTAACTGATGGCTTACGCACAGACATGGAGACTGAGAGCACAAATATCAGTCGTCTAGAGAGAGAAATCCGCAACCTGAGGCTCAAGTTGGAAATTCTGCAAAAGGAGAAGTCACTTGAGAAGGTGGTTTACAGAGAAGTGGTGCGTGTAGAGAAAGACCCGGCAGTAGAGGCTGAAAGAGAACATCTAAGAGAGCTTGTAGCGCACGAGAGGAACCTCAGACGTGAACAAGAGGCCAACACTCAGAACATCCAAATCAAAATTACCCACGTACAGACATCAAAGTCTGTGACTACTAAGGAGGAGACCACTCTCATTGCCAACAGAGATGCTCTGCAGAGAGAGAAGGAGGATCTCCTCAGACAGCTCAAATTGTTAGAGTCTCAGAGACAGAACATCAGCATAACCTTCCAGCAACAGTCCAAGCTGATGAGTGAGAGAAACCAGTTGCTACGGCAGAGAAGTCTTAAGACATCCTCTGAAATACAACGGCTGGAGAAAGAAATCCTCAATGAAAAAGACAAAATACACCAGAGAGATGTACTCATCCTCGAGCTGCTGAACAGCGTCAAGAAAGAGGACCAAACTGAAACTCACACCAGGGAGACAAACCTTTCCACGAGGATCACCATCCTGGATCCAGAAACCGGTAAAGACATGTCTCCCTATGATGCCTACTTGCAGGGGCTAATTGATCGCAACCACTACATTCACCTGTCAGAGCTGGAGTGCGACTGGGAGGAAATAACTTCAACTGGTCCAGATGGGGATACTACAATTCTGCAAGATCGCAAAAGTGGGAAGCAGTACTCTATCAAGGATGCCCTGAGGGCTGGTCGTATGACCCAGTATGACCTGCAGCGCTACAAGGATGGGAAACTATCCATCGCTGAGTTTGCGCTCCTTGTTGCAGGGGAAACCAGAACACCTGTTGTTCCTCCAATACCAATACCAATTCCAAAGTCACCCACCAGACCTCCCCCAGCCTCTCCTTTGAACTCCATGCCACCCTCCCTGAGGACCTCCTACCCCAGCCTCAACAGTCAGCACAGTGGCAGTACAAGCAACCTCAGTACTTCAGGAGGTGAAGAGCATTTCCCCATCTCTGGTATTTTGGACACCACCACTGACAGCCGCATGTCTGTTAGAAGTGCCATGACCCGCAAACTCATTGACCCCGACACTGCTTTGAAGCTGCTGGAGGCACAAGCAGCCTGCGGGGGAATCGTCGATCTCACCAAAAAGGACAAACTGTCCGTCCACAAGGCAGCTGAACGCGGTCTCATCGACACAAGTGACATGTACAAGCTTCTGAACGCCCAGAAGGCCTTCACTGGAGTCGAGGACCCCGTGACCAAGGAGCGTCTGGCAGTGGGACAGGCTGCACAGAAAGGGTTTATTCCCAAAGAAAATGCCAAGAGGTACATGGAGGCACAATATCTGACCGGTGGGTTTGTGAATCCTTCTAAAGCTGGCCGCCTCAGTGTCAAAGATGCTCTCGCCAGTAATATTATTGACAGCACAACAGCTGATGAGCTACAAAATGAGGCTTCCTACACGAAAGAGCTGGTAGACCCCATCACCAAAGAGAATATATCATACAAGCAGGCGATGGATCGGTGTAAGAGAGATGTCAGCACAGGGCTCCTGCTGCTTCCTGCAGCCTCTACTGATGCTGCAAGTGCCCCGTCATACTCAAACTATCGTTTCAGCTCTTCCTACAAATAATCTAGATGTGAAGTTTAGGATGTTTTACTTGCTGCAGCAACTGGTGCTGGAGGGTGTGTGATAACGCTAAGTGATCCATAGGGCTGACCCGAATCCTTTAAAGCCTTGAAGCTGCAATCGTCGCCATGGTAACTGACGTCCAAATCCTTATTTTAATGCTTAGTTTTTTGTTTTGTTTTTTTCATCTGTAAACTGGCGGAAGAAGCCGAAATGAGCAGTCTTTGACCCCCGTTTCAACCAATTAAATTGTGACGTGGAAAAGGATCAGGTGAGACGAATTGCGGACAGGTATGTGCGGCTGGCAACTGTAGTGAATTGCTTGCGTTGTGTCTTGTGATGCTGTGTGACCCGCGGAGTTTCAAGTTATTAATAACTTTCAGAAACATTGTGTGCAATAGTCCACCTTCTCTTTCCTCTCTGTATCATTCTTCCTCACACACACAGCAGCACCAAGTCCTGCTAAAGTCGCGTTAGGTTCGGGTGGTTGATTACTGTATATGAGTATGATTGATTACTATTACCCCTCCCCCTCGCCCAAGTTCCCATCAAGTCAATTCGAAGCTTTGAATATTTGCGAATAATCAGTGCAGCTTCAAAGCCCCAAAAATGATATTCGGGACAGCCCTACTGATTCATGTAAAGATAAAAATGAAATGTTCGTACACTTGTTGAAAACACTGTGGGGGAAAAAAACATTCTTGGTGGAACTGTACATGTGGATCTGCTTTTTTTCAGTGCTATTTTTGGGTCTGCTGTAAAAATGAGGAACATGTTTGTTTTATATGCTAAATTGTTTTTCAGTGCTCTCAAGCAAAATCCTCATTAAACTCTACAAGCCTCACTTTTTTTTCGGTCTTGTTATTTTAAATATTATCAGTAAATTCATCACAAACGTGTGTAAGTTGAATCAATTTGATATATATAGTAGACGAGCTTTGGGGTGTTCACAGCATGTGGAACAATGTTGACAAACATAGATTTATCAGTTGGGACTTGGTGTTACAATCCCTGGAGTTTCAGCCCGCTTCATGCCAGAGCATAGGTGTGACGTGACCACAGGGCAGAGCCACCCCCTCACACATCGTCAGTTGTGCACCTCAACATCATTGGGTGTTTCAGTCTTTATCGCAAGACACCCTCTGTTGAGGGAGGCCCACCACAGGCTGATCAGGCCTGGGTGTGTGTCAGAAGGTTGGTTCCTCCATGGTCACCTAGGGGCCCAGATGGGATCCTGTCTCTTCAGCCATAGCCAGTGACTGCATCTCTCTGCTGTACTGGACAGATCCTTCACCACTTTCATCTCGGCTTACCCATGAATCCCGATTTCCTCGAGGAGCCTAGACGAAGCCACTGCAGCCTACCTCAATCAGTCGCACCTCAGCTTTCTAACCTCTAGTTGCAGCTTCACTTACAAGGTCAGCGTAGCGCAGTCTCTTGCGTTCAAATGCATCCTCCATGGCATCCTCCCAAGAGACAAGGGGCTTCATTCTGACCTCTGCTTTTTAGCCCTCTAACAGCAGTTGTACTATCTTAGTGCTCATTAGCAAGTGTTACCATGCTAACGTGTTAAACTAAAATGTTGAAACTGCTGTTAGCATGTTAGCCTCACAGAGCTGCTAGTGTGTCATCTTGCCATTAATATTAACATGGGAGCTATAAAATTTATGATGCATGTCTTCCCATTTCCAGAAACAACTTGCTCTGTGCATCAGACAGTGAATCATCTTCTGTCTCTAACAGCTGTAATGCAATATATTAATATACAATGCTCGTAAACCCTGGCAAGTCATATGCTTGGAAATGATGGATTAAGGATACAGATTAAATATGACTCAAGCATGTAGTGTATTAAGGTTAACAGGGTCAGACTCAGGTCTACATGGATGAGACATGTATCTGATAGAAGACTGCCTAGGCATGTGGAACACAAGAATACTTAGCACCTCAGACTGCAGCACTGTACCCTATCAGCAGGCATCTGTAAATGAACACTGTAATAATGGGTTGGCTTTTTTTGTGTCTCACAAAAAACAAATATAAACGAAGGGCTGATATCCCTTCTTCCTCTCAGGGGTTAAAAGGTGACGGTAGGAAAATTGTCTGAAAGATCCTGTTCAACTGAACAGTGGAGGTTCCAGTAAATGGTGTTGATGTGGGAATACGCAGCCTCTCCGCTGGGACGTCTGCCTGCCAGATTACCCGGTGACTGAAAGGACTTTGTGGGATTACTGCACATGAGCCTGTCTGGAGGCTGAAGTGGCCCCACTCTACGTCTAGAGGGGGAGTGAAGGATGTTCCCTGGTGTCATCTCACTTCAAGTACATGTTGCTATAATGACAAAACCATCTTGCAGTGTAGCGTGGCCTCATATTAATGTCCTGTCTTTCCAGCAAATTGTACCACCTGTAGGCTGGAAACAAATTCTGGATTCTGTGGTGTTTTTCTCCAGTGTCTATCAATGGCACAGTGACCTAAGTGCATGTGTGACGTCAGCTTTCCGAAAATAAAAAGCCTGCTTAATAGCCCAGAATACAACAGCATCACATACAGTATGTTAAAACACAAATGGTACATTTGCACTGAGTGATGGTAATTGGCAGCTCTTTTCTGTTTTTCCTGCATCATTATTGTCATAATACCAGTCTGCAGTGCTAATGGTTTAAACCTGACAATGAGCATTTGCACATTTGTCTCCTATTCACTCTATAAATGAGGATGACGACACCTCCTGTACGCCTGCCTTACAATCATGCTAACAGCCTATCAACTAGTATTTAAAGCACTCTTCTTCAGTGTGTTTTCCCTTTTCTACGACAGGAACAGTGACAATATTCAGAAAAAAAAACTATGTTGCCAGATCAGACAAACACTTTATTACTGCCATTGGAAACTGATTGTCAAAACGCACATAATCATAAGAATAAAAAGTATGAGCCATAAGCATCTTCATCATTCATTGACAAACTCCCAACGGTCCTATACTAAAATGCATTTACTAAAATTGTCTTGTCTCGTGATTGCCGAAGGAAATAAACTCCAGTGAAGGTCAGACTTCCCCGACAGCCAACTGTGCAAGATGCCAGCTGGCAGCATCAGCTTGAAACCAATGATGCTGAGAGCCATTTTCATTTTGCAAATTTCTGTCTGTATCGTTGTCCTCGATCTGTAATATTAACCTCCATGAAGTTCCTTTGACCTGTGAGATTTACAATGAAAACATTGTTGATTTGTGCTTTTTATTGCATATTGGTGTTTTAATTTTTGTGTCAACTTGTGTCATGATGTACTTGGATACCAGTCTGTTGGTATCTCCAGTTAGTGATGTGCAGTGTGTAAAATCTAGTGAATCACTAGCACAGATCTAGTGCTACTAGTGTATCTTAATGTGACTGTAGGATAGTGTTAGAATAAAGATACATTTGTCAGTTTGCCTCTGACTTCAGCTCTTGGAAAAACAATAAATGAAATATCATTTAGCAAGCAGCATTTCTTTCTTCTTTTTTTTTTTAAACTTCCGTTGCTGCTTTAACAACATATTGGTTGGTTATAACATGAAAGTATTTACAAACAATTTTACAACACTCACTATGTGCTGCTGCTAATTGGAGTTCTGAGTCATTTTTGAGGTGATGACAAGGTTTGTCCTTCAGGAGTAGCAGGAGGTGCTCACCCTGGCATGTTAGTGGATTAAATGGTGACTGTGTCATGGATTAAAGCTCCATTCAAAAGAACAAGGCCTCCCACTGGCTGGCCTGAGTAGAGTTCAGAGACAGCTGAAGATACTTACATGAGGACAGTTACATTATACTGAAGCATCATGATAATATCCTAATTATAAATGATGGTGGTATGAGGTAAACACTATAGTAAAAGAAACTCATGAAAACGTTATTCAAAAATCATGAAAAAATGTCATACTATAGTATGTCGTCTCAAATCATGAAAAAAAGTCAGAGTATAGTATGTCATCTAAAATCATGAAAAAATGTCATAGTATAGTATGTCGTTCAAAATCATGAATGAAAGTCATAGTATAGTATGAATTCATATTCATGAAAGAAAGTCATAGTATAGTATGTCGTCCCAAATCATGAAAAAAAGTCAAAGTATAGTATGTCGTTCAGAATCATGAAAAAATGTCAGATTATAGTATGTCATCCAAAATCATGAAAAAAGTCATAGTATAGCATGTCGTCCAAAATCATGAAAAAAAATGTGATAGTATAGTATGTCGTTCAAAATCATGAAAAAAAGTCAAAGTATAGTATGTCGTTCAGAATCATGAAAAAATGTCAGATTATAGTATGTCATCCAAAATCATGAAAAAAAGTCATAGTATAGCATGTCGTCCAAAATCATGAAAAAAAATGTGATAGTATAGTATGTCGTCCCAAATCATGAAAAAAAGTCATAGTATAGTATGTCGTCCAAAATCATGAAAAAATGTCATAGTATAGTATGTCATCCAAAATCATGAAAAAAAGTCATAGTATAGTATGTCGTTCAAAATCGTGAAAAAAAGTCATAGTATAGTATGCCGTTCAAAATCGTGAAAAAAAGGCATAGTATAATATGCTGTTCAAAATCATTAAAGAACGTTATAGTATAGTATGTCGTCCCAAATCATGAAAAAATGTCATAGTATAGTATGTCGTTCAAAATCATGAAAAAAATGTCATAGTGCAGTATGTTGTCCAAAATCATGAAAAAATGTCATAGTATAATATGTCGTTCAAAATCATGAAAAAAATGTCATAGTATAGCATGTCGTCCAAAATCATGAAAAAATATCATAGTATAGTATGTTGTCCATAATCATGAAAAAAATGTCATAGTATAGCGTGTCGTCCATAATCATGAAAAATGTCAAAGTATAGCATGTCGTCCCAAACCATGAATAAAAGTCATAATATAGTATGTTGTTCAAAATCATGAAAAAAATGTCATAATATAGTATGTCGTTCAAAATCATGAAAAAAAGGCATAGTATAGTATGTCGTCCAAAATCATGAAAAAAATGTCATAGTATAGTATGTCATCCAAAATCATGAAAAAAATGTCATAGTATAGTATGTTGTTCAAAATCATGAAAAAAATGTCATAATATAGTATGTCGTTCAAAATCATGAAAAAAATGTCATAGTATAGTATGTCGTCCAAAATCATGAAAAAAATGTCATAGTATAGTATGTCATCCAAAATCATGAAAAAAAGTCATAGTATAGTATGTCGTTCAAAATCGTGAAAAAAAGTCATAGTATAGTATGCCGTTCAAAATCGTGAAAAAAAGGCATAGTATAATATGCTGTTCAAAATCATTAAAGAACGTTATAGTATAGTATGTCGTCCCAAATCATGAAAAAATGTCATAGTATAGTATGTCGTTCAAAATCATGAAAAAAATGTCATAGTGCAGTATGTTGTCCAAAATCATGAAAAAATGTCATAGTATAATATGTCGTTCAAAATCATGAAAAAAATGTCATAGTATAGCATGTCGTCCAAAATCATGAAAAAATATCATAGTATAGTATGTTGTCCATAATCATGAAAAAAATGTCATAGTATAGCGTGTCGTCCATAATCATGAAAAATGTCAAAGTATAGCATGTCGTCCCAAACCATGAATAAAAGTCATAATATAGTATGTTGTTCAAAATCATGAAAAAAATGTCATAATATAGTATGTCGTTCAAAATCATGAAAAAAAGGCATAGTATAGCATGTTGTTCAAAATTATGAAAAAATGTCATAGTATAGTATGTCGTCCCAAATAATGGAAAAAATGTCAGTATAGTATGTCGTTCAAAATCATGAAAAAAATGTCATAGTATAGTATGTCGTCCCAAATCATGGAAAAAATGTCATAGTATAGTATGTCGTTCAAAATCGTGAAAAAAAGGCATAGTATAGTATGCTGTTTAAAATCATTAAAGAACGTTATAGTATAGTATGTCGTTCAAAATCATGAAAAAATGTGATAGTATAGTATGTTGTTCAAAATCATGAAAAAAATGTGATAGTATAGTATGTCGTTCAAAATCATGAAAAAAATGTCATAGTATAGCATGTCGTCCAAAATCATGAAAAAATATCATAGTATAGTATGTCGTCCATAATCATGAAAAAAAGTCATAGTATAGTATGTCGTCCCAAATCATGAAAAAATGTCATAGTATAGTATGTCGTTCAGAATCATGGAAAAAAGTAAAAGTATAGCATGTCGTCCAAAATCATGAAAAAATATGATAGTATAGTATGTCGTCCAAAATCATGGAAAAAATGTCATAGTATAGTATGTCGTCCAAAATCGTGAAAAAATGTCATAGTATAGTATGTCGTTCAGAATCATCAAAAAAAGTCATAGTATAGCATGTCGTTCAAAATCGTGAAAAAAAACGCATAGCATAGTATGTTGTTCAAAATCATGAAAGAACGTTATAGTATAGTATGTCGTCCATAATCATGAAAAATGTCAAAGTATAGCATGTCGTCCCAAATCATGAATAAAAGTCATAGTATAGCATGTCGTCTCAAATCATGAAAAAATGTGATAGTATAGTATGTCGTTCAAAATCATGAAAAAAAGTCATAGTATAGTATGTCGTTCAAAATTATGAAAAAAAAGGCATAGAATAGTATGTCGTTCAGAATCATGAAAAAAGTCAAAGTATAGTATGTCGTTCAAAATCATGAAAAAAGGCATAATATAGTATGTTGTTCAAAATCATGAAAGGATGTTATAGTATAGTATGTCGTTCAAAATCATGAAAAAAGTCATAGTATAGTATGTCGTCCAAAATCATGAAAAAAGGCATAATATAGTATGTTGTTCA
The DNA here is from genome assembly GCF_041903045.1 of Epinephelus lanceolatus. Taxonomy (NCBI): domain Eukaryota; kingdom Metazoa; phylum Chordata; class Actinopteri; order Perciformes; family Serranidae; genus Epinephelus; species Epinephelus lanceolatus. The sequence goes on from NC_135751.1 coordinate 39,498,236, forward strand.
AAATCATGAAAGAATGTGATAGTATAGCATGTCGTTCAAAATCATGAAAAAAGTCATAGTATAGCATGTCGTTCAAAATTGTGAAAAAAGTCATAGAATAGTATGTCGTTCAAAATCATGAAAAAAAGTCATAGTATAGTATGTTGTTCAAAATCATGAAAAAAGTCATAGTATAGTATGTTGTTCAAAATCACGAAAAAAAAGTCAGTATAGTATTTTGTTCAGAATCATGAAAAAAAAAGTCAAAGTATAGTATGTTGTTCAGAATCATGAAAAAAAGTCATAGTATAAAATGTCATTCAAAATCATGAAAAAAATGTGATAGTATAGTATGTCGTTCAAAATCATGAAAAACAGTCATAGTATAGTATGTCGTTCAAAATCATGAAAATAAAGTCATAGAATAGTATGTCGTTCAAAATCATGAAAAAAGGCATAGTATAGTATGTCGTTCAAAATCATGAAAATAAAGTCATAGAATAGTATGTCATTCAAAATCGAGAAAAAATGTGATAGTATAGTATGTCGTTCAAAATCGTGAAAAAAGTCATAGTATAGTATGTTGTTCAGAATCATGAAAAAAAGTCATAGTATAAAATGTCATTCAAAATCATGAAAAAAATGTGATAGTATAGTATGTCGTTCAAAATCATGAAAAAAAGTCATAGTATAGTATGTTGTTCAAAATCACGAAAAAAAAGTCAGTATAGTATTTTGTTCAGAATCATGAAAAAAAAGTCAAAGTATAGTATGTTGTTCAGAATCATGAAAAAAAGTCATAGTATAAAATGTCATTCAAAATCATGAAAAAAATGTGATAGTATAGTATGTCGTTCAAAATCGTGAAAAAAGTCATAGTATAGTATGTCATTCCAAATCATGAAAAAATGTCATAGTAGTATGTAATTCAAAATCATGAAAATAAAGTCATAGAATAGTATGTCGTTCAAAATCATGAAAAAATGTCATAGTATAGTATGTTGTCCAAAATCATGAAAACAAGTCATAGTAGTATGTCGTTCAAAATCGTGAAAAAAGTTATAGGTATGTCATTCAAAGTCGTGAAAAAATGTCATAGTAGTATGTAATTAAAAATCGTGAGAAAAAGTCAAAGTATAGTATGTCGTCCAAAATCATGAAAAAAAGTCAAAGTTGTATGTCGTTGAAAATTGTGAACAAAAAGTCATTTTACAGTATGTCATTCAAAATCATGAAAAAAAAGTCATGGTATAGTATGTTGTTGAAAATTGTGAAAAATAGTCATAGTATAGTATGTCGTCCAAAATCATGAAAAATGTCATAGTATAGTATGTCGTTGAAAATTGTGAACAAAAAGTCATTTTACAGTATGTCGTTCAAAATCATGAAAAAAAAAGTCATAGTATAGTATGTCGGTCAAAATCATGAAAAATGTCATAGTATAGTATGTCTTTGAAAATTGTGAACAAAAAGTCATTTTACAGTATGTCGTTCAAAATCATGAAAAAAAGTCATAGTGTCGTTCAACATCGTGAAAAGACGTCATAGTTAGTATGTTGGTCAAAATCATAAAAAATGTCATAGTTTAATGTCATTCAAACTTGTGAAAAAGTCATAGTATAGTATGTCATCAAACACTGTGAACAAATTCATAGTATGTAAGAAAGAATTTCACCATAGCGCCATTGTATGGTATGACATCAAAACTTTCATAAAAACGTCATAGTACAGTTTGCTATTCAAACTAAATTTGTCACAAAAAAATTTCTGAGGAATTTCATAACATAGTATGACATAAAAACTATCAAACAAAAAGTCTTCCTACAGTGCCTAGTCTTTCAACGTGAGGCCCACGAGTCATTGGTGTCCCTCAAAAACATTTTATGACTCCTGAACGCGACATGATTTGCTTGCACCATATTTCATTATCCGTGATCCATTCAAACATTAACCCATGTTTAATGGGTGGTTACCGCCCTCATGTGATAATGACGCATTAAAGGGAATGTGTGACTGGATGAACTTGTCAATCAGTGCATGATGTACTTACTTCTTCAAGACAAAATCAAAAACATTCGACATTTCATCTTAGAAAACAGTATAAAACATTTTATTTAAAGTGTGATATGTAACAGACACAAACCTTTAAAAAAAAACATCACAATACAAAGTGTGGATGAGCTGATGAGTGCATCCCCTTCTAAATCCCACGACGTTTACAGTAGCTAAAGCCCCCTAATAGAGCTGGAGGAGCTGTGGTTGAGCAGCTAAAGCTCGGCCGCTGACGTCAGTCCATTGTTGTGTGAGGCCAGAATGGTGCTAAGCAGGAGCAGCTTACTGTGCAGCCATGACTCCAAATGTGTACCACAAATGCACCACGGCATAGAGTCTAACAGAGTAAACTTTTTACATATAATACATCACATTGCAGTAAAGTACATTCTTGGTTTTATTGTACATGATAAGAGAATTTCACATCAGACTCAGTTTGGATGATGAAGTCCAACAAACCAGAGAAAGCAGCCACAGAAAATCCTACAGAGACAACAACACTGACTTTAAATCAAAGACAACCTGTGCAGGTATCTCAGTGACACACGTCACCATCACGTCATACATCAACATGTTCATCAGTCTTTGTCAGTGGCAGAGTCAAGGGATGCTGAGGGAAACGGATCGCCTCGCTGTTGCGCCGCATGTAGGCGTGGCCGCTGATGGGGTACCACATCTCCATGAAGGTCAGGTTGGCCACGGTGATGGAGCAGCGCCCCAGCACCTTGAAGCCTGACTTCCTGTAGAAGGGAACGAGGAAGTCCTCGCACATGAGCACCGCTCGGCGCACGTTGGGCAGGCAGCGGAGGTACTGCAGGTAGCGCCACATCAGGATGGGACCTTTGCCCTGCTGCCTGAAGGTGCGGTGGACGGCGAGGACGTGGATGTGGACGGTGGAGCCGCGGGGCTTGTGGAGAGTCAGCGCGTCCTGGAGCACAGAGATCATATTTACTGATCATATAGTGCTGATTGAAACTGTGTAGCTCTCTGTTAAGTTTTTAGAAAGCCTTTTGCTTTCCCCCATGTGTGTAACCGAAATAAAAAAATATTAATTAATTCATATATATGATGATCGGATGTCAATGAAGAACTGGAAAGAAGCAGGGTGTCTTACTGTGGTGAGTCTTTCCTGGTCCCACAGAGAGCCGATGATAAAAGCCACCAGCCGGCCCTCCTCGAACCAGCCCATGGACAGCTCTGGACACAGTGTGAGGAAGTGACGCACCTCGTCCAGGTGGAGAGGGCACTCGCCTGACACTGAGATAAATGCTGAGAGACAGACAGACAGAGACAGAATGAGAAAAGCCGTGCGTAAAAATGGTTTGGCACTACTTTTACGCACGCTAATTCCGGTACAAATAGTCTAATGACAGCTCCCTTTGTGTTGAGTAATTCATATTCAACATGTTTAAAAATGAAATAAAATAATATCTTATCAGTGACCTAATTAAACTCAAAAAGGAGAACTGGATTTGTCGATGCCACACATGGTTTTACACACTCGCTATCAGTGCTTTCACTCGACGGATTTGTACTCCAGCTCCAGCAGAGCGGATTATTGCTTCAGTATATGACGGATAATAAGTGTGACTTACCTTCTCGTTCGATTTCAAACACGCTTATGGCATCCTGCGTGTTGAGCGGTCGGACTTCGCTCGCGGGGAGCGTGTGTCTCCTCTGGACACCGGGCGAAACAGAAGGCGCAGGCTGCATTGGTTTGATGAAAGGCTGCGCGCCAACAACGGACATCCTACGGTTATTAACACTCTCCCCTCCAAAAGCACTTCCTCAGATGTCTCCTCGTCTCCCGCTGTGCAGGATCACCTCTGTGGGGCCCTGCGAGGAGAACAGGATGAGTTATGTCTGTATTTATAGGACAGCTTTCCAGCTCTGATCCAGCGGCTCATTTGCATTTGAATTATTTGATGTCAGTGAGTGAGTGAAGGTCAACACTGTGTGGGGCAATTTACCGAACCCTGCAATTAACTGCGTCTGTTGATGCTGTTTGGTTTTTGTCTCTATTGACAGATAATTATTTCCTATGAACGGCCACCTCTGGTGTTTTTATAGCAGCTCTGCCACGTATGTTCAGTGGGAGGCGCACTGACCCAGGATCAACACAGCTCACAAAACTTTGCTCAAAGTGACAGTAAAATGTTCACACTGTATTTCAAGACATCACAAGTAAAGGTTCAGTGCAGTCAATTCAAAGTACATCAGTGTCCTTCTCCTCCATCACCGCCTCCTGATACAAAAATGAAACCCAAACACCTCACACTCTGATGTTTCCACACACACACACACACACACACTTACCGGAGGATGCTGTGGTGACAGTTGTTCTGTTCTGCGGACTGAGCAGCTCTTCTCCTCTGTCTCTGTGTCACCTGCTGAACCACAGACGTCTCTCTTCATTATGAAGTGATTATTACTATGAGTCACATGATGAAGGATTACACAGGTTGTTTCCACAACTCGGCGCATTACTGTCTCGTTATCTCCCCTCTGACAGAGCACAGCGCGTTCACTTCGCTGTGTTTTGGACAAAATAACCTTCGTGAATATTAGAAATATTATTAGACTTTGATTCATTTTGACAGCCGTTATACCAAAAAGGAAAAATCACGATATTGATTTAATGAAGTGAGTAAGACAGGGCCGTGATCACATATTATACCCTGGGGTTGGGTGACATACCACACTATCTCTGTTTTTAAGTGCCATTCTCATGGAATACTATTCTATGATATTTGGCATATTATACTATGACTTTTAAAAAACTATTATTGTTCACATTTCCATGGCAAACTACACTATGACTTTTTAATAGAATTTTGTAAAACATATTATACCATGACTTTTTAAATGGCATTTTTCATGGCTTTCTATACTGTGACGTTCTATGAGATGTTTCATGCTATAGCCTATACTGAGACTTATTAGTGGCATTTTTCATGACATACTCTATTAGAACTTTTTTCATGGCATTTTTTTATTACATACTATATTATGTTTTTTTAGTGACATACCATACTATGACTTTTGTATCATATATTATGATTTTTTTAAATGGCATATTACACAGACACATACTACACTATCACTTTTTTAAATAGCTTTTTTTTTAAAAAACAAAAACAAAAACAAAACAAACACATGACGTTTTTAATGGCATTTCTTTTAAATACTATACTGTGATTTTTTTTAATGGCATTTTTTATGGCATACAATACTTTGTCTTTTTTAATGGCTTTTTTTTAATACTATAATGTGACTTTAAACATTTTTTAACACACTATACTATAGTGTTTTATGACATTTTGATGACATGCTATATTATGACTTTTTAAATGGCATTTTTTTGACATACTATACTGTGTTTTTTTTAATGGCATTTTCTTTTTTTTTAACATATAACTTTTTTTTAATGGCATTTTTTTACATACTATACAATGATGTTTTTAATGGCATTTTGTAATGACATACTTTAATTCTTTTTAATGGCTTTTTTCCCATACTATAATGTTTTTAATGGCAAACCACCACCTGGTTTGCCTTTAATGGACAGGACAGTGTGAGAAATGGGGGAGAGAGAGAGACAGTGGGGGGACGACATGCAGCCAGAGTCAAACTTGCAACCGCTGCAGCGAGGCATCACCTCTATACATGGGGCGCCTGCACTATCCACTACGCTACCGATGCCCCTGTGACTTATTTTTTTAAATGGCTCTTTTATGGCAAACAATACCATGTCATTTTATGAGATTTTTTTTTTTAATGGCATACACATACTACATTATGACTTTTTTAATAGCATTTTTTTTTAACATACTTTCACATTTAATGGCATTTTTATGACACAATATACTAAAATTTTTTAATGGCTTTTTTTGGGCAAACATACTATGACGTTTTTGCCAAATTTGAGGAAACTCTCTCAAGGCATTCTTGAAATATGACATTCATGACAATGAAACAAAGGCAAGGTCACCATGACCCTTGACCTTTGACCACCAAATTAGAATCAGGTCATTGTTAAGTCCAAGTGGACATTTGTGCAAATTTGAAAAAAAAAAATCCTCAAAGTGTTCTTGACATATTGCTGTCACAAGAATAAGACAAATGCAAGGTCACAGTGACCTTAACCTTTGACCACCAATTTAGAATCAGTTTATTGTTGAATCCAAGTGGACATTTGTGCCAAATCTGAAGAAATTCTCTCAAGGTGTTCTTGAAATATTGGGTTTAGAAGAATGAGACAAACACAAGATCACATTGTCCTTGATCGTTGACCACCAAAATCTAACCAGTTCATTCAGTCCAAGTGGATGTTTGTGCCAAATTTGAGAAAACTCCCTCAAGGCCTTCATCAAGGTGACATTGCTTTCAGGAGAATGAGGGGAATGCAAGGACACAGTGATCTTGACTTTTGACCAAAAAAAATCAAATTAGTATATTGTTAAGTATTAGTGGACATGTGTGCCAAATTTGAAGAAATTCTCTCAAAGTGTTCTTGAAATATTGGGTTTAGAAGAATGAGACAAACACAAGATCACATTGTCCTTGATCGTTGACCACCAAAATCTAACCAGTTCATTCAGTCCAAGTGGATGTTTGTGCCAAATTTGAGAAAACTCCCTCAAGGCCTTCAGATATCTCGTTCACAATAATAAGATGAATGCAAGGTCCCAGTGACCTTGACCTTCGATCACCAATTTAAAATCAGTTCATTGTCAAGTGGATGTTTGTGCCAAATTTAAAGAAATTTCCTCAATGTGACAAACACACGAGACTACGAGACAAACCACCAAAATTTAACCAGTTCATTAAGTCCAAAATGGATGTTTGTGCCACATTTGAGGAAACTCCCTCAAGGTGTTCTTGAGATATCGTGTTCATTAGAATGAGATGCACGCAAGGTCCCAGTGACCTTTACCTTTGACCACTAAATCAGAATTAGTGGATGCTTGTGCCAAATTTGAAGAAACTCCCTCAAGGAGTTCCTGAGATGTCGTGTTCATGAGAATAAGACATACGAAAACAAAAAGCAGGCTATCGTTGGCGTGGAGACATAAAAGGTACCTAAATGTGCGTCACTGAAGTGACGCTGATTGGTGACATTTTTCTGACAAAGTTTAAAAATGGATTACTAATGTGATGACCTATAACTCATTAGACATACATGACATCATCATGGACTAAAGGAATTTGTGCTATAAATAGCTTATAAATACAACGTGAGTGAGTTGGGCTCCATAGACTTTAATGTATCATATAGCTCCTAATAATTCATAAACTGTACATGTCATGATAATGAGCATAGGTACAGTTGATCGATGTGCAATACTGAGCATTTTGAAATATGAATGGAGTTTGCACTGTATACAATAGCAGATATAAATACAGTTGATGTCTATTGGATTGTTTTTAAATCTTAATAACTCAAAAAGTATAAAAGTTATCAATAAGAAAAGTCATAGCACCCATCTACAAAGAATCCCGCACGGTTCGACATATCAATTGTTGTGGTAACATACAAGCTGTAGCAGGACATACAAATCAAAGAAAAATCAGCTTCCCACTATTGTCTCATTACATATGCAAATTTATGAATATTTTATGAAAATACCTTCGGCATGGTTCAATATATGAACAGTATATGTGGCATAAATGGGTTTTGAGTTTTGAGAGAGCGAAAAAAGGCACAGAAGAAGAAGAAGAAGAAGAAGAAGAAGAAGAAAGCAAAAGAGCATGAGTGTGATCGCTGCTTTCAGCACTCACACCAAAAATAATTACAAGTCAGCACTGACCTACTGTCAAACATCATCATGAGAAAACAAAACCGTCAAAAAAGAGCAACGTTTTGTAGCACTGAGGCAACAAGGCAGCTTACAGTCACATTTCTATATTCATATGCAAGCAAACAATCCTAGCATAGGACTGGAAAAATACTATTCAGTTACAGTTTGACTAACATAACTAAACTGATTCATATGATGGACATACTGTATATACTGTAGATTGATGCAAAAATAAAGTTGCTTTCATCCTGATCTGTTCCTTCCCAATATAGCGGCGCTGTTATTTTAGCATCTGGAAGCATTTTAAACAGCTGAATACTGGTCCAACCAAAGACTGTATATAAAGATGGACAACACGTCTTCACTTCCTCCCACGGTGCAAAAATGAAGCCAAAATATCCCGGATACAGCTGCTGCCATCTTGTGCTTGTGACGTCATTTGGAGCTGAAGTCTGTGCAGTAGTGATCTCCGCCGTACCGAGCTCCCGCCGTCCGACCAATCGCGAGCAGCGCCATTAATCACAAGCACAATGATTGGCACACACAGCTTAAACCCCCCCTTTCAATAGTATCAAATAACATGTTCGCATCCCAACTTGTCAAATATCGCCGCTTTGTCTGTGGACTTTTTATATTTAGCTAATGTTAACTTTGCATTCTGGTACCTGTTGCACTGTCCGTGTCTGTAACGACTAACAACCAGTCTGAGCTCCATTTTTGTCTTCAGCAACTGTGTGTTGAACATGTGACATTGATATAAGAAATAAAACCACACGAGTTTCACCAGACATAGTGAAAAAGTATTAAATCAGAGTTTGCAGAGGAGAATGACACGTAGACTGACAGGTCCGTCACTCTGTCTTTCCCCGCCTGGTTTCATTCTCAACCTATATTACAAAATAAACTCAGCAACAAACTTTCCTGCTCACATGAGCTTTTAAATTCCACACCTGTTTCCAGTGCATTTTAAACTCTGTGTTAGTTGTCTGTGTATTATTAAAGGATTTTCAACTACAGTCAGATTGCCGTGGTTATATTTTTGGACTGCCTGCCTACACGGCTTTTACACTGAGTGAGCTGGGCAGTCATTGTTTTTTATCTTTAAGTGACTCTTTGCCTCATCCTGAAGTGCACCTGATATTTTACAGCTAACTACACAGAGCCTTAACCCAGTGCTGCACTCCCTATTTCCCCTCAATGTCCGGGGATTGTTGGGCCCATCCACCTCCCCTCCCGCCCGACATACAGGGACTTTACAGCTCTTTTTATAATGTTGCTGTTGGTGGCGTTACAAGCTGTTGCTGCACGGCAGTGTATCATATCACCATGAAAGGAGCCTTTGTGTGTCAGTATCTGACGCTAAAATCACTCACAAAGCGGCGGCCTTTGATGAGTTGAGAATGATAACGGGCTGCAAATAGCTACTTAAAACCAAAATCAGAAAAACAAAAACTTGAACAAACATCAGCGTGATAAGACCTGCCCAAAATGACAGACACCACATTTGGGGAAAAATTAGTTTGTCCCAACAGGGGGTGGGGGGCTCCACTTTTGGGGAGCTGTCACATTGTCCATCTTTATGATACAGTCGACCGGTCCAGCAGAGGATAATTATCATCACCTCATGAGCTCAATCAGAGGGTTCATGTGTCTGTAATGTGTGCAGGTTTTTTAGTCGACGATGTCTGCACATGTGTATCTGTTTTTGTGCATTATTGAAGTAAAGCACTTCTATCTGTGATGCAGCTCAGCTCCCATTCAGGTTACTGAAGTACTCGACGCATTATGGAAGTTGCTATGGCGTTATGCAGCCCTGCAGCTTGAGGAGGGGTAAGGCAGAGTAGTGCTTCTTTAAAACTTTAAGTGGGGTTGGTAAAGAGAGCGTTGGGGGTCCAACTGCTGGTGTCTGCTAAGGTTTAGGAATATGGGGATTTTGTTGCTGAGATCATGCTGCTTGTGTTTGGAGAGATGAGATCTTTACAGACATGGACCAGAGGGGCAGGAAGAGGGTCCCTATTCAAGCTGGGAGGAAGTATCTGTGTTGGGGCTGAGAGGTGATTCGCTGATGGGGGAGCAAAAGTTAAGGCTTTCCCTCCTCTACTCTGGCTGGGGCGCCGGCGTCTCATTGGCGTTGTTGTCGGTGATCTTGTTTTCCAGCTCGTCGTCGGACAGGAGGTCCAAGGAAGTTCCCTCGACCTGAAGAGGACGTCTGCCTGGGCGAGTGGAGGAGAAGCTGATGGGGCCGCCGCGCCTGCAGGTAAAGGTAAAAAACAAAGGTCAGAGAAGAAAAAGAAAAAATAACTGCTCACGAATTGTGAATGTCAGACAGTGAATGCGTCTGTCTGCTTCACCGTACCTGAGGCGGTTCTTGAGTGTGTGAACCTCGCGGCTCAGGCCCTCGCTGGCCTCGGTGGCGTCATCCAGCTCTCTCTGCAGTTTCCTGCGTGAGGCATTGGCCCTCGTGGCTTCTTCCTCTGCCTCCTCCAGCTGACGCTTCAGCTGCTTCATACGAGAGCTAGCCTTTTCCACCTTCACACACACACACACACACACACACACACACAAGAAATAAATAAATCCTCAAAAAATAAAAAACGTGATCAAAGGACTCTATTTAGGGGCAGCAGGGTCGGAAGGTGACCTGACTGATCTTTCTTAAAACCAAAGTGGGGCTAAACAATTTGTGGGAGACGGGAGGCATCATTTTCATGTCAGCTCCTTGGGGAGAAATCATCAGCGTTTGTATTTATTGATTTGATGATTTTATTTCCCACAGTAGCGAGTGAGGGGAGTCTGCTGCTCACAGACAGACGGGGAGCTGACTAATCAGTGAATATTCTGTTAATGTGTAAAAACACATGATTTGAGCAGCTGTCTGTGCAGATTACGCTTCACTAAACGTGATAGAAATAGACTCAGGCCCTGATCACACAGGACGTGTTTTAGCAGCTGGAGGCGGCTTTTTGTGTTCTTAATGCTTTTTGCTCACAGTTTTTGTGTTGCAACACGCCTTATGTTCCTGTGTTTCAGGCGCCTGGCATTTTTCCCAGAACGCTATGAACTCGAGTTGAAAAAACTTCAACTCAAAGTGGAAAAGCGCCCCACGTCATCTCCACTTTTTTCCCCATTGTCCAATCGGATGATTTGAGAGGCGGGCCTTCTGTGGTGGTCACGACAACAAGTTTAAGTTGGTAAACAATGGAGGAGAAACTGGTGGTAGTGGTTACTGGATACCCAGAGCTATACGGCCTGATGATAGACAGCAGGTTGTCAAACTGCCCCTGAGTCGTCCTAAAATCTGCCTGTAAACGTCCATGATGGAGGAGAAGCTCCTGGACCAACTGGTGGTACTCCCCATGATCCAGCCTCTTTTTTAGGGTCTCATGTACCCACACAGATCTCTGTTTATCTGCTGACAGCCTCTCACCCTCAACCAGAGCTACAGACAGTACCCTCTGCCTCAACATGTCAGGAACTACACACTGATCAACGGTATATTAATTTACACAGGAAGGTTAGTGTAAGGACATGATGGGGTGGTCACCTGGCAACAATATGAAGGCGCAGCAAGCGCTTTTTTTTCACTAGTGGCATTCAGTATCTGCAAAATGTCTCTGTGTGATCGACACAGCAGCGTTAACGACAGCTTCGTCAGACATACTTGTTCTTTAAACTGGTCGGCGTGGCGACGCTCATCCTCCACTTGCATGCAGATTTCTTTCAGCTTCTTCTCGGTCCTTCTCACGGTCTTGTTGGCGGCTGCTCGCTCCCTTCGATTCAGAACAAGTAAAGGTCAAAGAGACAAAGCCAGATTTAGTGTTACAGGTAAAATATGTTTTAGTTCATTTCATATTTCAGCCTGGTTTATGGTTTTTGAACTATCAGTTTTAGTAAAGAGGACAGCGTATTGAGCTCTCACTTGGCCTCCTGCTCCAGCTGTTCCTCCAGCTGTGCTATCTTGGCCTCCAGGGCGGTGATGGAGGCCTTGAACCTGTTCTTCACAGAACCCTCCAGCTCTCCCAGCTTGGCCCGCAGCTCCTTGTTTTGACGCTCCAGTTGCTGCCGAGCGTTTTCGCTCTTCTGTCCCGTGCTGCGCTCTGCACTCAGCTCTGTGGTCAGGGTGTCCACCTGAGGGACAGAGAGAGAGGAGGAGGTGAAGATATGTTGCACAGGCTGATTAAGAATTCTCCCAGAACACCAGAAGCAGTCCATTGAAAATAGGGATAAATAAAGATGATCAGTGACGATGTTCTCTAATCCTGTTCCAATATTACACCGCACCTGCATGGTTGTCTTTCTGAAGCGGTCGTTGAGCAGCTCCATGTTGCCCTGCTCCTCTTCCAGCTCCTCCTCCAGCTGAGCGATGCGAGCCTCCAGCCTCCTCTTCTCATCCATCAGAGCAGACCTGACACACACAGATGAAGAACATCCAAATATAATATCGCAAAATGGAAATAAAATGTTCAGAAAAGCCTGCCTGGAGAGCAAAACAGCTTCGGCTTGAGAAGAATGTGCTCTGATATAATAATCTCCATTCATCTTGTGCCGGTTAAAAAACAATATAAACAAGGAGATGCGTCTGTCCACAGATAACATGGTGAGGGTGAGGATAACTTACTTTCCAGAGGTGCTGTTTGAGATTTCATCTTGCAGCTCATCTCGTTCCTGCTCTGCGTGGCGTCGGCCCCTCTCAGATGCTGCCAGGTCCTGCAGGGAAAGGTCAAAAGTTAAACATAAGAATCATACTTGTGTTCGGCCATGTCGTCTAGCTAGTTTGCTGTCTCTGTCACGTAGCTGTCTGTTAGTCAGTCACGTCACTTAAAAATAAAAGCTCTGTACCTGAAATTCACTGTACTTTAAAAATAAAGTGTTTTTTGTTTGTTTGTTTTTTTGTTTTTTTACAAACTTGATATATTTGCGAGTCACTTGCGGCCCATTCAGAAGGTTGCATTCAGTCCACCAGTTGGGATCCACTCATCTAATAGATACAGTCAGTATTTATGGGAACCCCCACAAAACGTCACATCCATTCACACTAAGGGGGAAAACAAAGCATTTGCTACCATGCTGAAGAGTTGCTGCATGTCAAAAAAAGAGATAAAAATCCAGAGTTAAAGGGTATTTTTTAACCTGGACCCTATTTTCCCATGTTTTTCTGTCTTAAGTGCTTATTGGGAACAACATTTTAAAAAACTGGTCCAATATCGCAGCAGTAGCCGACTGCAAAGAAACACTAGTGGCATGTTTGCACAGTCAATTTATGCCCACTTAAAGTGTTTGTTTTTGCCACGGACAGGCTCAGATTATTATTGTGTCTGACATTATAGAAAGGATCCTTACGGAGACAGACCCTTTTTTAAAGAGTAGGATCCTTTCTGATTAACCAGAAACAGCCCCAAAATCACTATCGTCAGACCCACCAGACTCCATTTAAATAAACAGTAATTTTATCACTGTAAAACACAATTCATTTAATGTTGACAAAAACACATAAAACTCATAAAAGCTGTCTTGGCTTGTCTTTCTACTGTTTTAGCAATCACCAGCTCTGGTATGGTTGAAATAAACCCTTAATTCACCCTTTAAGATGTAAAAATATGCTGGCCTCTATACATGCTTAAATGATTGTTTTTTAAATGGAGTCTGGTGTGTTTGGTAAAGGTGAATTCAGGGCTGTTTCTGGTTTAACAAAAAGAATTTAACGCTTTATCCGAACAGCCACTGGTAAAAAAGTTGTGAGCCTCCAATGAACCTGCAGCTCTCAAGGTTGCAAATCCCTGCTAACGTTAAAGCACATTGTCAGAACAGATGCTAACAGGTGTCTCATATGTGAGTTTAAAAAACACGGTTTCTAAGAATTTACAGGCTTGGGTAAAGGACTATTTTCCCCCTCGCCGACCAGTTGACCTCTACAACAAACATTACAAAATGTCTGCAAATCAGATTGATATTTTGTCCTGTACCTCATGCAGCTGTACAATCTCAGCCTCCAGACTCTTCAGTTTCTTCTCATTTTCCTTGGATATGGCGAAAATATCATCTCTAGAAGCGCGGGCGTCTTCTAACTCTCGCTGGTAGTCCTTCATTTGGGCCTGACGGAAAAAACAAATGGCTGTAGTGCTTAGAATCAGAGTGGTTTGAATGGAGAATATGTGTGATTCAAACATTAAATCTGTACCTGTAACTTGCGCAGCTGTTTGATGGCTTCATCTCGAGCCTTGTTGGCTCCCTCTATGTGACCCTCTATATCCTTCAGATCCATCTCCAGCTTCTTTTTAGCAGCTACAGCCAAACCTCTCTGCTTCCTCTCGTCCTCCAGCTCTGCCTCCATCTCTCGCACCTGAGGGGGAGCCAGTGCAAGTTATTAGTGTGCTGGGATTTAACTGTTAACTGTTGTTGTGTAATGTACAATGTGTGATTCTGCACCTGCTTGACTAACGCTCTCTTCTTCTCATCGTTCTGGTCGTCCCGGCCCTGGAGGTCTCTCTCATACTGGGCTTTCATGGCCTGCATGTTGACCTCCAGACGCAGCTTGGCGTCCTCTGTGGCCTGCAGCTCGTCCTCCAGCTCCTCCAGCTGAGTCTTCATCTCCTCCAGCTGCTGCTCCAGAGTACGCTTGGACTTCTCTAGCTCGTGGACCTGATGGGGAGGAGATAAACAGAAGGCGATCAGTGAGGCTGCTGCTGAACTGTCACAGCAACTCACACATGCTTTATTCATCCTAACACTCACATTCTTGCCCACGTCGTCCTTGGAGCTCATCAGATCTTCCATTTCGGCACGAAGCTGCTTGTTAACCCTCTCCAGCTCCTCTTTGGCCTCCAGCGCCTCGTCCAGAGCTCTGGCCATAGACAGAGCTTTGGTCTCCTTCTCCCTGGCCTCAGCTTCAGCACGGTCACGCTCTTCAGCATAACGGGCTGAGATGCTCTTCTCTTCAGCCAGCATCTGCAGAGCAGGACGACATCAGATTGTGGAGCCGCATTTTATGAAAATTACTTGTGTAATTTGGAAGATGCTAGTTAGCCAGTTAGCACATTAACAACACAACCTGATGCTGAAAGAACAAAGGATATTTACTGTGCACCAGTGAATAATAACACAAAAAGTTAAGAGATGTTTCTGCTACAGAGCTCAATGGCTAAAATAATAATCTTAGCTAATAAGTTTGTTTCAACCTTACGTCCTTTTGACTTAAGCCAATTGTTTACTTTCCTCACTTCAGTTTCTCCCTGCTGCAGTGAGCTTAACTGCAAATCAGAGTGATTTCATTCAACAACGGGCTCTGCCATCTCGGATGCTGATTCAACACACTGAATCAGCCAAAAAGCAGCCGAAAAGGACCAACTTGTACCAACGGTTTGGGACACAACGTGAAGACTAGTGCACCAGGTACCAAACTCACTCCATCCACAGTTGTTTTCCAGAAGAAATATCTTTAAAACCATCTTTAAAGTGCGCCCTCACCTGGTCAAACTTCTTCTGTTTCTTCTCCAGGTTGGAGACAATCTGTCTCTGGTGATCCAGGTCTACAGTCAGATCATCCAGCTCCTGCTGCAGACGGGTCTTTGTCTTCTCCATCTTCTCAAAACCGATGGTCTTCTCTTCCAGACGCTGACTGGCCAGCTCCAGGTCCTTCTGCAGTTTCTTCTTCAACTCCTCCAGTCCCTCTATTGTTCCAACGTCATCCTCCAGCTTCTTCTTGCTCTCGGACAGCTAAAACAAAACAAGCATCATTCAGAATTTAAAAAAGGTGTTCTTTAAACATTGTTTCCTGCACCTGTTATTACACGTTCTACCTGAGCCTGTACAGTCAACATCTGCTTCTCCAGGTTCTTGCGCGCCTCCTCATCTTCCTCCTGCTGCTCCTGCAGAGCGCTCTTCTCCTCCTCCAGCTGGCGTATACGACTGCTGAGGTTCAGCTTCTGACGAGTCTCCTCCTGGAGCAGCTCCTACATGAAAAAGTGTCCAGTTAGAAGTTAGTTTAACAGAAAGGATGCATTAAGAGTGGATGATGAGTCATAATCAAACTTCACTGTACGCCACCTGTGTGTCTTGTAGCTGACTTTCTAATCCAGAGACGTCTTTGGTCGTCTTGATAACCTTCCTCTCTGCATCCTCCAGCAAGGTGGACACATTGTCCAACTCAGTCTGTACGAAGAGGCACCAAGGTGAAAACATGGTTTGTATATGTTTGTATTTGAATAAAAATGAGCTTCACAAACAAAGAATGTAATCATCTATATTGATGTATTTCATTAAGAATGAATTATTATATTATTTAATAGATTATTAGTAAATTATTAAATAATTACAATAACTAACATGAACTTGTACATGAACATGCAATCGTACCAAATTACTAAAATGTTCCCCGACGAATTCCAACAAACAGAATGCTTGCAATGTTGACTGATTCCGTTTTGATAAATGGTCCCATTAAACCACACAACCAGGTAATGTTAGCTGTCTGAGCACTTTAATGGAGAGCTTCACCGCTAATGGATGACTTATAATTTTCTGCAGCTAAACTCAGACAAGACAGAAGTAATTATCTTTGGCCCTGATCACCTAGCAAGGAAATTACAACCCTTTATTAGTCCTCTGGCAGCTATTATAAAATCTGCAGTGAGACATTTAAGCATCTCTTTTGATTCTCAGTTGAACTCTGAACCACGTGTCAATAATCTCATTAAATCCTGTGACTTCCACTTGAGAATTATTATCGAAATCAAATCAGCTTTGTCTTTTTCTGACCTAGAAAAGCTTGTTCATTCTTTTGTATTTCTGCGCCTCAACTACTGCAATGCACTGTTTACATGCCTCAGTAAATCTTTAGTAGCTTGGCTTCAAATGGGGCAGAGCGCTGCAGCTCGTAGTTCAACTGGGACAAATCATAGGTCACATATCAGCCCAATTCTCGCTTCCTTCCACTGGTTGCCAGTTAACTTCAGCATTAATTCTAAGATTCTTTTAATAACTTTTAAAACTCAACATGGTTTAGCACCAATTTATATAGCTGAGCTTCTGACTACCTACCCTCCAAGTCGTGACCTGAGATCCTCAAGCCTACCCTCGCTAGTCGTCCCTAGATCAAGGCTGGTAACTAATGGTGATCAAGTTTTTGCCATCAAGGCCTCAAGGCTCTGGCATTATCTGCCTGAGGAGATTAGGCTGGCTAGCACATCACCCACATCATCATTGCTTAAAACATAGCGCTGCATGGTGGTGCAGTGGTTAGCATTGTCGCCTCACAGCAAGAGGGTTCCTGGTCAGGGAGCTCTTCTGTGTGGAGTTTGCATGTTCTCCCTGTGTCAGCGTGGGTTTCCTCCAGGTGCTCCAGCTTCCTCCCACAGTCCAAAGACATGCAGGTTAATTGGTGACTCTAAATTGTCCGTAGGTGTGAATGTGAGTGTGAATGGATGTCTGTCTCTATGTGTCAGCCCTGTGATAGTCTGACCTGTCCAGGATAGCATATGGTTACCATGGAGAGGAGCATTATGAATCTGGAAGTGTCAAGAATTTTTTATTCATGAGAATATTTTTTTGTCGTTTCAAGTTTCAACCTAAAAACCCAGGAATTACATCACTATTTTGGGGGAATACAAAAACTAATCCAAATAAAAGTGGTTATGAATGTATTCAGGACAAAAACAGAAGTCTCAGTGCAACTAATTCCACTGTGTGTGTGTGTGTGCATCTTCGCCGCTCACCTGTAGTTTGTGTGCACGTTCCAACAGTTCCCCCTTGGCCCTCTCTCCCTCAGTGACCCTGGCCATGAACTCCTGCAGCTGACCCTCCAGCTTCTTCCTCTTGTGTTCAGACTCCGCCTTTGCCTGTTGCAGGCCCTTGACCTCGCAGGCCAGCTCCTTGTTGGCACTCTCCTGGCTCTGCTTGGTCTTCTCCAGGTTGGCCTTGAACTAGACATTAAACATCAGTGTGGTCAGATGATGAAGAGACGTCACTTTCTCTTTGGTAGATTTGGTAGAACAGACTGTGGAAAGGTATGTTACCCTCTTGGCCTGCTCCAGCTGTTCAGACAGCTCCTCCAAGGCGGTGGCATGCCTCTGTCGCATCTCCTGGATCTGAGATTCATGGTTTTTAGTCTCCTCATCGATGGTCTTCTTCAGCTCTGCAACCTCCTGTTCTCGCTTGGTCCTACAGAGGAGTGGAACACAGAGAAGTCTTAACCTTCCAGTTGACTTTATTAGCAACTACTGGCTTAATGTCCAACTGTCTATGGTATTAATGTAAAATAAGGGAGAGTAAAACACAGAGGGCTGTACCGAAGTTCCTGCTGGGCAGCGGTTGTATCAAGGGTGTCCTCAAGTTCAGTCTTAAGGGCCTCAAGCTCTTCACTCAAGTCCCTCTTGAGTTTCTCAGCCTTGTTTCTGGCCACTTTCTCCGACTCGAGGTCCTCCTGCAGCTCAGACAGCTGGGCCTGCAGCTCCCTCACCTGTTTCAGAGCGTTGTTCTTCTGGCCAATCTCGTCCTCGCCCCTGTTCACCACACAGAACGTGCAACAGAATCTCAGATAGAAAGTGGGCACAACATTGTGACTGTGAGGTATGATACTGAAAGATGATATAAAAGGCATTTGCAAAAATAAAACCTGGAAACTCAGTGCAATCATTTCACATGTAAATACCTCATGAATTGTGTTCTACTAATGAATATTTGCATTCCTACAGAGTGGCACATCTGGCCCCGCCCCTCACACATGCATCAGTGATGAATGTCTTCATCTTATTGCAAATTAGAAACAGAGATGGTGAGATAAAAACTGTACAAGACAGCGTTTATGTAACCTAAATGAACAAGAAACATATCTCCTTAATTTCTCAGACAGCAGAACAGTTAACGTCGGAGCTTATCAATATTACAGTCTTTAATAATTCAGCCCCAGGGCCCGTTTAATACTGGATTAATACCCATCCCTACCCCTGAGTCAACTCTTTTATTGTGTCTAGACTCCACTGGGTGGCAGCAGAGACACTGTCTCAGAGCAGTTGATGCTCGGTGATCAGATTCCAACAAACCAAATGTGGGACAAAGAGAGACAAGGACATGTTGCAGATGCTGAGAGGTAATAATTTTTGATATCATGTCTATGTGACTCAAAATAAACCAACAGTCCAGCAGGCAGATGAAAATATTGTCCGTTTCTGCAAACCATGAATACATTACATTTGTACGTGTCACATGTGTTGCATCAACATTTGTCAGTGACATAGTGCATGAGCTGATGCTGTTGGGAGGTGGAGGGGATGGTGGATGGTGTGCCACCTAGGCAAGACGCCTGCCAAGCTGCAAACCACTGTTCAAGACCAGCAAATAACAAAACCCTTTCAGCAGCTTTTTGGCCACCACACGTGGCTGCTTTTTACTGAGACATCACTGTTTCCAGCAGGGATGGTGCCACCAAAAGCCAAAAACATGATCTTTTCCTAACCATTACCAAGTAGTTTTTGTGCCTAATCTTAACCACGTTAACCACAGCATTGTTGAAATGTGTCAACGCATCTGCTACATTGGTAACTATTTGCCTCCAAGAACACTGCGATCATCTGCTGCTGGTTTGCTGGAGGTTCAAGAATGCATCCTTTAGCCCCATTTCCACCAAACATTTTCGGTATAGTACCTGTGGAACCAAAAGTAACCCTTCAGACATCCGTTCATCCGTAGCCATCTTGCAATGTTTACTGACTGATTCCAGACTTCGTCGTCACAGCGCTGTCGTCATCTGTTTAGCTCGCCTCTGGCCCGCCTATATCAGATACACTGATGTGATTGGTGCAGCTCGGCTCCAACGGCATGGGTAATGAGCATCATTACTGATTGCCAGAGTGACTCACTGAGCAAATTCAAATTGTGTTCTCGTGAGAACTGGATTTCCAGGGTAGAAAGAATCCTCTCTGTTTTTGGATTCTTTATTCACCGTGGAGACATGCCTTCCTTTAATGAAACTTGGCTGCGTGTTGAGCCCCGTTTCCGCCAAACACTTTTGGTATGGTGCCTTTGAAACCAACAATAAACCTTCGGGCATGGTACTCACTGCTCCGTCCAGCACTCGCTGTATTTCCCCATCAGCGGTGACAAAGATGTCAAAATCAAAACGTCATCTCAGTATGTGGGACGTGGGACGAGAGATGATAATGCTACGTAGTCTCACTTAAAGTGGAACATTAGATGATGCCTACAGCTGTGTTTTGGTGGATATTCCTATAGGAGCTGCATGCTGCACAGACCACCTATCAGCATGGTCCTACACTTAAAAAAAAACACAAGTTACATGCACACCACTAACAGGGTCGCACATCACAAACACATTCCAGAGCAGTGAGAGTCAGTCAATAAATACAGGGAACAATAACTAAAAGCTTATAGGATGTTTTTTTTTTTTTACAACATGATAAGTTGTACACTCGTCTGTGTTGTCACTGCTATAAAATGTTCGATATAAAACGGCAGGTGTGAATGTATCCTGCACCAGTGTTTACTGTGATGACTGATCTGTACAGCTATGTAGCGCTGATCTCAGACTGACTCACATCACGAAGCAGAAGCTCAAGGACCCAAAACTCTAGCAGACACATTGAGCTCACACACACACACACACACACATGCACACACACACACACAGTTATGTCATACTGAGCTGTGGTGTTTTATTCTCTTCTACGGCGGTCCCAGTATCTCCTACCTCGCCTGCATCATCTGCTGCTCATCTTCCTTCTTGCCCAGCTGAATTTTCAGCTCCTCTGTCTGCGCCTGCAGCTCGGCTATCTGGTCCTGCAAGTCGGACGTCTCCCCGTCCAGCTTCCTCTTAGCCTTCTCCAGCTCCTGACGGGTCTTCTCCTCCTTCTTCAGTCTCTCTGATTTATAAAAGACAGGATGCAATGGTTAAATGAAACACCAAGAAAGGTCTTTTCAATGTAGATGAATTCTAAACTCTACATGTCAATTATTTCGCTTCTTTACCCTCCAGGTCGACCATCATCATCTCCTGCTTGTTCTTGACCTTTCCCAAGTTCTTGGCCTTTTCTTCCTCTTCGGCTAGCATCGAGGTCATCTCATTGATTCTGTCGTCCAACAGCTTCTTTTCCTAAAGGAGAGAGATACAGGCAGGTAAGCGCACAGCTAGCCTCTCAACTCAGCATCAACATCTGTTACTCTCCCGGTGTTACGTTGAATTCGTGAAGACAATTTTGTTTTTCTTTAATGTCTCTACAGTGAACGAAGAATCCAAAACCAGAGGAAATTCTTGATGACTTTAGGTAAAAGGGGCTGACGTTTAACAACAGCAAAACTCAAAATATCTGTTAACAAACTCACACAACTTGTGCAGTAACATCAAAGTCTGGACATACGACTGGATAAATGATACTTGGATTAAAGTGCATGACTTTTACTTCAATTCATTGAGAATTTGAAGAAAGAAACTGTTTTTGGTTTCTTCATTCACCTTGGAAACATACCAGAAAAAGTTTGATTCCTGAGTTCAACGTAACACAGGGTAAATAACTGACATACAAACAGATATTTTGGGAGGGTGATGTCTTTCTTTAATGATCTGCAACATTTGGCTCTGTCTTATTAAGCTGTGCAGTAAATGAGAAGACGTTCATCGAGACTGTGAGACCCTCAGAGCCTCGTCTTTCTCACCTTGAGGAACTTGGAGTTCTGGTCTTCTAGTAGCAAAATGTCCTCTTCAAATTTCTTCATTTTGGCCTCAGCCGTAACTTTCTCCAGCTGCAGCTTCTGTCTGGCAGCCTCCTCCTCATCCAACTGTTCCTCCAGATCCTACACACACCAGAGTTTGATCATAGCAGCAAACATTTTTTTGTATTTAAGTAATTTGAAATAGTACTACTTTGAAATACATTTCCAAGAGTGAAGAATATTGTTTTTCAGTAAACAGTGTTTAGTACATCCCGAGGACACACCTGGATATGGGACTGCATTTTCTTCTTCTCGTTCTGCATGCCCTGGGTCCTCTCTTCTTCCTCCTCCAGCCGGGACTCCAGGTCATGAAGGATCTCCTCCAGCTCTTGCTTTTTGGAGGCCAGGCGAGCTCTCATCTCCTCAGCCTCTGCGAACAGCTCTGTCTCCGCCTGCAGCTGCTCTGCCAGGATGTTCTTCTCCTCTGTTAACTACACAGAGATAACATTATAACCTTCAACTGTGCATCCTAAAAAAAGAATCCATTATGATATGTTATTATCTGGTACCAAGGCTGCAGAGTTATCGCTGCGTTTGTATCTAACCTGCTGGTATTTCCTCTCCATCTCCACCAGCTCTCCCTCCACCTTGGTCTGCTTCTCCTTCACCTTGACCAGCTCCTCATCTTTAGCCTGCATCTCCTCCTCCTGCCGGGTCACCTGCAGCAGAGGCTTCACCTGCAGCCAGAGATGAGATTTCAGAGATTACTGGGAGATTAGTGACCTCTAGAGGCAAAAGCACCAAGGTACACACACTCCACACATGTACATGCACACAAGCACACACCTTGGTGAAGAGTCTCCACCACTGCCAGTGACGCAGCTTCAGGTAGGCTGCGCAGTTCCTCTGGAGAACCTTCAGAGCGCTGAGCTGCTGCTGCTTCTTAGCAAAGGCCCTGGAGCATTAGAGAGGAAGACAACAATGACGGAGTGAGACAAAAGTTATACAGAAATGACTCTACTGCCGCAGAAGAGAAGCCCTTACTTGCGTGCCAGATATCCCCGACACACGGCCTGGAAGTAAATGATGATGTCAGTGATCTTCAGGTCCCTCTCTTCCTCCAGGTGGGCCAGGACTCCAGCCCTGAAGAAGATCTTACTCTGGCCGATACGGAACAGGTTGCCGTCCAGCTCCAGGGCTTTAATCTATCAAAGATAGAGAGACATTGAGGGGAAAGGAAAAGGCTGCTGGGGCTAACTGAAGGAGAAACTGCTTGGTGTAATTCAAGGTGATAATTCGCAAAAAAATCCTTTTAATTTCTTGCTTCTTAATTCTTTATTTAGAACGTTGTCTCAAATGAATAACATTTTAAGATAAGCCTTTATTGTTCCTTTGAGGGGAAATTGATCATGTGCTTTTATTGAAAACGACAAATTTCTTACTCATAACTGTCCTCTGCATCACACGGTTGGATCGACTTTGATACTGCTGAAGCTTCCGAACTACTACTCTTCTGTCATTTAAAATTCCTAACCAAAGTACAAGTTCTAGCACCTACTTAACTTTACATATCCCTCATGTACGCACTTATGGCAAGCCATTTTAACATTTAATCGCTAGACTGGAGATTACACCGGTTTTAAGGTGTACCGTGATAAAGAAGTTGACGGTTATCATACCATTACATTTGCTTGTCCACGATAATAAAAAGCAACTGCACAGAGAATCTGCCCTTTATTTTAGTTATTTTCAACAATTTACAACATTAACAAAATGGTTTCAAGTTTCAGTTATAGTAATAAAAAGTTATTATTGTTGTCGTTATTGATTTTGCAATGAGGAAGACCCCCGCCAGGACGAACTTCTGCATCAAGTGGGGACAGGGCAGACTGCATGACCTGGACTTTGCGGAAGACCTGGCTCTGATTAGTCATACCCACGTTGCACTCCAGGAGATGACCAGCAATCTCCAAAAGCACAGAGCAAAGGTTGGTCTACGGATCAGCCACGAGAAGACCAAGGCCATGATTGTTGGACAGGATCAACACCACCCATCACTCACTCTAGGCAAGTATGACATCAAGTATGTCGAGAACCTCACGTTTCTTGGCAGCAACTTCTTGAGTACAGGAGATGTGGAGAAAGACGTACAAACGAGAATCGGCAAAGCTGCAGGAGTGTCCCAAAGGCTCCGCAACATATGGTCGTGCAGAGCTAGCACTACAGCCATCAAGCTACGCCTGTGGTCATTCCAACAGCAACCCATGCCTACGAGACGTGGATGAGGACTGCCAGCATTACCAACATGTTGGATATCTTCCACCGACGATGCCTCAGAACCATCTTGAGGATCTCATGGTGAGACCACATCACCAATGATGAGGTGATGAGAAGGGCAGGGGTGGCGCTACTGTCTGACATGGTCTCTGACAGGAGAAGAGGAATGGCTGGACACGTACTCCGACTGCCAAGATAGAGACCGGCGAGTGTGGCAACGGACTGGGTGCCTGAGGGTGGCAAGAGGAAGAGAGGGAGACCAAAGAAGGCGTGGAGACAGACATTTAAGGAAGACCTAAGCGAGATGGGTGTCAGCTGGCACGGTGCAAGGAGGGTCGCCAGCGACGGAGCAAGTGGAAGGGACTCGTCGCCCAATGTTCCAATAGGAACGGGAGGAACTAAGTAATAAAATAATAATGTAATAAAAATAATAATAAAAAGTTTGGTCAACCAAAAAATAACCCTTGATGTGATGTCTGAGGCAGCGGTCAAGATCATTTCATTTGTCCTGAGTTGAAAAAGAAGTCCTTACCATCCTCTCACAGGCCTGTTTGCCATCCATGAAGCCTTTGGGAATGGCGTTCGGAGTGAGGATCTCATACCTGGACACAGAGCAGAGAGAATATCATAGATACCACATCCATCATCTTTGTTTTGTTAACCTGGTGAAAAAAGATACTGGTATATACAAGACATACATCATGTTAGACAAAGTAGAAAGGGGGGGAGATTTAATACTCTTTAAAACATGTTTATACACCATCTCTGTAATATTTAATTAATAACAAAGTGTATCTACTTATGGCAATAATCTTCTTCTATTTGCGTTTCATATCTAAGTTGACATTATGACAGTACCTCTGTCTGAACTCCTGGAAGACGATGCGGTTGGGGAAGCCCTGTCTGCAGATACGAATCCCCTCCAGCACACCGTTACACCTCAGCTGGTCCAGAACCAGGTGGGGGTCCAGTTTACCAGCCTGGGGGTGGAGGAAGAAGAGGAGGGAGATGAAGAAGAGCAACATTTTAATGTATGGGTAAAGGTTCTGGATAAATAAATTTCACTTGAACGTTAATAGGCTGTATATTTGTTTGTGTTTAAGTGACAAACGCTGCATTACGTCTGTAGGATATAAACAGTCAAAGGACAAAGTACACAACTCTATTACTTGAGTCAAAGTGTAGATACTCCTGGTCAAATATTGCTCCAATACAAGTGACAGTTGCTGACTAAAATTATTACTTGAGACAAAGAACTGGAGTATTTTTTGGTTTAGTTCAATCGAATTGAAGCTTGTTTGCTCCGAGTGCGGTTCGTTTGGGCAGGTATAAACACAGCAGTCACATTCGGCTGTGCACCAAAACAACCGGACCGAGACCTTCTTGAAGAGGTGGTGATAGTGATGAAGAGTGAACTAGAAACTGTATTTGAAACCAAATCTCTGGCCTCACCAGGTCTTTATTTAGCGCAGCGGTTCTTAATCCAGCAGGTGCTGAGGTTCACTGTGACACTCACCCTTTTCTCGTGGTTTGGGATAATGCAGCGGACAAAGTTGGGATTGGTGTTCCTCAGTGTGGCCATCAGCTTCGATAACTGCTCCTTGTACAGCTGACCCACGGTGCGGAACATGCCCTTCTTGGTCTTGTAGGCGGCACCAAACGCCGTCTCGTTCATGCCCGCAACCTGGTCCAGACCCACGATTCTGTCGACTGGTGATGAAAAATGAGACGAAGAGAGAGGGAAGGAGATGTAGTAAATATGAAGAGAACATCAAAACAAAGTGCTGTGCTGTTTACATGAATGTAGAAAAGAGAAAAGCCAATGACTTTGAAGAATTTGATTTAAATCCAATGTGGACATTCATCAGGAAGTGTTGCCAATAACGGTTGAAATATTCAACTGAGCAGGTTTTGCTCTTTTCTAATTTGTGGTAAAGCATGAAGACAGACGATGGTGTCACACCAGCTGTGACCAGAGACCAGCAGCTGGTTTGATTTTATAGGCAACATAAGATAACACACAGAGGTTTCTCTCAGCCAGAAGTGGCGCACCGAGAAATGTTTCACACGGGTGGCCACTGAAAATGTTGGCGTGAGACACCAAAACCAAAACCATAACTGAATTTCAGGAATTCTGTTACAGTGTTTAAGTGTATGTTTAAGGCTGGCTGAGAGCTATGTCAATATGAGAGTTAAGGAATTACCTACTGATATATTTTGGTTTCTTATTTCACAGGTAATGTTACTTATTATCTGATGTTCATAGTTAACATTTTGAGTTTGACAACAATCCTGCTTTAATCTGACATGTATCTGTGTAAACATGTAAAAGGCAATTAATTGTTCTTCAAATAGGCTGGTTATCATTTTCAGTAACACTTCATAAGGCAGCCTGCGTTTTAGAGTGTACCTCCCGCCCATTTTCTCGGGAGTTAGCGTATAACTCCCGAGAACTTACATGTACTTCCTCGGGAGTTAGAGCATAATTCCTCCCGGTCACTTACCACATACATTCCCAGGAGTTAGAGTATAACGACGGGTTCACTTGGCGCATGGGAAGTATATGCCAAGTGACCACGTAATTATACTCTAACTCCTGGGAAAGTATGTACCGGAGTACTGGAGAACGCTGTGGAGGTGTGACATTTTTTCCGCTGAGACACTTTGGTTGCGTCTGGTTGTTATGATTCAGAATGTCCGCGGACGTAAACATGTTGGCACAAGGTTGAAGACTTGTTCTGGATGAGGGGAAGGCTGAAGCATGCAGGAAGAGAGGACGGACCTGCCGGTCTGTGTGGGTTCATGAGAGGAAACATAACATATATACAGTATATTAACGGATTTCTCTGCTGTTGTTGTTGTTCAGTACTTGTACATGTGAGATGTGACGATTTGTCTTTGAGGTATTTTTCCTCCTACACAGCTGTGATTGAACAGCTGAAGGGACAAGCACAGGGTTTTTATCCAAAGCTGAAAATTTTTTGACTCTCAGTGCCCAGAAAATAATGCCCAACCAGACTGTAAAGAATTAAAAAAATATGCTGGCCTCAGAAAAAAAAGCTCTCGCGGTCACGGCCCCTGATGTCAACCTCCAATTATTTTTGCCAGGGAGGAATTAATGGTGGGGGGATGGGGCACCAAATGTATCAGGATGGCCATGGCCCCTCTTGGGTTTGATTTTGTCAATCAAAAAATATTTCAAAGCAGGATCTAACTGATTTGACGGAGTCCACCAAGCAGAAGTAAAGTATTTAAAACAGCGGTTCCCAACTGGTCCAGCCACGAGGTCCAGATATCTCCTATGTAATTTGTTCAAGGTCCAAACAGTTAAATGTATTCAGTATCATATTTGCATTTGGCCACTGAGTCACTGAGTTAGTCTGTGTGTCTGTCATGTAACTGTCCGTTAGCCACTCACTCTACTGCAGGGATTGGCACTTCAAAGTAAAATCAAAGTGTGTTTTTTGCAAACTTGGCCTGTTAGCGAGTCACTTGTGGTCCAATCAGAATGGACCTGGGACCCACTTTTGGACCTGGGACCCACCAGTTGGGAACCGATGATTTAAAACAGCCAGGATACAAAAACGAACTTTTGAATATGAACTACACCTGCCAACCGTATCACCGTGCATGCAGAAGAAATTGTGCATCTACTCTTTGACGAGAGGCTCATGACAGAATGTGATGTAAACATTAGTGGCGCCCTCCTTGGCCGAGCTGTTACGTTAGCTAGCTCAGTGGTGCTAGGTGAGCTAGCAGTAGATGCACGCTTCCTTCTGCACGTCTCACGCTCAGTAGAAAGAAAATAGCTCCTACGTGAAACTGCTCACAACAATATTTGTGGATTATCATGAGTAACTGGGTCATGATTTCTGCAGAGAGACATTGATGTTGAGTTTTTCAAATGTATTTATTGGCACTTTGAGCACCACAAGCTGAGTGCCATCTAGTTTCATTATTAGGAGAGAAGGCAGACATCTCTACAGCTGATATCTCCAACACTACTACACCAAAACCATCTAGACTGATAAGAGGGAAAATATGATTTTTTTTATTTGGGGGTTAACTGTCCCTTTAAACCTACTGCTACATGGCAGTAAAGCAGCACTGCGTAGCTTAGTTCCCTCGCCTTTTAATAAAAAATACTGACTTTGGATCAGATGTCGGGCGTGCAGGTTCCTCAGATGTTCCATCTTTTCAGTACTTATAAATGCCAGAATAAAGTAAGCAAGAACTTAAATCAATTCTGGATCCACTTTCTCTTCGTCCTCAAAACTAATTTGGAAACTTTAGTCTCTCTCCATCTGATGTTCACGCTGACGCACACACTCTGGGTTACGCCTGCTGAATGCAAAAATTCTTCATTGTATAGTCACTAGGATAATTTTTAATCCAACTATCAGTGATAATCAGAGTGTATTTGCCCTTTTTAGTTGTGGTGACACCTCCTCTATGCATGGTGTCCCATCATCCGGTTTTCCTTATTTTATCCCTTTTAGTCCACAAAAATGTACTATTGTCCAAAAATTGCTTCAAAATCCATCTGATCGAGCAAATCTAAAATTTCCTGTCTCCAAGTTGCAGCCTTTTGTTTATTTTTTGCATGATTACAGAAAGAAATAATCACTCAAGCAATAGTTGTTGGAATATTTAGAGTGGCAGTGAGCCACCAGCACTCATGGAAGAATGAAATGTTTCAGTATCAAAGGTTTTTGGAGCCATGCAAAGCCAGAGGGGAGTTTATCGAGGGGTGCACAGTGCAGCCAGGACAGGACAGGGAACCAGTGATCCCTCCGGTGCAGAGGATGAGGAGAAGCCAGTGGTACACAAAGGTTACTATCATTCACCTGGAGCTTCATGGAGCCCAGACACATTGTCATAGAAAGAGGCTCTCTGAAACGTCTGAATGTCTACAGCAACAGAGACACGGACAGAGAGAAGACAGAGGAGTGTGAGAGAGAAAAAAGTGGGCATGCTAACTCACACACCCATCATCCACACACCCACAAACACACACACATTCATAAGCATTAATTAGCTGTTAAGAGGACTGGAGTAAATGTCAGTGTGTGCACTGTAATACCACAGTACATGCATATTATCAAAGCCTTGTTATTATTCAAAGCCAGTGCTGGGTTGTCTTAGCTGCACATTAATCAGGAGAAAGATTAGTCCAGAAAGTGTTATATAACCATCCTGCTCTCCATCCGACCTGTCTGTGATTCCATGAAAAACAAATTGAAATTATCATTATAAAAATCATGGCTCCCATCTAATTAAATCAATCAACAGTTTACTCCTCGCTGGGGGAGAAAATACAGGATTAGCAATAAAGCTGTCACTCAGCGGTGAAGGAAGAAAGTCCTCGCTGTGGTTTACCTCGCTTACACTTCCCACACCAGAGAAACATGACGCTGCACTGCTGAATGAAACTCAAGACAGGAAGTGCGAGCAAAGAGACAGTGTAGTTACCCTCGTCATTAAATACGACAGTCAGTTGTTTCTAATGTGCTTTTATTGGCGGCTCTGGAAGGCTGCTTTAAAACACAGCTGTACTTTGAGCGAAATGCTAACACCAGCGTGCTAACATACCCAAATGCTAACATGTTTCGCAGGTATAATGTTTACCATGTTCACTGTCTTAAGACTGATCTATGGTCGGGCGCTTGACAATTTTGATAAGTGTTGCTTGGTAGAAATGTATCAGTCGGACGTTGCTTTTTAATTTATGTATCAGCAAAAGGTTTTAAGTCGTCTCCATGGTAACCAGAGACCCCTTGCATTTCTTTGCAGTATGAGGCCCAGATCACGCAGAAAGTGTTTTGCAGGTTGCAGTTTTTGGTTGAGGGTGAGAGGCTGTCAGCAGATAAACAGAGATCTGTGTGGGTACATGAGACCCTAAAAAAGAGGCTGGATCATGGGGAGTACCACCAGTTGGTCCAGGAGCTTCTTCTCCATCATGGACGTTTACAGGCAGATTTTAGGATGACACAGGGGCAGTTTGACAACCTGCTGTCTATCATCAGGCCGTATAGCTCTGGGTATCCAGCAACCACTACCACCAGTTTCTCCTCCATTGTTTACCAACTGTCGTGACCACCACAGAAGGCCCGCCTCTCAAATAATCTGATTGCATTATGGGAATAAAGATGACGTATAAAGAGATGACGTGGGGCGCTTTGCTGCTCCAAGTTGTAGATTTTTCAACTCCAGGAGTTCAAAAACGGCAGGTGCCTAGAGCACAGGAAGGTGAGGCGTGTCTCAATGCAAAAACAGCGAGCAAAAGCTTCATTCTCACTGAAAAAGCAATCACAAAAAGCTGCCTTCTGCTGCTTCTGTGTGATCAGGGCCTGAGTCTATTGCTATCATGTTTAGTGAACCGTAATCTGCACAGACAGCTTTTTAAATCATGTATTTTTAACGTATTAACCAAATATTCGTTGATTGATCAGCTCCCGGTCTGTCTGTGAGCGGCAGATTGCCCTCACTTGCTACTGTGGGAAATAAAATCAATGAATCAATACATACTAATGCTGTCCTATGGAGCTGACATGAAAATTATCTTGGTTCAGTAAATGTCTGCTGTCAGTCAGCCTGGTGAAGCCAGTTCGACTAACCTCTGTCCTCTCAGCTCTGCAGGAGCTGAGAGGACAGAGGTTTCTGTCGAGAAACACTCATCAAAAGTGTTGAGCCCCCTACTGTAAATCAGACTTTAGTTTAATGTGTTACAAAGCTAACAACTGTCAATTAGCATTAAACACAAAGTACAGCTGAGGCTGATGGAGCGTCATTAGTTTTGCTGGTATTTGGTCATAAATCTAAATATTGTACAAATGAGCATTTTGACCTGATGATGAAAACTAAACACCAAAATTGTCATATTGAAGGGAACATGAACATCTGCACCAAATTTGATGACAATCTGCTGCTAGCTAAAGCCCCAGAAGAGAGTGCTGTAAATGCTTTTCTTTTTGTGTCTCATCTGCTCAATTAACAGTAAGTATGGTGTCTAACATCCTCCTGGACTTAAAAGGATAAAAACAGGTTTATTCAGAAGTCATACAGCAGATTAAATTGTACATCACCAATATGTTTTTGAACAGTTAAAAGCTCAGTGAGCTCCTACACAGAAAATAAACTACTAAGAGACTCACCATCTTTCCAGAGCTCAGCCACAAACTTGTCAGTTGACTGGTGCAGCAGCGTCGCCACGTTGTCATTTAGGGGATCCATGTTCTTCATGAGCCATTCATCAGCTTTATAGTCCACCTGAAGAAACAGTGATATATCAGTGTTAGTTTAGTGGTTGGACAACAAAATGGTCTACTGTGTTTCCATCAAAAATCTCAAACACTGACAGACTGAGCATTAAGAAATCCTACAGTATAGTTTATCCTGACAAATGATGAAAATATTTTTAAGACGGTGACCTGCATTTTAACAGGCTACCATGTAATGTAATGTATAAACCAACAATGACTATGCACAAGGTTTGGTATCCCAACAGCAAAAAGGAAAATGGACTTTGGCATCCAATCATTTTTTAATGTCTTCCATACCACGGGCATGCCGGCGACATACCAACCTTATCATGCTAGCTTGTAGAGAAGGCAGCTAAGTAATGCTATTTTCGTATTTTGTATTTGAATATTTCTACATGCTAGGGTCCATAAACATATTTGTAATTGCATAAATTGGGTCTGACTGGAAAGCTGAGACTCTTGTGGATTCAATTAGCCAAATTTTATGCGTGATGATGTTTGTCCTAATAGCAGCCATTTCACTATAGAAGTCATTGTGTAAAATGACCTATTGTGGCTCCTAGGATAATCACAACCTCATGAAACTTTACAGCCACAAGCTAGAGACCTCTGGCATTCAGAGGATGTTTGGGTTTCTTAGCTGTATTGACAATAAGGAGGTTTCTCAGCAGTTTCCAGAACAGCAGTGCTCGTCATCCAAGCGCTGAAAAAAAAGCAAATCTTACAGAAATTTCCAAAAGTTTTGATAGCAAATCACAGTATGGATTCTTCTAAGGTGTTACTCAAGGTCTTGGTGTCTTTATGTGGTATGGAGGGATTTTTGACCTTTTTTTTTTTAAAATCAATTCTCAAGTGGGAAAAACCAACCCCAAAATTGCTGCAACAACTTATGCAACATAATTGAGCAGAAACAGCATCATATACCTCTAACCTAATATTCTAAGCTCCTATCTTACTATATAATGATGAAAACTCTGTGTGTGTGTGTGTGTTCCACGTTTTTCTCCTCACTGACTTGGTCAATCCATGTGAAATTTGGCACAGTGGTAGAGGGTCATGGGAGGATGCCAATGAAGCAATATTACATCAATTGGCCAAAGGGGGGCGCTATAGCAACCCACTGAAATGTCAAACTTTGAATGGGCATATCTCATGCCCCGTATGTCGTAGAGACATGAAACTTTGCACAGAGATGCCTCTCCTCATGAGGAACACATTTGCCTCAAGAACCCATAACTTCCGCTTATATAGATTTTCCGCCATTTTGAATTTTTTGAAAAACACTTCAAATGGATCTCTTCCTAGGAAGTTTGAGCGATCTGCATGAAACTGGGTGAACATAATCTAGGGACCAATATCTAAAGTTCCCTCTTGGCAAAAGTTGGAAAACTTACTAAAACTGAGCTTCTATAAGGCAATGACTTTAACTATCTGCCTTTCAACGTGCTACCTCAACTACTAATGTACAGTTTTAGCTAGCAATTGTACTATCAAATTCATAAAAACTCTGTCTGAATACATTGCTCTTCTTAATGGGTTCAGTTGACTATTTAATCTAATAATAATTATTACTAATTAATACTAATTATTTTAACTATTTAATGTGAAACTGTACGTGGGCAACTGTGCACTCAATGGGTATGGACTAGTACACTCTAAACTTTCAAAGTTTAAATAGGTACCTAAGTAAAACATAATGTTTATTACAGACTTATAACTAGAAAAACTGACACACAGTGCTGAGCTGCATCTCAAATTAATCTTCAGTTTCACAGCTTTTACATGATTTATATGTCTATGGCACACACTGTTGACCTGCCATCTCCCGCTTGCTCCGACATACGTTGTAGATTTACTTGCACCCTATGAGCCACGCTGCTGCCTGCCTCAGGTAGGACCCTCCTAGCTGTTCCTACATCTCGCCTCGTAACAAAAGGAAACTAGGCATTTTGAGTCAGAGCCTCGCAGCTGTGAAACTTAAGTTAGCAAACTCAGTGTCTTCGTTTAATACTTTTAAGGGTATTCTTTTTCTTTCTTTCTTTTTTTTTTTTTACAGTAAATCTGTGGTGTGTCTAGTTTTTATCCATCTTTTATCAATTTTATTATTTATTTAATTATTTATTAGTGTCTGATTATCTGGTCTCAGCCTATGTTTAATGTTTTTATTGTTGTTTTTTTATCTAGATCTATTTGTCTCACAAAGCACTTTGTAACTGTGTTATGAAAAGTGCTATACAAATTAAGTTTATTAATATGATTAAGATCCCTGCTCCCTCCTAAAAAAGACAATATTGGGTTTGTGGTAGGGAGGAGCGGAGTGGAAGTGGTTAAGAAAAAATGCACTTAAAGGCAACTGTCTCTCAGTATCTGATGAAGTGCTGCTGGTATGCTGCTTCACCTGTCTGCAGCTGTCAGTTAGATCTGGCTCTAATAGAGTTTTCAAATAGCACACAGTTGTTTCATCTCAGCAGACGTGCAGTATGTGCAGTGTGGAAGCACACAATGAGTGATGGACAGTTAAGCAAATCAGTGACACGCGATACTTACATACTGGAGTATACCTCAGCTTGATATATAATTACACCAGGGTTAAAACAAAGACTTTATATAATGTGCACATCATATTCAACTGACAGCACAGTCAGGATTTTCTGGACCACAGTGTTCTGATGGGACTGAAACACGATGATGACTTTTACTTGGAAGTGTTTTCCAAACGTCCAGAGGAGTGCTGGATTAGAGCAGGACATAATAAGTAATTGACATGGTCGGCAACCCGAGAAGAGGAATGTCAGATCTCCATATGGGTTTCATCAGAATCCTGGAAAAGCAAACTCACAGTGTTTGCGCCTGTGTTCCTCTTCAGTATCACTCTGTCATGCAGGGTTTATTTGATGAAGTTCAATTTCAAAGCTGGCTTCAGTATTGAATACTGAGTGCTTGATATCAGGCTGAATCTGAGATTTCCACCTGTTTGTCATGGCAAGGCTCAGGTCCAGGACTGATGTTTAGACACGACTGACTGATGCTCTTCACTGTGTTCGTATACACATGCCCGAGACAGGAAAAAGAGACAAGTAAACCTAATTAAACCACCACTCTTGGGATATCAGATTTCACGCTGCAACTGACAAGCGTCCTCTCTGGAATGTGGTGGAGTATCGTTTTCTCTTTACAGATGGCAGACCACCACACAAAGGTGAAAGTTGAAAACCTCCGTTATGTAACCGCCAGGCACCAAAGGCTCAATCACACACCAATGTGAACCAGATGTGGGTTTCCAACAGCAGCGCTACGACAACTGGGCTATTGTTTTCAGGCAATGACCTGGTTAACGGCGCCTTCAGGGGAGCTAAATCTGTGCCTCCGAGAAAGGCTTCAAAGCGCGCCACAAACTGAGCTGTTGCATAAGAAAAACACATGGATCAATCTGAGGCTATGAAGGGGACATGAATAATGGTTTTCAAAAATGACTGTTGCATTTAAAAGTAGTAGCATACTTGGAAGGTCACTTCAGTATTTTCCAACCTGAATCTTATTTTCCATTGTTTTTGTGTCTAAGTGACAAATGGGAACATTTTTTAAAATCGGTCCAGTATTAATAGCAAACACTGCAGCCAGCAGCAACGACATAGACTGCAATGTGACCACTGGGGTCATTACACGCCCACTAAAAGTGTTTGTTTTTGCCACTGACAGGCTCAGATTATTATTATAGTATCTGACGACATCATGTAAAGGATCCCGACAGAGACAGACTTTTCTGTTTAAGAGTAAGATCCCTTTTGTTTAGACATTAACAGCCCTGAAATCGCCATCACCAAAGCCACCAGACTATGTATTTTTTAGCATGTATAGAGCCAGCATATTTACACATCTAACTGGTTGAATTCGTCCATCCATCCATCCATCCATTTTCATCCGCTTATCCAGGGCCAGGTCACGGGGGCAGCAAGCCAAGCAGAGCACCCTAAACGTCCCTCTCTTCAGCAACGCTCTCCAGCTCCTCCTGGAGGACCCCAAGCTGTTCCCAGGCCAGATGAGATATGTAATCCCTCCAGTGTGTTCTGGGTCTGCCCCGGGGCCTCCTACCAGTGGGACTTGCTCGAAACACCTCTAACAGGAGGCCTCCAGGAGGATCCTGATCAGATGCTGAACCACCTCAACTGACCCCTTTCAACGTGAAGGAGCAGCGACTCTACTCCGAGCTCCCTCCACATGTCCGAGCTCCTCACCCTATCTCTAAGACTGAGCCCAGACACCCCACAAATGAAACTCATTTCAGCCGCTTGTAGCTTCTGGCTCAGTAACACGTGGAGCAGCCGGTGGGAATTGTAAGGGTCACTTGTGTAAATCCTCATTTGGACAAACAGCTTTTTCTGTCCATGGAATTAACGTGTGGACTTTTTTGTCTACAGAACTCAAATTGGATTTCGATCACTTTAAACGCAAGCTGAAACAGTTTTTGAAGAGGACTCAGTGATGCAGTCATGACTCATTTTGGAGCTTCCTATTCTATGGTGCTAATTATGTATTGCAGTTTGCAAATCTTCAAGAGACGAGGCTTCTCTTACTCACATGTATTGGACGTGTCCAAGACTTGAGAAATACTGGAAGGATGTTTTCCAATCCTTATCCTCAATCCTCAACTTTGACCTGCGACCAAACCCTCTGGTTGCCATCTTTGGCACCACCAGAGGGGATGATGTCTACCTGACTCCGATGCAACGCTGCACACTGTGTTTTGTAGACATCACAGCCCACTCCTGACTCCTCTCCTGGACACACACCTCTCTTTACAGAACAGAACTAGTGAAATGAAAGCCTGTTTGTAAGACAGCCTGCTATTTTAAAAAGGGCCATTTCTCCAAAAATACACTACACACAGTCCAGGTTGAAAAATATCGAAGTTACCCGTTAGGATCGAAGATCCAACCATCTACTGTTCCCACAAGACGCATTAATAGGCCTGAAATACATACCCTCCCTGCGTAGTGAATAATGCAGAAGTCGGCTTTGTCCTTGAGCTGACGCGGCTTCTGAAACTTGGTGTGTGTGCCTTGCTCCTGGAGGACCTTGTCTATGAAGGTCTTGTCGGTGGCCTTGGGAAACCAGCACTCCTCATCCAGCAGAGCGAGGATACCAGGAGGGTTATTCTGAGGGAGACAGAAATCATTCAACACGTGTATTCATAGGCAGACACGTACAGTCACACACACACACACACACACACACACAGAGGGAGAACACTGACCGGCCTCTCAATGAGGTCGATGCACGGCTGCAGGTCCAGGCCGAAGTCAATGAAACTCCACTCAATGCCCTCCCTCTGGTACTCCTCCTGCTCCAAGATGAACATGGTGTGGTTGAAGAGCTGCTGCAGCTTCTCGTTGGTGTAGTTGATACAAAGCTGCTCAAATGAGTTCAACTGAAAGGAAGCGTAAAGAAGACATTTGTTATTTATCATGATATGATTTTTCAAAAAATGCAAGTGACTAGTGACATAAAAATAATAGTTAGCATGTTAGCTGTTAGCCTAGATACAGCCGGGGCGCATAGTAGCATCAGACCTGTTAAAACGTAAGTGAACGGGCAACCTTCAAGTGCAAAGTTAGTCCACTAAACAAGCTTTTTTTCCACAAAGACCGCCTCATATCGTTAGGATAAATGTCAGAGAACATATAGAAAACGACATGTAAACGTGTTGTCTTACCTTACTGGTGTGCTGCCATGTTTGTTTACCATTTAGCTCTGCTTTCCAAAGCGCGGCCGAAATATCGCGAGAACAAGCAGCGATCTCATAGCGTGCCTGAAATCTCGCGAGCTCTAGATAAAGCCCAGCTGGATACTACTCCAGGTGGAGGTGTCTCGTCCTCGGTCACATCCAGACCTTGAAAATAAGGCTGCAACCGGTCCCATTCCTTGCAACAGAGGCATTCCTCTTCTGTGGGCACTGGGGCACAGCATTCACAGCTACACCACCAATCTCCAGAGCTACGCAGCCTTGCAGCAGCCATTCCTCCTCTCTCGTCCTCTACCTGTTGCGCCTCTCTCTCTCTCCGTTCTTCAATTTCACGAAGCTCTTCGTCAGTGTATTCTGGCTCAAATAAATAATGGCGGCCATCAAACTCTGCAAAATCAAATTCCTGCTCCACAAAGTCGAAGTCTGGCAAAAAGTCAGCCATTATTCTATAAATCTTTCATAAAATAAATGAATGAACTTTTCAGGCTACTGTCCGGTTCTGCCTTCCAGCTGTTGCTGCTTGTTCTCACGAGATTTCAGGCACAGTATGAGATCGCTGCTTGTTCTCGCGATATAAAGGAGTAAACAAACATGGCAGCACACCGGTAAGGTAAGACAACACATTTACATGTCATTTTCTATATGTTCTCTGACATTTATCCTAACGATATGAGGCGGTCTTTGTGGAAAAAAAGCTTGTTTAGTGGACTAACTTTGCACTTGAAGGTTGCCCGTTCACTTACGTTTTAACAGGTCTGACGCTACTATGCGCCCCGGCTGTATCTAGGCTAACGGCTAACATGCTAACCATCATTTTTATGTCACTAGTCACTTGAAATAAATTTAGGACGATAGGAGACAGGTTGAAATAAACCGAAATTTCCCTTTAACTCCACAAACATTTGGCCAATTATGACGAAACCTGCAAGATATGTCCATGTAAGTACCTGAAACATATCCTGAAAGTTTCATTGAAATATTCCACTAGGGGGCGCTACAAGGGCAACAGATGTCTGTGGCATAACACAAATATGACCACAAATCCAAAATTGTTTATCCCATCAACACAAAACTTGCAGAAGATGCCACATAAAGATGTTGAACCATGTGTGTAAAATTATTTTGAACTTGCTCAATATGGGCCCCACCAATTCTAGCTACAGTTACTTTAAGTATTAATCTAACTGTTAATATTAGCTTAAGGCAAAGATTGTCCCCAAAATGTTTTTGAAATTGACCAACAGAGGGTAAAAATAGTGTTGCCAAAGAAGAGTGTTGCTCAACACAGATACATAAATAAATGAGCATCTGTCCAATCATCAGAAAACCTGTTAGTTATCTTAAATGCAGGTGTCAGAAACTGTCACGGTCTTAATCATCATGTCTAAAGTAACAACACTACAACATATAGAAGGTAGTTTGAGTTTTGTGGAAATGAGTTTGATCGTATCAAAGCACCACAATCAGCACCTCAAAGATTTCAAAGCCAGCGATATCCAGGATGCCGATGAAAGACGCCCCCTGACGTTTGGTCCTGTCCAGGGCCTTGTTGATGCGGTGGACCAGCCAGCGGAACAGACGCTCATATGTTGCCTTAGCCAGGGCTTCAACAGCAAAGTCAGCCTGAGGAAACAACAAAGAGCGCAGGATCAGAGAGAGTCACCATGACAGACACTGTTAGCTCATCGAGCCATGAGTGGAACTATAAGAAAATAAACTTTGCGTTGTTGACTTAGCATGGTGTGAAACACAGTAAGGACAAATCAAAAGAAAGGTGTTAAACCTACTCTATGACCCATGAATTTGCGTAAGTCAGGTGTGCTATAAACAAAGATATCAAAGCACAGGCACAAATTAAACTTTTACAGGTTTTCACTTCTTTAACAGCTAAAACATGGCAAACAAACATAGTCGTTATCTATAGAGTTACCTGTTCTTTGGTCTGTGCCTTCTGTACGTAGTCACGTCCCACTTTGATCCGCGGGGTGAGGATAGCTCTGGTGAACTCCATCACATTCATCCCAAGCAGGTGGCAGAGCTTCTGCGCCACTGAGAGTGCAAGGAAGCAGGAAATATGTCACTAACCGCTTGATATAAATGTGAACTTCACACGAGTTTGCACATTCAGATTTAATTAAAAATCACATATTTGAATGAGGAATGGTCGAAAACACGATCAAATACTGGTAAATATATAAACGAGGCAAAGGGGAAATTTACTCAGTATAAATTAATTCATAGTGCTCACGTGTGTGCACTTGCGCAAGACCGTGAGACATGGGCACCGTATTCATGCTCACGTGCTTTTGCTGGTCTCGCGCGCACACGTGAGCGCGGTGCCCAGAGAGGCAGTCAGAGCTACAGGCTACAATGAGGCTAAAAACAGAGTTCAAATGAAGTTTTTCCAAACAACTTTTTATGTCAGGGCTTCAGGACACTTGGATCACTATGGATGAGCAGTATGGAGATATTTTGTGGTTTCAATTATGTGTTTTTGGACGTTTGAATCTGGGGCGCCGTCAGCCTCCATTAGGTGGAGATGTGTTGCTACCTCCTCTCCCCTTGGATCTCTGCAAGGGATGTGAGGACTCTAAAACTTCACCTGAGCCTCCCTCGGCATATGGGTGAGTAGATAATGGCTGAATTTTCATTTTTTGGTGCACTATCCCTTTAAACAGTCTTAATTTAATGAGTTCATCTCCTCAAGTATTAAATATAATTGCTAGGTTGTTAGGTAACAGGAACACCAACAGGTCGGGGCGAGAACAACTGGTGATGCACCCAGGAAATCTTCCCCAGACCAGACCGCCTCATATTGGAGACCGTTCAGTTTGGCTAATGCGGTCTTCAAAGGATGTGGCTGACGTCGACTGCGAAGGCCACGTCCCTCAAAGGCTGCAGGCGTTGAATTGAGACACAGCTTATGCCTTACAGGGGACCAAAGAGAATTGCTGAGTTTATCAAAATATGACCGTGTGGCTATAAATGTAGGGGTCGTCACAGCTGCTCAAGTGATTCTTAAATTCTGGAAGAGTACATCATCTCCAGATTTTGAAAAATGGAAGAAATCTATGTTAGAAATTGTGTCATACGAACACGTTAGCTTGGGTCAACGATGACGCTGAAAGCTTTATGAGGTCATGGACAGCCTTTTTTTTGTTTTGTAATATGTCAGTTGAACTGTAAAGATGTGGGTTTAGTCATTGTATCACTGTGGTTTCTAAGTTACTATTATGGGTATAAGAATGTGTGGCTAGCAGGTGCCTGTGGATATGTTGAGTTCAAGTTCAAGTACTGTTTATTTGTTCAGATTTGACTGAACAGATAAATAAAAATTTGAGTTATAAAGAAATAAAAAACAGATCTGTGTTATTTTACTATCTTCAAAATCAGAGTTTCTGAGAATCTAAGTTTGATGCTGTGTTCAAATAATGAAATCAGAAATTAAACAAATAAGTCTGAAAGCATCACCGCGTTAATACATTTTAACATCAAGTGTGTGTGACTTTAAACTGGGACACACAATCTAACTTCAGTGTTATGATGCTTCTAATAAAGCATGTGCTCACAGTGAATGAGAAAATAGTGTGAGTGTGTATGCATATGGAAATGATGGTGTGTTTTCCACCACCTGTTGTGTTGGAAGCTGAAGCCACACAGTCATCTTGTTTTCTGGATTCATGAGTCATGACTGACACCAGCGACGAGAGCTGTGTGTGGGATGTTTACCTGTGTTCTCGGGCATGGAGGCCTGAT
Source organism: Epinephelus lanceolatus (assembly GCF_041903045.1). NCBI lineage: Eukaryota > Metazoa > Chordata > Actinopteri > Perciformes > Serranidae > Epinephelus > Epinephelus lanceolatus. The sequence goes on from NC_135751.1 coordinate 39,538,765, forward strand.
CAGTGTTCCTCTCTTTCTTAAAGACAATGTTGCCAAACTGCAGCACTGCAGAGACCACCTTCAACATGCCTGGCAGGGAGAGGATAACACTTCAGTGATCCTCAGGAGGGGAATTAGGTAATGGCAGAATTACAGAGGAAACAATTGGTATGTAATTACACAAAGAGAACGAGAGTGTACTTTGTTTCAGGGCACATCTGGAAGTACTACTCACAGACAATCTCGTCATGGGAGAAGCTCATGATGTGCATGGCATCCAGAGTCTCCTGGAAGTTTTCCTTGTCCTGCTGACCAGGGATGGGAATGTTGCCATTTGACAGGAAACGGTAGTTGTTAAAACCTTCGAGGAGCAGGTCGGCTGGAGAAGGAAAAGAAAGAACCATGATTTTTTTTAAGTTCATGGGTATTTTAATGATCATTTAAAACCAGTATCCTCTTATTTATTCTTTGGTTTTAAGATGCATGTTTCTCCAGCGGCAAGTTAGGCCCTGATCAGACAAGAAGCGGTTTAGCAGCTGGCGGCGGCTTTTTGTAATTGGTTTTACGGCCCGACGATAGACAGCAGGTTGTCAAACTGCCCCTGAGTCATCCTAAAATCTGCCTGTAAACGTCCATGATGGAGGAGAAGCTCCTGGACCAACTGGTGGTACTCCCCATGATCCAGCCTCTTTTTTAGGGTCTCATGTACCCACACAGATCTCTGTTTATCTGCTGACAGCCTCTCACCCTCAACCAGAGCTACAGACAGCACCCTCTGCCTCAACATGGCAGCAACTACACACTGATTACTGTGGAAAAAAACAAACAAAAAAATGGTAGATTGATTACTCGGGAGGGTTAGTGTGAGGACACGATGAGGTGGTTGCAAACTGCAAAAAGCTTTCTGTGTGATCGGGACCTTAAGATGCTCTCTGTTCTGTTAAGCTGGAGTGCAGAACTTTTGTCCCCACTCTCTGGCTGTGAGAGTTATTACACAAACATTGTCGAGGCGTGCCTATTATGAATGCCTGCAGCTGAGCTTGCCGCATCTCCCCCGCCCCCAGGAGAGCTTTTTCAAATATTTTTTGACTTTAATACGTCCTCTGAATGCTGTGTTTTTATTTTATCCAAAGCTTCCACTCAATATACTTTCTGTCATACTCCTAGCTCGTCCCAGCTTTCCTTTTTTTTTTTTAAAAAAAAAACGACGCTTTACTTCAAACTGTCAACATATGTACTATCAGAGGAAAACATAAGAATCATGCACATGCAAGGGGCATGATTCTGAGGGGTTTAATCGCATCATCCACTCATCGGATGATCAGTGGTTTGATCCCCAGCTCCTCCAGTCTGCATACTGAACTCCAAATTGGTGTGTGAGTTTGTGTGAATGTTTATCCTAATAGCAAGTGGCCCCTTGTTTCGTAGCCTCAGCCGACAGCGTATGATTTTGTGTGAAAATTAAAAAAATAAAATAAAATAAAATTAAATTAAATTAAAATAAATTAAATTAAATTAAAAATTGTATTAAATTAAAATTAATTAATTAAAAACTGAACAACAAGCAGGACCAAACAGAAAAAAAGCAAAACAAATGAACAGAAAATAAATAAAATAATCAATTCCCTGTTTAGTTCTGGCTGGTTGACAAAAGACTCATTGCTTCTGGTGCACAGAACTCAGTATTTCTCTGTACTATCTGGTTTAATTTCAGATTTGATCGCAGCTGACATTTAAATTCTCTTATATATTGAGACAGAGTGTCGACTATAAAGGATACAATAAATGTAAATGTTCAGGATAGAAAAAAAAATCTGGGAAATGCTTTATTTTATTGATCTGTGATTTCATAATGGTTTCTAAATTTCTTGAAGGTTTTCTGGGAGAAGAAGAAAGTTCTGAAACTAAAATTACTCCATTTAGACCCCAGTAATCTTTATTTTTCATATTGACGAACTTTGAACGTCGGGCTCACCAGCTATCTTCTTGACTTCAAGTCTCAAAGTTCCACAAGGTTACCAACTGATCACTCACTATTTTACCCATGATCAGTTCCGTTATCATATTTTTCTGAACACCAAGAAATACAGGGAGCTTTCACTGGCGGCGATAGGCTTAATCAGCACTGCGTGAAGTTGTTTGGCACGGCTTGAATTCAACAGATGTTCATTTATATGTCAAAGTACCACCCTCTAGCTTGAAATGTATTAGGACCATGATGAGTTATTTGCTCTCAAAAAGTAATTATCTAAATGATTGTTGGATGGACAGAAACGTCACAGTGATTCAGTCTGGCCTCAGAGAGTAAGCAGATAAGTAAATGATAGACTGAGTGACCTTTAAAATCCATTAGTTCATCGGAGAAATATTGTAAACACGTTCTACATCATCATGGAACAATGTACTAACAAGTTCACAAGGGAAAAAGATTAGATGGGCAGTAATAATTCAGAGCGCCCTCCTTTAGCTTTACACCCCGCCTGAAGCAAACTGGCACAAACATCAAACCTCACTGTCGTTGCTCGGATACTTTTTTTAAATCCAGCTTTAGGCAGCTGTCACACACTCACTTCGGAGATGCTCTCCAGCCCCTGCCAGCAGGCGGTAGAAAATGTGGAAGGTCCTCTCATCTTTGGCCTGTCTGATGGCCCTCGACTTCTCCAGAAGATCTGAGAGCAAAGGTTAAGGACTGACCAGGAAGTTACAACATGATAAAACAGGAAACTGATACTGTCACTGTTGTAGGAAATCTGCTCATGAGGAACGACAGATCGATTTCCCTACGTATTTTATGTGAAAACAGATGGGTATGATTGAAGTATATGAATATGTATTATGCATTATTAAGGACATGGCTGCTTCCAGTGACAGGTGGGCACAATCCGTTGACAAATTGCTACCACAGTGTCCAGTTGCGTAAAGTTGGGTAACGTCAGGTAACGTAACAATGGTGTAAACCCATATTCAGAGTATAGGCATAGCCATAGCTGTCACCATGTCATTGCAGTTCATGAAGGTTAGATGCAACATTTTGGTCACCTAAAAAAGTCTTGTTCAGTGTTTCGTTGTACCAAAAGACCCTCTAAAGAATCAGATGCTTAGTTTTTTCTGGTAAGTACATTTGTTTTCATGGTTTCAAGCCTGTGTAGCATTATCACAGTTAATCATGGCTATAAATACACCATGCTAACCAAGCTAGCAGCTAGCGCTAGGGCTAGCTTCACTGTATCATCCAAATATGGTCACTTCCGGCACAAAATGCCAAATTCAAGGCTTCAAAACAGGAGTTCATAAACCAATGGGTGACGTCACGGTGGCTATGTCCATGAGTTCATACTGTCTGTGGTACTGTACATGTATGCATTGTCTATTGTGAGTGTGTAAATTAATTGGTCACTTATCTGGATGTTGCAAGGTCAGAATATGACATGTTTCTTTTTGCAACTTAAAATTTCTCACAACTGTTTTTCTCACTAGTACATTGTTTGGGCCTAGAGCTGAAACGCATCTGTTTCCTTCTGCTGCTGTGTTCATTCCTTCATTCGTTTTTTGTAACGGCGTATCCTGTTGGAGGTCGCGGGGGCGCTGGAGCCTATCCCAGCTGACACTGGGTGAGAGGCAGGGTTCACCCTGGACAGGTCACCAGACTATCACAGGGCTGACACATAGAGACAGACAACCATTCACACTCACATTCACACCTACGGACAATTTAGAGTCACCAATTAAAGGGATAGTGCACCCAAAAATGAAAATTCAGCCATTATCTACTCACCCATATGCTGAGGGAGGCTCAGGTGAAGTTTTAGAGTCCTCACATCTAGGGCTGCCACTAACAATTATTTTCATTGTCGACTAATCTGTCGATTATTTCTTTGATTAGTCGACTAATCATTTCATCGAAAAATGTGTTAAGATGTTGAAAAATGTTGGTCCGTCTCACCCAAACCCCAAAATTACGTCATCTAATGTCTTGTTTCGTACTCACGCCAAAGGGTTTTAGTTTACCGTCATGGGAGAGTGTGTAAAGCTGCCAATATCTGAATGTAAGAAGCTGCAGTAAGAGTATTTTGGGTACTTTTATAGTACTTTTCTATGAAAAATGACTCAAACCAATTAGTTGACTACTAAAATAGTCACCGATTATTTTAATAGTGGATTAGTCATCGATTAGTTGACTAATCGTGGCAGCCCTACTCACATCCCTTGCGGAGGTCCAAGGGGAGAGGAGGTAGCAACACAACTCCACCTAATGGAGGCTGATGGCGCCCCAGATTCAAACGTCCAAAAACACATAATTGAAACCACAAAATATCTCCATACTGCTCGTCCGTAGTGATCCAAGTGTCCTGAAGCCCGCCTCTCTGTGCACACTTGAACGTGGTCCACAGAGAGGCAGTCAGAGCTACAGGCGACAATGAGGCTAAAAACAGAGTTCAAATGAGGTTTTTCCAAACAACTTTTTATGTCGGGGCTTCAGGACACTTGGATCACTACGGACGAGCAGTATGGAGATATTTTGTGGTTTCAATTATGTGTTTTTGGACGTTTGAATCTGGGGCGCCGTCAGCCTCCATTAGGTGGAGTTGTGTTGCTACCTCCTCTCCCCTTGGATCTCCACAAGTGATGTGAGGACTCTAAAACTTCACCTGAGCCTCCCTCGGCATATGGGTGAGTAGATAATGGCTGAATTTTCATGTTTGGGTGCACTGTCCCTTTAACCTGCATGTCTTCGGACTGTGGGAGGAAGCCGGAGCACCTGGAGGAAACCCTCGCTGACACGGGGAGAACATGCAAACTCTGCACAGAGGGGCTCCGAACCAGGAACCCTCTTGCTGTGAGGCGACAATGCTAACCACTGCCCCACCTTGCCATCTGCTGCTGTGTATTATCAAAAATACTACATACTTATTTGTGAGTGCTGAATACTTCATTTGCCGATTTTTTGATTTTTGGGTCACTTCCCATTACATTCTTAAGACATTTGAGTTGAGCACGTCAGTTCTGTTGTTTGAGCCATTTAGCCACTTATACTGTGAATTGCAAAGGTTTTTAGGAGTGTTTTCAGGAAGCTAAGCAACTACTATTTTAATGAAAGAGCTCTAATTAAGTGCTCAACCAATAAATCTTCTAGGAATGGTATCTCAGATGCATTCACTGTGCAATCAGTTCTTTCTATAAGTGTTGCAACAAAGATATATTAACCAGAGGAACCTCCATTATTATCCTCACCAGAAAAAGACTAAAAATAAAAACTTCTTTAGAGCTCAGTGCCCTCTAGCTCCGTCTGGAGAATATGCAGAACGAGGAATGGCATTCTTGTGGTTGAGAGAGCATGAGCTGTGGTGAGTCGTGCAGCCTAACCGCTGCTCTGAGATCTAAACTCAGTGTGCACCCTATCTTTGAGCTCCCTCTGTTGTGTTTGAAACAGTCCTTCGACTGTCTGCTCCTCCAGCGTGTTCCAGTAACAAGGATACAAGTTTCAATGTTGGCCCCGACGATGTAGCCCGTGACGTCAAAGTTTATTCTGATGAACTTCCCCTGCAGGAAACAAGATGCATGTTTACGTTAAAAACAGTTGTTGAAACTTCACAGGTTGTTTAAAAAAAGCCAATGATGTCAGTGCGGACTCGTGTCCTATGTTTCTTCTGCACTTTAGATAGCATGTTGTGGATTCTTGCAGACAACAGAGACACAGCGGAGAACAAAATGCCTATATTAGGAAAAGCCAGGTTACCAGGTCAGAAAGAATCTCAGGCATGTCTGTGGTTTCCTGACAGTAAATGTGTGTGTGAATATGTGTGCCCATCTGTCTGCTGGTCTCATCTGAGACAGCCGGTGATTCATGAGGACTGAACACCATGGTGGTTAACCTTGGCCACATGGTTGACTTAGTCATACAAATATTTAAAATGCTTAGAGCGACAATCATTGTGATTCCTGTAACTCATCACTACAAGATCAGAGAGGACTTAATTAAGGATTCATTTCACTGATAGCTGATGTGGAGTTTATGTAAATCTGTTTCCCTTTAAGATATCATCTGATTGCGTCTAAATCACACAAATGATCACTGAAACAGGAACAGTGAACTCACAAAGCGAGATGAGTTGTCATTTTTCACTGTCTTGGCATTGCCAAAAGATTCGAGGATGGGGTTGGCTTGCAGGAGCTGGCGTTCCAACTCACCCTGTGGAGAAAAACAGAGAGGTAAGAGGCCAGCGAGCTGTCGAACATTTCTTATGCCTGGCACCACGCAATGAATCTTTTTTTATCACTGTTAATCACATATTTCTGTGTCTGCCAAAACATACACAAGCTGGTAAGGCAAAATCAATTCTTCGCAACAGGGCAGCAAGAGGAAAAAATGTAGCCACGTTAATATGCTAAACCAATCTGTCAGACAGTCAGCAATTTATCACAGCTCTGCTGGCTTTACTTTAGTCAACTGCAGTACAATGTGATTTTTGTCAGGGGGGCTCAACAAGTTTAACAGGCCAAGACAACCAAACAGCTGGACGGAACTCGTGAAACCACAAGAGCAACGCAGAGTGTGTGTTTCGACACATGCCCTATAGTGAGCGGTTGGTTTGGGTCTGTGAGTGAGAGCCTTCTTCCGGCCTGCACATTCCTGTGGTCGTGATAATGTATACTATATATATGAAAACTGCACCACCGTGATGGTAATGATGGCTTCCTCCCAAATCTCAAAACCTGGGTAGATAGGCGGTTGGGACATTCCCTACAGCCCCAGAAACCTCCAGCTCCCTACACATGACATGACCTCCTCTATCCAGGGCAGCAGCAGTACAGAAATAGTCACTACAGCACATCAGATCCTGCTTTGATCTGACTCCAGGATACTTCTCTGGACTCTGGGGGGAAACAGTGATTGGCTGGTGCTATACACCAGCCAGACATGGCCATCAAAAGAAACTTGTGACTACCTACTGTACAGCCCTAATTAGATGTGTTGTTAACAGGAAGCAAGACAAGAGACTGACGGTGATTTCTTCGGCCTGTGGCAGAGAGAAGGTGAATGAGCGGTGTCCTGAATCCTGATGCACCTCCAAGATCTAAACCTGGTCACTGAATCACTATAATCTGATCTCATAACTTCCATCACGGCCAGAAGATGCTGCTCAAACGAGGAAACATGTAAAAATCATAACTGAAAAATACCATTTTTTACCAACATCTTGTCCTCTTGGAGAAAATTGTGAATGTAAGAGAGGAAATAACGTGTCCCCTGAGTGTGTCTAGGCCCTGTATGATAGCATCGACTCAACTCACTTATAGCAGTTGGTCAGAATCGGTCAGGATGATTGAAACAACAAGGGAACAGTGTCCAGAACAAAAGTTCCCTGACTCTTAAGGTTTAACTCTGCCAGAGGTCTACATTAGAGTCCTGCACTGGGTCCAGGTACCCCGCAAAAAAGTTGTGTAACGAGTAAACAAAATCCTAAACATGGGCAGGTGGCAGGTAGGGCTGGTTGATATGGACAAAAATTCATATCATGTTATTTACAGGCTGACTGGTGATACACAAAGTATATCTCGGTATTTTCTATGAAATGAGCTGCATGTTTTCAGCTGAAAGTCAAAGCCAAATTTGAGGTGTCACAAGCACTTTTAGAAGGTTGGTAATACTTTCGCTTTCAGGCATGCTTGTTGTTGCCATGGGTAACAGTTAGGTATGTGTGTGATTATTCGTCTAAACGATTAAGCGTTGGCCACCTCACTGGTTGACACCAGATATATTAGTCGGTTAAACCAATTAATGTTTTATTCATGCACAAGGCCGCTTAAGTGTCATGCAGCCGCCCACCACTAGTGGGGGCTACAGAACGGTCAGACAGCAGTCCCCCTCCCTGCGGTGATGCTTCAATAGACTGGAGTTTTAAACTGGCGAAATGTCCTCTCACAAAACCAGCGCAGTTTAGCAGCACTTTGATCTAGAAAATGAATTCAGCAGCAATGAATCTTTCTGAGGTGTTATATTATTTATCTTTAAGTGAGTTGTTGTCAGATAATGTGCAGGTTTACATTCATACTGCACACAGAAACATGCCTCTCATTTCAGCTGAAATCTAATTATAATTTACATGTTGCTTTATTAACTTTAAGTGAATTGCTGTCATCATGTCAGAAAATCTGCAAGGTTCAATGTGCCCCACATTTCAGAGACAATTAATTTATTTTAGATGTTATTTAAGTGGTTAACTTTGACTGAGTTGCCGTCATGTTCACGTTCATACCGCACAGCGTCAAGTGTCTCGTACTTCAGCAGCATTTAAAATCCGACATGGTTGTTGAAGATTATGATTAAAGGCTTCAAAGGGCTCTTAATACACACAATATTTTTTGGGACAATGTTTCAAATACCTAACAATGCAAAATTTTGTTTTCTGAGTGTTTTCCTTTTTTAGTCAACAGGGAAGTTAGTCGCAAGGAACATCCCTACTAACGGTAAGACATCAATATGTCAACAAGTCGAAATATCTAAAGTATCACAATATGAATTTTTCATATGATATTAAAAACTATACGAGATGATATGGCACACCTCTAGTCTGTAGGAGGTTTCAGGACATACATTTTTCTATTACAGAACCATCCCAACTTTGGGATTTCCTAAATTAAGAATCCTAAGTTCGTATGGCATAAACAGAACTTATCACCAAATTTTCACCAGTACTGTTGTGCGCGCCAAATTTCATAAGTTCTCGAGCATCCCAAGCCCGTCAAAAATGCCACTGCACAGCAGAAAAAAAGACAATGAAAACACTAGCACTTTCTGTGCCAAGGACTTGGATATAATTGCAGCTAACGGGTGGGTTACAGTGATCTTTGTGAGTGTGGGCGGGTGCAAGTTTGCAAACTGGACCTGTGCAGGACTCTCTCTGGCCAGACACTGACAATGTAGTCCTTCATGCAAAGTTTTGATGTATCAGTGCAGTCTCATTTGTCTGTGTGAATGGGCTGATATCTGCATGCAGGAAAGCTCCAGTTAAACCCACGCGAGTTTTACTGAGGGAAGTAGGGAGTAGTTACCCTCCTCCTCATGTTTTCCTTTTATCTTTCAGGCTCTGAATGCCACAGATTAATACAGAAACTAGTGCATACATCACTGTTAAACTAAAGAATAAACAGGTATTCCCATCTGCCTTTCTCACTGAGAGAAATATGAAAGTCTGGTCTGCTTTACCTCTTCTCAACTACTTCATCTTCCCCCTTTTCACCCCCTCCCAAACCTCTCTCCTCCACCTTATCTTCGCTCTCCCTCGACCCCTGGCTCTACATTCCTCTGGCCTGTGCTCAGAGCAGCCGTAATGCAACACAGAGGGAAAGCAGCATTAAGGAGGTCAGCGTGGATGGTGTGTTCTGGTAGGGGAGCACTGAGGTCCCGAGTTACAGCTACTGAAACACAGCACATTAAACCAGCACTCACTCGGATCGCGTGTGCTCAATGCTGCAGGTTATAGGTCACAGCTAAGACTCTGCTGCTATAGTTATTAAATTTAGAGAGGACACAGAAACATCAGGTTTTAGTTTGGGAGAGAAAGGAAAATAGCTACCAGATAAATCAAGCTGAGAAGAAGTGAGCCAGAAAATATCAAGTTTTGCAGCAAGCATGAGAAACAGAAGATGGAGCTGGGACGAATTCAGTGCTGAGTGTGAGTCTCATTTGGGACAAAACGTTGTGCATTAAAATATGAAGTTCCAGGTGAGGCTACAACGTCCACATAACACCTCCTGTTGGTTACTGGAATAATGTTGTCATGGCTACAGCTGTAGAATAAGCCAATGCATTATTAACTAAAAACTAAAAACATGCATCTAGAATACATCACCAATGAAAACATGCATGAATATATGAAAGATTTGATCAACTGTCACCGTGTTACATCACCTGTGATAGCTTCATTTTACACCTGAGCATGTAGTACCCAAGATTATTACAGCTTAATTGACTATTACTGACCACCTGGTGCATATGTTAATTGAGACTGGAGTGTCTACATCACTAAAGCCCCGTTTCCACCGAGCAGTACAGTTCAGTACAGTTCAGTTCAGTTCAGTTCAGTTCAGTACGCTTATTTCATGTTTCTATGGTGAAAAGTTGTGGATGGTACCAATGGAAGCGTTCCTTAGCGTCCCCATGTTTGGTCCCCCCTCTGTTGGGGTACCTAGCACACAGATCGGGTATTAAAAGGTGGAGCTGTAAACACTGCAGTCTGATTGGTCAGTAGAGGACGGTCACTCTGCTCAGGGCTGAGTTGTGTCTGGTTTTGAGGCTCATGTAACCACTGTTCATACTGTGGAGAGTTTTATTAGTAAACTGTAACTATAAAATGAAAGGATGTTTTGCTGCCTCTCACAGCAGCTGGAGTCTGAGAAAAAATAACTTCATTCACTGGGCCGACTGCCGGCAACTTTTAAGGTGGAACGTTAACTTGTGATGTTACTCAATGCATGAGTTGATGACGTGAATCCATCAGCACACCTTAAATTTCACTGTGACAACTTTGACCATCACTTTAGTTTTTATATGACAGAGACTTTTAGAGTGGATCTTCAGAAGTTTAAAAATATATATTAATTTCGACCGGGTTATGTGAACTGCATATATTCTAATCCTCACTCTGAGAAATAAAAAGCGTTGCATAGCGTCGTTCCTGTGTGCTCCAGCAACACTAAACCCCTGAGCTTGCCTGAGAAGGACTAAATGCACAAAGCTGCTATTTTTAAATATCCCATGGAGAGAGACTCTCACTGCAGCCTGTTCTATTTTGTTCTGAAAATGTGGGCGTGCAGCCTCGTTCTGTGGACGATAAACCAGGTGCAGACTGATAAAGGAGGAAATACAGTGAGTGCTGGACGGAGCAGTGAGTGACAACAACCCCGCCCACATTTAAGAGGACTGTCTGTGGTGCTTCGCCTCCTGTCTGAACCAGGTATTCTCACCAGGGTGCACTTTTAAGTACTGAAATTTGGCACCACTTGATTTACCGTGAGTAGTTCCTTGGTAGCACCTACGTAATTCGGTCAGTAGCCTTAAAAGTATCGAGTGTGGTACCCAACCCTGGAGGAGTAACGGAACAACGGGACACTTCCAATGTGTAACGAACTGAAGTGAACTGCATGGGACTGCTTGGTGGAAGCGAGTCTTCAGTGTTGTGTTTTTATTGTAATATCTATTTATTCTGAGCTTCTTAAATCTTGCCCGAACGAATATCCCACAGTTTGAAAAAACAAAACTTAAACTTGTACTGAAACTACTCAAAACTAAACTGAAACTAAACATTTCAAAACAGTAACAACTAAAATGAAACAAGCAAACACACTCTGGAAACTGAAACTAAACTGAATTGAAAACAAAAACTGAAAATGAAATAAAAAATATAAACTGGAATCACTCTGGTAGTATCATATATATTTACATCACTAAAATGTAAAAGATGAAGCTTGGCATAAAACATTTGAGGAGAGATGTTTAGTGCGGCTGTGGTCTGACTTCACAGTTCATGTGCTCTTCCTGAACTCCATGTAAAACCCAGAAACAGTCGACTTATGAACCGACACAGAAAGGCCATACAGAGTCAGTTAATTCTCGATTAGCGCTTAATGTGAGCAGTTTAACGACAGGTTGGATGTATTCTTTTGGATTTCACTGACATGTGTTTCTAATAAATCATCTCAGTTTCCAGCTGTTCTCATAAACCCGAACCAACTGATAAAACAAAGTGTCTCAGTATCATGAGCCTGCTGGTTTTATGTCAGATTCAGTGGGCTTCAACTAATCATGTGAGGAGACTGAGCCAGCACAAACAAATACCTCAATAAAGAGAGAAGCTTAGATTAGTCCGTCAACATCATTATGGAAGTGGCCGAGATTTAGAGAGAAGGGCATGCACATACACACAAACACCAGAAACGGACCACACACTCTTGTTGAGAAAGCGGGAGATACACTTGCCTGGAGCTTGAATGCTTTGGGAGATTCGGGCTGTTTGTTATGGATAAACAAATGCAAGTGTTAAAACCTGAAGCGCTCATGTCAGACACAAGCCACAGGAAACAGAACACCAGTACACACACTTGGCCCAGCGTTGGGTACACTCTGGCAGAATGGTATTGAATGATATGAAGCAGGAGGAGAGACCAGTCAGGCTACATTGACATCTATCAGGTTAGCTGTGGATTAATACACAACTTGTTATCAGCTGGATATCAAAACAACAGTAAGCAATGCTGGAACACTACAATTCATTAACTGAATAGTTTGGGAAATACACTTATTCACTTTCTGGCAGAGAGTGAGATGAGGAGATCGATACCACGCTCAGCCAGCAGCCTGTTAGCTTAGCTTAGCATAAAGACTGGAAACAGGGGGAAACACCTAGCCTGGCTTTATCAAAAGTAACAAAATCCACCTGTCAAACAACAGCAGGCAGATGATGACGAGAGAGATAGACGATGAGGATAACTTTATTTATTTGGGAATAAATCCAGAGTGTGGACATATTTACGATTATGGAGAAAATACGGGTCGACAGTCTGTAGTAGGCTTTGGATAGATATTTTGCTATTACAGAACCGTCCCAACTTTGTGGATTTCCCGGGTTAAGACTCCTAAATTAGGACGGCATTAACCCTACCCTAAATTCAAAATGACTGCAGAAATTGCAGCACTCAAAACGCATGACGACTTTAAATTCCCAGATGACGTATTAATGGTTTTATATCGACTGAGAGAACGAATAACTTGATCGATTAGTGCCTCCGACTCCTTCGAACTAAAACTGGACGCCCATCTTTTTTTGTCCATGACAGCAAGCTAACTAGCCAGTGAGAGCAATGTATATTATGATTCGTCCAACTCGAGTAGCCTTCTAGTACATTTTAATCAAAGATACAGGAAGTCTGTGCACTTTCTCAACATAAATACAGGCATGACAGGACGAGCACTCATTGAAGAATCTAATTTACTGTTATAGTTGGGATTTCTCAAGTTAAGCTGGATTTTTACTTCTAAAGCCTCCACAAAAATAGCATTTTAAGTTTTGTGTGTGATTTATCCTGGCTTCACATGAGCAGAGGAAATCTCTGCTAGCTGCTAGGCTAATTTACACAATGTAAAATGCCATAGGCTTGTACTAATAACGTTAGCATGTTGTATTTGTTTGGAAAACGTGTTTAGTATAAGACAGTTTGTTAAATGTTGCCGTTGTCCCTGGCTTCATATGAGGAGAGGAAAAGTCCGCTAGCTGCTAGACTAATTCATACAATGTAAAATGCCATAGGCTTGTGCTAATAACGTTAGCATGTTGTATTTGTGGGGAAAATGTGTTTAGTATAAGACAGTTTGTTAAATGTTGCTGTTGTCCCTGGCTTCATATGAGTAGAGGAAAAGTCTGCTAGCTGCTAGGCTAATTTATACAATGTAAAATGCCATAGGCTTGTGCTAATAACATTAGCATGTTGTATTTGTGGGGAAAATGTGTCCAGATAAAGACAAGTGTTTGTCTGTGAATGCTGCAAGTTATAGTGAAGCTGATTTGTGTACTTGTGTTTGAAACTGTCTCTATTAAGCCATGTTTAATGTGTGTTTAATGTGTGTTTTGAATCAACTAAACTTTACAGCACTTCACAGGAACCCCGACACTGACTAGTGGTTTGGGGGTGTAACTGCAGAGTGACACAGACACACCACTGCACAAGTATAAATCCTCACAACAGTGTAGGCTCTGCACAGAGCTGACACACAAGTATAAATCCCACTTTATGATAAGATGGAGGTCTGACATAGACTTGGACACAGCCATGAGTTTAGAGAGTGCTTCTGTATCAGGAGGATTTTCTCCTTTCTTAGTTAAGATAAGATAGGGAAAGCAGTTGGGATATTTTCCTGTAATGAAGCCCCAGATTGTTTTTATCTGGCATTAGCTCTTTGCTAGAAAGGGAGTGAGAGTGTTTCCCAAAATGTCATGTTACTCCTTAAAATTGTAATAATGATTTGAAGATGTAATTTCCAAATATCAACGAAGGCATCTGGTTTTTAATTTAAGAGGTGAAAAGATGGACTATGAGCAAAGATAGGATGTATTTGAGAGGAGAGGAGAGGAGAGGAGAGGAGAGGAGAGGAGAGGAACTGGAGGCCCGTGCTTGGCCAAGGAAGAGCAGGAAAAGTGTAGGCAGTGAGGCTCTCACAGGAATGTTGTGGTCTTTGCGTCCTTTGTGTGAGGAGGCAACGTGGGCCAGGTACTGGATGACCTTCTTCGTGTTCTCGGTCTTGCCAGCTCCTGATTCACCTCTGAAAACAAAGGAGAGAGACAGCATGGATGTACGTGGACAGACAGAGGGAGTAAAAAGTGTGAGTGAATCAAGAATGAGTGAGAGGAAACAAACCGACATTGTTTTCACTTTAGTTTCACTTCCAACAAATAATTACGACACCCTTTGTTTGCAATTAAGAATTACAGGCATTTAGTTGTGAGGCATAGCCACATTACAGGGAATAATCTGTGTCAGATGTCCACAGTTTAGCAAGGTACAGACAAAACACTGTAAAACTCTAACCAAAATAAGCAGTCATTATGGTGCGTAAGTGTGATTGGATGAAACCCAAGAAAAGAATACACAAAGAGAAAAGGAAGAGAGAGGTAGAGCTATCTGTTGTTGTTTTCTAAATGCATCCCTTCGTCTGTCCGCCTGTTTTACTGGAGAACCCTGTGGTTTGGTGGGCCAGTCTCCAAAGTTTCCAGGCTCTGCTTTGGGGCCGTCTCTAATGATAGCTGTGTTCAGGCAGGGCCATCCACAGCTCCCACAGTCAGGTCCCAAAGCCCAAAAAACCAGCGCCAGCACAGAAACCAGGCCAGCAACACTACATCTAGCTACATACCGGTGGCTTTAGTCTAGCTGGCTATTAGCTTTGCTGCACAGAGACCACTGTAGTTTCAGCTGCCGCACTAGAATTTGATGGGCGAGTCCTCGAACACAGGATACAGGCGTAGCAATATAGGTCAAGTTAGTTACACATCCAAGTTTGGCTTGATGTCTTCATAGTTTTATAGTATCGGAATATTTCTCACGGAAAGAACCATTCGCTGACTTTTTTCTTATAGACCGTATGTAAACATGCAGGGTTACAGGGTCAGTTAGGGCAGGACCCTTCACCTCGTGAGTGCTTTGTGTCTCCTGCCTCACATCTTCAGCTAATCACTCTGTCACAACTCTCACACCTCAAAGGGTCAACAGTTTTTTCAACTCTTAAGTGAGAGATTCTACAAGTTCCTGGTCTCATGGGCCGCTCCCTGTTTTGTTCTTTGGGATACAACGTACAGACAAATGGCTCATATTAGTCGTGTGTTTTAGGCCCTGACACACTTTTGGGTGATTCAGCATATTGAATCGGCAATGGCAGAGCCCATTGGTGAAGGAAATCACTCTGATTGGCAGCTCAGCTCAGCACACGAGAGGAGAAACAGAAGTGAGGAAAGTAAACAATGAGCTAAAGTCAAGAGGGCGTGGGATAAAAACAAACTTGCTCCATAATGTAAGATTATTTTTCTTTAGCCACTGAACCCTTTAGCAGAAATGCTTCATGATGGTTTGTGTTATTGTTCCCTGATAATTAGATTGTGTTGTTAATGTGCTGTCGTGAGTTACTTCCTCTCAAGAAGGCGCAGAATACGTGCTGGTTGGCCGTCAGCTGTAGTCTTTGCGGTGTGATCATGTGCAACTTTTTGGCGGAGACACATGCAATGTGAGACAGTCACTAGTTCTTCAAAGTCTGCTTGATGTGTATTGACCTTTACAGCTACTACAGTGACTTCCTTTACCCTCAAATCCTGTGGATGACACAGGATACTTAACAGACAGCTCGCTCCAAAATAAAGAGTAATCATTTTTCCTGTGACCTTTTTGTTGTGAGTTGGCGATTGTTGGACATTTTGTCCGTAGAGACGTCTGCTTTCTCTAAAATGTAATGGTACCAAAAAAATACATTTGAAACACTCAACAGCAATGTCTCCAGTTATTCAAGATATCCTACAGACCTTTTTGTGAGCACTTTAATGTAGGAACTATTTCCTTTCTGCTGACCTGAAAGGAAGTGGCATTTACTTGCAAACAGCACAAGATATAAACATTAATGGCATCCTTTTCAGTTGAGCTGTAACCTTAGCTAGCTCAGTGGAGCTAGCAATAGACACACGCTTCCTTCTGCACGGTGATACAGTTGGTGGGTGTAGTTCAATAGACAGAAAATAGTTCCTTCATGCTCATATAAAGGTCTGTGGATTATCTTGAGTAACCAGGTCATGATTTCTGGAAAGAGACATTGCTGTTGAGTTTTTCAAGTTTCTTTTTTGGTACTCTGAGCACCACAAGCAGAGTGTCATCTAGTTCCATTATATTGGAGAGAAGGCAGACATCTCTACAGTCGATATCTTGACTGATAAACAGCACTACAGGTAAGAGGAAAAATATGTTTTTTCGATTTTGGGGTAAGCTGTTAATTCTTTTTTAAATAATTCATACGCAACTATTCTTCAGTAACTGCAGGAACACAAGTGAAGACAGGGAACTGACTGTTCACAAAAGACCTGTGTCTGCAAATGTTATTACGAACACATCACTGCTAAACCACAGAACTGCACAAGGCCTTCTATAATTCTGTGCTATGTTAAATATGCTTGTGGCATTTTAGCTGGATTAAAAGTGGTTGTCGCAACATCCATGCAGTCCTTTTTTGTTCTGGGACTACAGTCAGACTTGTGTAAACACAGACTGTGAGTCGGCCTCAACACCCCAGACAGACGACTCTTTTTCACATCAGTCTTTGTCCAGAATTCACTGTCCTTGGAGGAGAGCAGCATCGGAAACAGTGTTGAGACCACTTGATGCTACGTTTCTTGAGTGAAATGGCGGTTAGGATCAGAGATGGGCAGTATATATATATATATTTTTGTATTTTGCAGGACAGATTACAATTACAATGCATTATTTAAAGGTATAGAGTGCAAGATTTAGGGGGATTTAGTAGAATCTAGCAGTAAGGATTGCAGACTGCAATCTGCTGAAAAGTCTCCTAGTTAGAATTCCTTCAGTGTTCATTGTTAGGAGGTTTTTACAGGTCTCTTCCTCCAAAATAAATGGACCACACGGTTAAAACCGGTGAAACACTGAATAAAGCAGTTTCACTTTACAAATGAATACCCCTTTTTACACAGAGATTGAGCTAAAGGGCCGCTACAAAGTCCCCTCTTTATACGGCTTTTGCATGTTTACACAGAACTAGGGCTGCAACGATTAGTCGACTAATCGATGACTAATCCACTATTAAAATAATCGGTGACTATTTTAGTAGTCGACTAATCGGTTTGAGTCATTTTTCATAGAAAAGTACTATAAAAGTACCCAAAATACTCTTATTGCAGCTTCTTACGTTCAGATATTGGCAGCTTTACACACTCTCCCATGACAGTCAACTAAAACCCTTTGGCGTGAGCACGAAACAAGACATTAGATGACATAATTTTGGGGGTTTGGGAGAGACAGACTGACATTTTTCGATAAAATGATTAGTCGACTAATTGAAGAAATAATCAACAGATTAGTCGACAATGAAAATAATCGTTAGTGGCAGCCCTACACAGAACCAAACGACGGTGGCATCATTTTGCTCCAGAATGTGATTTCAGACAGCATCCTGGCATGGCAGAATCAAAAGAGGCGTGACAAGTGTGACATGTAACACAACAGCATCTGCCTTCAGTGTGACATATAACATGCCCATCTGCAGCACTTTCTAAGCAACAACAATGGCATAACATGGCAATAACAATCATTTACTGGCCCTGTTATATGGCGGCTGATCTCGTCCTTTGCTCAGAGGGTGAGGAGCTCCTGGACCCAACTGTTTTCCCAATTTGCTGACAGCTTCTTTTTACATCTTCCGCTGTGGGTCGCACGCATAACACTACAAATCGCCACACCTGTGTTGCCCATGATCCCGTCCTCTGAGGCAGTGTAAAAGGGACATGAGCTGTTAACTGAGCACCTGCTACTCTGTGCTCACAGTTTTTCCTCTGATAACTTAAGATGTTCTGGAGGTTTTTACCAAGAGCCAAATTATCCACATTGTTGGGTTGTCTGTTCTGGGCTACTGTAGAAAGATGGCTGTGCAACACTGGGATCCCCACAGACGAGGACCTGCTCCCTATGTAGATATAAACAGCTCATTCTAAGGTAATGAAAACACGATTTTTATTTTCAGCTGATTATACACTAAAGAAAACATACTCATTATATTATATTCAATTTCTGCCAATACACCCCCCTGAATCCTACACACTGGACCTTTAATATGCCATTTTATCCCAAATAAAACAGATTTTTATCCCCTGCTTTAAACTGTAGAAAGAAAATCCTGAACTTGCAGCCTCCCCCATCAAAATGTCTTGATTGGCCACTTTAAATCTGTGAAGTGGGAAATTTGCAAAGCTCATCTTTTCAGTGTAGAGGGGTTACGGTCAGACCCACACTGACGCTACTGAATGCCTAAAAATTATAATATACATTTATATAGCATGTAGTTTGTGTTATCAAATGACAAATTACTTATAATTTAATTAAATTCATTTTCTTAATTCGGCCTTTTGCATTTCATTTTGATAAATTTGATCATCAAGTATTTGCATCTGATCAGGATGCCTCCTGGGCGCCTCCTGTTAGAGGTGGTCCGGACACGTCCCACTGGTAGGAGGCCCCAGAGCAGACCAAGAACACGCTGGAGAGATTATATATCTCATCTGGCCTGGGAACACCTTGGGGTCCTCCAGGAGGAGCTGGAAAGCGTTGCTATGGAGAGGGACGTCTCGGGTGCTTTGCACGGCCTGCTGCCCCCGTGACCTGGCCCCGGATAAGCGGATGAAAATGGATGGATGGATGTATTTGTAATTTGTAAGATGCTTTTTGATGTATCTCTGATTCTGGTGAAAGTGCAATAAGAGAAGCTTGGATAAGATTAGATTAGCTCAAACTTTATTGAGCTCAGAGGAATCTAGCATTACTGCGGCACAAGACGAAGACAAAAAGTTAATAGTGCAGTTTAATGAAATGTCTGAAGATTTATTCTCTCATTCTGTCTTGCAGAACGACTACGGTGCAAGAACTGTTCTTTCCACACGCTGGGTCCTCTGTGTAGCTGCTGCAATATATTTTATTAAACACTCTCAACTGATGTCTATTGTACTCAATCAATAAAGGTGCCTTTGCAGTACTGAAGCAGCCTCTCCAAACTGTGTGACCACCAGATTTATTAAACAGTGGAGCAATCCTGCTAACACAGCTCCACTGCTGCCGACAGGGGGTGTAGTTTTCTGAATCTGGGACAGATTATGCAACAGCGCTTGTCTGTTCACTGGCAGCGTCAACTCAAGCCACACTGAAAGAGTGTGGCACTTAATTACTCTCTGCCAAAGACGATGAAGGCAGGGCACCAAACCGCACTCATAACCCCCTCAGTATTGGGCAGAGCGGCTGCGCAACCCAGCATCCGCAAAAAGCTATTTGAAACCAGTCTTTAAATAAAACAGCAGGATGATGGGAGCCGGCCAACTGATTCAGGGTTAGAGAGATATGGAGGGAGACGGGGAAACTTTATAGAGACAAAACAACCAGGTACTTCAGAGGTGATGATCTGTATAAAGTACTCTCATACAGTTGTTAATTATTATTTAACTTCTTCACTGTAAGGACAAGAAGTGATACCCTGTCTTTATAGAAGATAACCCCTATAAAGGTGCAGCTGTACGATTTTCATCTTGAGACACTTTCATTTTCCAGCCTATTAAGTTGCTTTATCAGCAGAGGAGAGGAGAGGAGAGGAGAGGAGAGGAGAGAGTTGCAATACTCACGTGCAAAGGATTGATTGGTCCTCACGATCTGTTCAGAGAAAACAGAAAAAACAGTGTCAGCATCTTTCCATCCTCTCCCTGGTTTTACCCTTCATTACAACTAGAGTTATTACAAAGACGGCATCTTGTGGTCCAACTGCTGGACTTTAACACACTCAAATGCTGCACCTTGTCAAAATAAATCCAAACCTATATGACTGGACCATGTGTGACTTTAATTTGAAAGGACAGACACAGGAAGTGTCCTCGTCAGGTTAATTTCCAGAGCTGGTACCTGCGGTTATTCCACAGGCTAGTTAATAACATGTCGGGCAGGAAATCCAAAGTGTGGGATCATTTTGAGAAGGTGAAGGACGAACCCAAGGTGATATGTAAAATCATTGGTCGACTACAAACATGACGTATCATCTGAAACATGGAAGTAGCTACATGCCCATTAGCCCACAGCGTCATTAACAGGCGGCTCGCTCAGTGTGTGACGTGCACTTGGAGATAAAATATAGGCCTATATTAATGAAGGTTCATTAGTACGGTTTTGTATTTCTCTGTAATGTTGACAGAATTTTTGTTCTAAAACAGGAGGGAAATATCTGTTTTAAAAATATCTATATGTGTGAACAGAAGCTAAACGAATACAGCTGATACGGATTTTGATTTCTGACAGGAAACACTGACACATCGCTCCACGGACACCAAAGTCACATTAATCCAGTGTGTGCGTCAGGAGCACTCTTTACAGCCAACACCTCATTCCTCAGCCTCCTTCATCCAGACCATCCTGCAAAGCCATGCTGCGTAACGGCCATAAACTGACACCCAGACTAGTAACCGAAGCTCGAGCACCTTTCATCACAGAGGAATTCCGACTGAAGACCAGATGACAGGATTAGCTATGCTCACTGAGGTGTGTGACCTCTCAACTTTGAAGGCCCTGCTGCGCACTACAAAGAACTACAGAAACCAGAACCCAGAGGGAACTGGCCCCGTTATCAGATAATAAAAACTGCCACAATCAGACCTCTGGTGAACAACACGTATGTCACAAATTTCTTTCACATTCACAGATGATAAGTTAGGTCTGTGAATAAAGCAGAGGGAGCAGCCATATGAACACCCCTCACTGTGTTTATTATTGAGGACATTTTTAATCATGTCTTAGTGACAAAACAGACACAACAACATGCTTGATTAGGATTTTAGAGTGTTACGTTTGTGCCACTTTCTGTACTTTGTGTGTCCTCCTGCTGCTAACGTTGCTGACATTCTTGTGGCAGGAAGTAAGGAGATTTTTCATTTCCTGAAAGAGACAAATTTGGGAGCACCTCCACATTCCTACACTCAATGAAACTGAAAGGAAGGCCACCCCGTATGCACTCGGATCTCACACAAATACAAGCTGCACTGCTGAGGGAAAAGGAGCCGATATTCGGCCTGCAGTGTGTTTGTGTTGAATGTTTTCTGTTGTTGTTCAGAAATTATGTTTGAATAAATGCAGTTCAGCTGAAGACCACAATTAGCTCGGACCCCTAATGGATAATATAAGTGGTTTCTCTAATAGCCATGCAGTATAGGGATGAAGAGTTCATCTGGGCCCTGCCACAGAATAACAAATGTGTCTCCTATAACCTATTAAATCACACCTTGTTGATGTGGGTCAGTTTCACAGATGAATCAGTCTTTGAGGTGTTATCTTTCAACAAAGCAATGACCTTTTGTTCCTGCACTTAAGCGTGAACATCCCTTGGGTGACAAAAGCTGGTGACAAATGAGTTGTGTGTGTGTGGGTGTCTGTGTGTGTCTGTGTGTGTGTGCATCTGGAGACCTTGAATAAATAAAAGCCTGTTGTTTTTCCATTCCAAAAGACACCCTCAAACACAAACATGTATAGATAAAACAAATGTATACGGCAAGTGGCGACCTCCAGGACTGAAAAATGAAGTGCAAGCGCCAAACACTGCAGTTCCTCTAACGTCTACTTGAGGCTGGCTCCAAGAGCGAGTCAATCCTCATAGACCTCCATGTTATAATGCTCAACGTTACAGCAGAAAACAGTTTTACAGCCTGGTACAAAAAGGTGGTTTTGCGCTCTACAGTTAATTTCCTCATTCATGACACCTGTACAGGAGGTACATTTTCATGTAACTCACTTGTTTAAATGTTGTTTAAGGCTTAAAGTTATACATAATTAAAAATGTGGCCACTGTAAGAGACAGTTGGGTGCTGTCCAATAACAATGTTGGTTAGGTAATATTAGGTAAAACCAAAGCATAACCCCAGATTCACAGAGTATAGGCGTATCCGTAGCTGTTGCTATTTCTGTGCATTTTCAGGTCATGAGAGTTTATTATAAGATTTTGGTCATCTTAAAAGTCTTGTTCAGCGTTTGAGTGTAGTAAAAGACCATCTTAGGAATCAGATATTCAGTTTTCAGGTAAGTTAATTTTAATTTCAGGGGGTTTAAAGCTTGTTTTTGCTAGCAAAACGGAGCATTATCACAGTTAACTATAGCTGTAAATGCACCGTGCTAGCTGAGCTAGCAGCTAGCAACAGGGTTAGCTAAATCCTTTTGTCCAAATATGGTCACTTCTGGCTCCATGCTTCCAAAATGCCAAACTCAAGGCTTCAAAACAGGAGTCCACAAACATACAGGTGATGTCATGGTGGCTACATTCATTATTTTATACAGTCTATAGTCATCCTCCAAGCTTGTGGAGGTGCACTGCCTCATTATGTCAGAACGGCAAAACCAGTAAACATCATTATAAGCTAGCTAGTCAACATTTCTTCTGTTCTGGAAACACTGAAAATGTAATAGATGTGGACTGTTCACGGAGTGGGGGTGTCACGGTGCCAACTGGCTGCACCTGCAGTGCACATACAGCGTAGGATTGTGTTTTTTGCGCCCCCAAATTCATTGTATTTAATGTTGATGCGCGGCAGGCGCGCTCAAACACCAGAGCAGCGCTGTCGTGTTGTGCTTGCATTCCTGAGCGCCTATTTATCAAAGCAAGACGGCTGCACCCCGAGATAAACAGATGCTGTGTCTCAAATCACGTACTTCTGTTCTTACACTTAATATTTTGAGTGCATAAGTGCGTTCACACTCAGAAGTATAGAACAATGCAGTGCACTATGAGTACCTGGATGGTGCACTCAAAACGGTCAAGAAGAGTGAGTGTGGAACTATGGACACTTCTCACCCTCAATGGTCGCCATCTTGGCTATGTAGCGGAAGGGGAGGGGGCACTTTTCAAACTGGAAATGGCGGCTGAGGAATACATGTGTTTATACATGTGTTTGGGTATATGCCAGCAGTATGTTTACTGGGTTAATTTAGCAGTCTGTAATAATTTGGTACCGCGAACAATAACGCGAATGCTAATGCTAGTTTGCTAACTAGCTAATTTGCGGTTGTCATTTCCGGTGAGTGCACAACGGCTGTGTTTGGTTTGAGACAACACTACCCTGTCGAAATTCGCACACTACGCCATTAAGTACATAGTGCACACAGTATACTACATGGAAGTGCACTAACGGAAGTATGTGTTTTGAGACACAACATGAGTTTAACTTTTGGAACGCGGCAGCG
Source organism: Epinephelus lanceolatus (assembly GCF_041903045.1). Taxonomy (NCBI): domain Eukaryota; kingdom Metazoa; phylum Chordata; class Actinopteri; order Perciformes; family Serranidae; genus Epinephelus; species Epinephelus lanceolatus. The sequence continues at coordinate 39,562,258 of NC_135751.1, forward strand.
CGCACCACATGTCACTGACAAGGACCAAGCAATCACTGCCGACAGATATCTTTCCCTTCCTCTGTAAATATTCAGTCTGATAAACACGGAAAAGTTGATCATGTTAGAGCAGGGCTACCCAGAGCTTTACATCTGTCCCACAGATGATAGGCCTACACACTTATAAACAGCTCCTGGAAGAAGATCAGCTCTGCACTCAGGATTTCAGGTAAATAAGCGATACGATGCTTGTTAGGGTTGCTAAGCAACCTCAGACACAACCTACCGCCGTCCTCTTGAAAGCTGGCACAGAACAGGCAGAGAAGTAGCGCTCAGAACGCAACTTCCTGTTTTCCAGGTGGTTAAAGACACGGCATGTACGGCCACTTCGTCACAGGCAAAACAAGATGGTGAGCTTTTGTTCTGGGATTGTGTGGCATCGTTTCTTCAGTTTCTGGACTCAGCACAGTGCGGTGAAACTTAAAGATTTTTACCGAGTTTGTGTGATGGTAGTATGTTAACAACTACAGTCTACAGTAAGCTGTGAAAAGGGAAACTTTGCAGATTTTCAACGAGTACTGTGTCATCACAGTGCATGCAGATAAATGGTTTCCCCTGTGCAGCCAGCACCCAGGAATCCACAAACTAGTGGGTGACATCATACATCATAGTGGCTACGTCCATTATCTTACACAGTCTGTGGTCTGCACACTTTTGTTGGATGACAGTTACTGTAATAATGAGAATGATGAATGAGCTGCTCACTCTGACTGGCCCCAGTTCCCTTGATGATGAGGTAGCTTTTGAAACACGGGTCAAAGTTTGACTACTCTTCCTGTCTGTGTTTCACAGCCACATCTACACAAACCTGAAGCTCATCAAAAGCACCTTATGTTGATTTTCACAAGACCTTGTACCTCCAGACTCACTCAACTGAGGCACGCAACACTGCGTAACCTATCATGAGTATGAAAACCAAACACACTCTCACTAAACAGCCTCTGAGCAACATCAGTTCAGCTTTACATGATTAAAGAGAGAGCCAGTCTGCATGTGTGACCTCATGCTTCTGAAATTAGCTCTCGACTGCAATCTGCAATGAAAAGGGGAAAAAATATCTGTTACAGATTGCTATTATGTCGTTTGTATATAAAAGGTTCACCCTAAATGCCACCCTGGTCCTTCCAAGTGCCCCACAACCACAGTGCGCCCAAATGCCCATGCAGTTACCTCAAGTGTTGCTCTGGTGCCTTAATAAACACCATGTGACAGATAAGTCTTTCCTGAAAAAATAAAACTCCTCTCATGCACATGTTTTGTGCATCTGGCAGCAGCAGCGGCCGTTTGTTTGGAGTTGTGGCAGCATGCAATAATAGATACCATCATGGCTCCACAGACAGAAACTACAACAACAAAAGGACTTTCAGAGAAAAATGTCTGACGGTAGTACAGCCTCATGAAGATAACCCTGTGTGTGTCATCTTATCATCTGGTCAGTGTGGGAGATAAGATGACCTCAGCTGACCCCTGATGACTGCTCTGATCACTGCTATGAAATGAGAGATTGGGGTAGAGGAATGATGAAAGTTGAAAGTGACACATCAGTCCCGGCTGATGGGAAAAGAATGGCAAAGGAATCTCATGGAAGTTTGCACAAGATAAAAAAGGGTCAGCAAACACACACACACCACTGGACGTCCATTAGAGCTCCTTTCACTTCATTCTCTGTTTGCCAGACAAATCCGCTTACCTCTGATGCCCTCTTTATACTTTTCATTTGACCTTATATTCCTCTGCGGACGTCCATCACCTCTACATTTAAACCTCCTGGCTCTTTTCCTGATAGACAATCGTTCCTTTTATCCACCATCCCCTTTATGATTTCATTCTTCTGTAAGGTCACACAACGTAAACTAGATGCTGTTTTTACTGGCTAGAAACAAAGGCTGGTTTTGTAGAAACATCCTCTTCCATCAAACACATACTGATACCTTTGTCTGGTAATGACGAAGGTATGTTCTTTGTTTAAACTTTTATTCCTAGCTGTGTATTGCAGTGTTGTTAAATGAATACTTTGCCCGCAAAATGATCATTTGTATAAATTACTCACCCCAGGTTATGTTTAATTTGTAAAAAAAACTTACGTAATTGTTAAACACAATGCACAAAAAAATGCAGAGTGATTTGTGTCTGTAAATCTGTATCAGTGCCTCTAATTTACAACTTGTATATGTCATCATTAGATCATCAACATAGCATTTTTTCACTGACAATATGTGTGAATCTCCAACTACTTGTGTGGATTGTTTTATGATGCTGTTTCACATAAAATCCACAGATGCAGGGAGCATGTGACTCGTATGGCCTACAACACAATGCACAAACAAAAGCAGAGCGATGATCTGTATATACATTTATAACAAACACATGGTCACATTTTTACTCAAATCTGGTGGTGAATCTCAACGGATTCGTGTGGATCCTTTTGAGACTGTTTTACCGTGTCGTTTGTGTGTCACATCAGGGAAGACCAAGTGCACTGCTTCCTGTTTTTACTTTAGATATCTGCTTTATTTTAAGGCTTTTCTCAATCTGCGTTCTTGCCTGTAATTGTGTTCTTGCGGACTTGTGAAACGTCATCAGTCGCAGCCCAAGTACTGCTCCAATTCAAAGTCCGCATCCAGCCAAGTACAGTCCAAATGCCCGGATGTGAACTTGCTCTGCCCGTTAGATTGGGGATGCATCGGGAGGTGACTTGTGTGGACTTTTGACAGCCAGGTATCCCAGAATGCATTTCTCACAGACCAGCAGCAATGGCCGCCGTCCTTGGGAGTTTGTACTCCCGAGTCGAACTTGCCAAGTCAGAACTTGGCGTACTTAGTATTAAGAAATGCCTTTTCTGTCTGCCGTTTACTCCCAGCCGTATAGGAGTCATGTTAAGTTACTGCTGACGAAAACCTGACATTTACTTATTTTGCTGCTTCACAATAAAAGCTTTGACATAACAAAATAATGGGCAACTTTTATTGTGAAAAATGTCTAAGAAATGAAAAGTGTTTGATGAAGAGCTGCAGACAACAGGCTCTTACTGCACCTCTGCAAACAGCTCACCTCCGACAGGTAAACTTCTTCTACCTGCCCTGCTGTGGAAAAACACATGCAGCAATAACAACAGAGACCTTTAACCGTGGATCAGCCAGCTGCTTTTAAACGTCATGACTCAAGGCAAACCATCATTACTTTAAGACACACCTTCAAACAGGTAGCCCTGTTGAAATGTAGACACAAATCCCTGCTACGCTGGGCTGATGGGCCAACCCAAACCAAACCAAACCAAACCAAGCCAAGCCAAGCCAAGGCTGTCGAAAAAGGAGTTCTGGAATACCATAACACCATGATGCCGCCCAAGCCTAGCATCTACACAAGTTGTCTAAGAGTTTGTAAACGGATGTTGTGACATAGTTTTGCTCAATTCATCAGGAATTTTTCCAGATTTTTTTGTTCCCTGATGGACACGGACGAAAAAGTTTGGAAAAGTTGCAACGTTTTCTTTACAAATTCAACTCAACTCAAGGTGAGTAACTGAAATATAAACGGTCGTTTTGTGAGTGAAGAGCGCCTTAAAACTTTCTGCAGTGGAAGTGCTTTTCAAAATTCACTGTCTAATGTGACCTGTGCTGTTTGAGTGGGTGAGTGCGTGCATCCATCTGGCTCATGCTCCCATCTTAGCCCCCTTGGCAGCGGCTGCTTCCTCGATCACCACAGCAACTAACTGCTGGGTCATATTTACCCAGGATGCCATGCTGGCTAGGCGTAGGTGGACCAATCAAACTGAGCATGCTCTTCCCTTCCAGTAGCTCATTACTGCCTCACTAAATCTTTACCCCCTTTGTGTTTCCCCTTTCTCTCCACTGCTCTCATTTCCCTTTTCCCCCCCGAGAATGGTGCAAAGCCAGATTACTCAGACCACTACAGAGCAGGACCTTACTGGAGACAAAATCACTTTTCCACACCAACAGATGTTTTTAATTTGATCACCTCATCAGAACCCTTAGCTGCGCTGTTATTTCCTCCACAACAACTCACAGCCAATCATTTAGGTAATGTGTGTGTGAGATGGAAATAAGTTGGCCCATTCATTCATCAAGTTTTAGGTTAGACCACAGCTCACTCTCTGTTTGGACACGAGTTAAATGCAAATCTAAATGACAGCACAGGAAAAGGCAGCTTTCAGACCAATCAGTATTGCTGCCACAGTTCACTGAAGGGTGAAATATTTCACTTCTTCTCCATGTTCAAGACAGAGAGCAGGAAACTTCTGAAAACATTACTTTCAACTGATGTCACAGCTATTTCCAGCTCTGTAGTGGCACTGCCTCGTCAAATCAAATCAAAAAGGCTCAAAACATATTAATATTATTTGTGCATTGCATTCATTAATCAGCTTTGTGCACTTCTTGGACTATTTTACACTCCAATCGATTCAAACTCACATGCACAAATCTCACATTAGATTCCCATGGTAGGAGACGGACCTGTGCTGCACAGCAGGGTTTCCTTTGCTGCTAATAATTTATCCCCCACGAGGATTAAACAAACCCTCATTCTTCACATTCCAGAGCATTCCCCCTCTCCCTCCATCTCCACAAAAGCCCCAATCGTTACAATAACCCGCTATTATCGACCTCATTTAACCTTGTACAGCCTCAGTGCTGACTCTAACTCCGATTATTGCTTTGTTTCCATACCCACACATGCAATCTACTGTAAACCATCACACCTTTCTTATATGGAGTCCCTAGTTCTTAGTAAATATTGTGATTTTGATTAAAATGAGGCCAAGAGGGCGAGACACTGTATTGTTAAAGCTGCACAGAGATGGAAGGTAAGGAAAACATGTTCAAATCACTACAATATGCCTGTGAAACTGGTCAGCAATATGTTTAAGGGATGGCTCGGATCTTTTGAAGAGGGGTTGTGCGAGGCACCGATCCATAGTCAGTGTATTACCCGCAGTAGATGGCGGTCGGCCCGCCCCCAGTTTGGAGAAGCAGACAGGAGTACCACCACAGAAGCTAAGCAATGTACTGCTGTGGACGAGGGCAGCAGCGAAACTTATTTTAGCCACCTAAATAGTAAACATCAGTTCAAGTGTATGCTATATTTAGAATGTCTTTACTGCTTCACTTGAAGCTTTTTTTGACAAATAATTTTGAGCTCAAAGTGAAAAAAAAGAAGGATGTTGCTAAAACAGAAAGATGACGTATGACTAAAGGAAACTGCAGGTCATATGTCATCCTCAAAGCTAGTGCAGGTGCACCGCTTCTTTGCATCCAAGCAGCAAAACCAATATGACCATTATGAGCTAGCAAGTCAACCGATCTTGTATTTTGGCTACGCTGAAGACATAATGATTGCAGACTGTTTGCAGAGCAGAAGTGCTACAGAATGCATTTTTTTAATGGCCAATGCAGTGCACACATGGCATAGGGTCGTGTGAGGCAAAACAAGACGGTGAGCTTTCGTCTTGAGATTGCACGGGATTGTTTCTTCTGCAGTTTTTGAACCCAACACAATGCTGTGAAACTTTCAACTGTGTCACCAAGTTTGTGTAATATGGGTAAGTTAACATGAAGGGAAACTGCCAATTTTCAACGAGCTCTTTGTCATCACAGTGTGTGGAGATTAAAAATGTTCGGCTTTCCCACGTGCTACCAAGCCCGGAGCACCTGTTCATTTGCCATGAAAGCCCTGTTTCCACCAAGCAGTTCAGTACAGTTCAGTTCAGTTCAGTTCAGTCCGCTTTTTCTCCGTTTCCACAGTGAAAAGTTGTGGATGGTACCAACAGAAGCGTTCCTTAGCGTCCCCATGTTTGGTCTCCCCTCTGTTGGGGTACCTAGCACACAGATCTGGTACTAAAAGGTGGAGCTGTGAACAGTGCAGTCTGATTGGTCAGTAGAGGACGGTCACTCTGCTCAGGGCTGAGTTGTGTCTGTTGTTACGATTAAATTCTGGGCAGTCACCAACTGACAAGCGTAACAGTAATTTATTTTTCCCCAGCTCTGATGACTCTGAGTGTGGAACAAAATTTTCTCATTTAGGCTCCAGACTAAAAAGCTTTGAGGATTTCTAAACCCCAGCCCGCCAAAAACATTCTCCACATCCCCTGCTGAAACCAAACCTTAGTGTACCAAAACATTCTCAACACAAGGATCATAATCACGTCCATTTATTGTCAATGGTCCTCGGCAGCGTGGCTCCAGTGTAGTGCAGTTCGGCCCAAAGAGTAACCCACAAATTGCACTCCTAATTGTTGCAAACTGCTGTTTTAATATTAGATCTATGCATGTGGGTCAGCCAGCTGTCGAACAATCCACGATTACACTCACACGTATTCTCATTAATATCTTGGCTGTGATAACATTAGCAAAGATAACTAAAAGGAAGCGTTGACACCAGCCCTGACGCCCACCTCTGTAGGCTTCTGACCACTTCATGCTCACACTTCTTAAACAAAACTTCTCGCAGTATTTTGACAGTCACAGAAACAAAAACACAACTTTCTGATTAGGAACATGCAGTTGGCTTGCAAACATGATTTTCAGTCTTTCGGGGTCTTTGTAGCTGGATGTAACACATTTTTTTCCACATCGGGGCTCAAGCTCTCACAATCTGCCTCATAAAAGAAGTCGTAAAACGCAACTGCACACAGTGAAAATTCTAGCGCCATGGAAACCACTTCACACACGTGAGAAATCCTGAGTGATAACCAGTGAGCTGCTCTCTAATAAAATACTGCGATATGGGGTGGGGTTTACCCACAGTTGCACACACACACTCGTGCAAACACAACTCCCTAATCACAGTAGAATATGGTGATTGTATAGGAGCGAAGGTAATATAAAAATGGCGGCCTGCTTACTTATAAAGGCCGAGAGCAGAGGCACGACACAATCCAGAGCTACTTAAAACAGAGGAACAAAGCTCTAAGAGTGTGTGTGACTGTGTGTGTGTGTGTGTGTGTGTGTGTGTGTGAGACAGAGCTCATTCACATTCCCAGACAGTGGAAGTAGCAAACAGTCAGCGTGATCTGGGAAGTGTTCTGGTCTGTGGGTACCTGCAGTGTTTAACTGTCACTTTGAAGCTTCCGGACAATTACAATTAGACACAAATTAAACACAGTTATGTGGAGGGCTGAGGAGGAGTAATATGCTACATCCTCCAGCAGCAGTTCTGATAAGATAAACAGACTAAGGAGCAATAAATCCTCCAGCAGGGATTAAGTAATGCTAACAGTCACTTCATCTACTGAGAGGAGCGCGCTGAAGGCGGACATTAAAGTATCCTGAATCATCACAGGATACACTTCTCTGTATTTTAAGTACTTGGGGTTTATAAGTGAACTGTTTATAACCTTGGTATTAACCTTAGTGCAGGGGTCGTTAATGTTTTTCATGTTAAGGACCTCTTAGCTGAAACAGAGACGTAGCAGGAACCCCCTCCTACAGATATAATGTAACACTGAGTTGGACTAGAGATAATTCTCTGAATAGCTTCTGGTCTTCTCTCGTTTGCCTGTAGCTGTTCAGTCAGCAGCAGGTGGAGGATGGATAAGTGTGTTAGCCTCACCCTCTACTACGACAACTCCGTCAGAGTCTCTTAGCTAAGCTAACCGTATGCTGATATGCAGCATACAAACACTTTCGGTATAGTACTTTTGCAACCAACAGTGACCCTTCAGACATGGTACCTAGACCCTAGTGTTTCCACCGCAAACAGTGCCCTAAAATGTGGGCGGGGTTGTTGTCACTCACTGCTCCGTCCAGCACTCACTAGCCCTTTTTAAACAGGAATTGTGCAAATTTGCAGGAAAGCCCAATCAGTGTTTTTTCAGCATTGGCAGTATAAAAACAAAATCGGGGAGTGCAGCAAAATGCCGCCTACCTACTTTTGTTTATACAGAATGTGCTTTTTCGGGGCAATGGGGGGCGTGAGCAAGTAACAAAACATGTAGCTCAGCGTGTGACGTAAACAGTGATATGGGAGGGAAGCCACGGCTGGTCAGTCCTTCGGCGATTCTCTCGTAAGTCGGCCCATTCTTCACCGTCCCCGTCATCAGACGGTTAATGGCCTCTTCGTTTGCGAGGACAAGGAGGGCGCGCAATTCCTTGTCTCCCCAGTTGCTCATCTTTACAGTGTCTGTCAGGTTTGTGTTTCCTTCTTGCTACTAGTTGCTCGCTAATTCCTGCTATCAGCTGTTTCCTGTTTATCCACCGCCAGTGGCTCGCACGTGCGGCGTCATCAACAGCTCCTCCCACAAGTCAATAACAGCCCCTCCCGTGGCGGAAGGCCACCTCGGTCTGTTCAAACTATAAAGGTTCCTCCAATATGTCTACCCTACGAGGCGGAAAATTGGGCACCTTGGATCAACTCGCCAATCCGGCTCTGTGTGTCTAAATGCTCGCAGCTTGCCGGCAAAACGGCCCAACATTCGCAGAAAATCTGGCAGTGTAAAAGGGGCTACTGTATTTCCTCATCAGCGGTGACACAGATGGAAGTCTGCTTCTTGTTTATCGTCCACAGAACGAGGCAGCACGCCCACATTTTCAGAACAAAATAGAACAGGCTGCAGTGAGAGTCTCTCTCCATGGGATATTTAAAAATAGCAGCTTTGTGCATTTAGTCCTTCTCAGGCAAGCTCAGGGGTTTAGTGTTGCTGGAGCCCACAGGAACGACACTCCGCAATGCTTTTTTCTCCGAGTGAGGATTAGAATATATGCAGTTCACATAATCTGGCCGAAATTAATACACAAAAACACGTGAAGATCCACTCTTTATTGAAAGTGTCTGTCGTATAAAAACTAAAGTGATGGTCAAAGTTGTCACAGTGAAATTTAAGGTGTGCTGATGGATTCACGTCATCAACTCATGCATTCAAGACTCAACATTACAAGTTAACGTTCCACCTTAAAAGTTGTCTGCAGTCGGCCCAGTGAATGAAGTTATTTTTTCTCAGACTCCAGCTGCTGTGAGAGGCAGCAAAACATCCTTTCATTTTATAGTTACAGTTCACTAATAAAACTCTCCACAGTATGAACAGTGGTTACATGAGCCTCAAAACCAGACACAACTCAGCCCTGAGCAGAGTGACCGTCCTCTACTGACCAATCAGACTGCAGCGTTCACAGTGTTCGCCCAAAGGTAATGTTTGTTGTCTTGTTGTGTATTTCCATTCACTTTGTATGGAATCAAGTCACCTCTACAATTTACCTTTCATTCTCTCATTAATAAAAGAATAAAAAAGTTTCACACACTGACGGTGTAGATTACAGGACACGTCCAGGGAGGAGTAAATGACATTTTAAAAGCTGAAATATGAGAAGAAGAGCTGTGAAATCTCTCATTACAGCAGCTCAGCTCCCTGTTTATAATGAGCACAGAAATGACATCTGTAGCAATTTGTCCCAGACTGTTAAGTGTCGGCTTTTAGAGGTTTAACAATCAGGTCCAGTTAAGATATCAGCCACAGTAATTATAGATATTTTGGCTCATAGATCAAAATCTTTTTCATTTACTACAACGTACTTTCCTGCACATACGGCCATTTGCAACCGCTCAACTGCGTCAGTCACTGAAACGCTGTTGAACCAGCTGCCAGTTAGGCATTCAACGGCATTCATGAGCCTACAAACAGAAGGGCAGACAGCCCCACTGAGCCGACTGGCCATATGTGTGTACCAGTCTGTGCGTGTGCTGGAATTCGGATGCCCCTGGTTTCCCTCCCTCCCAGCACTGGGGCCTCTTGGGTGTGGAACAGGCGTTGTTTTCAGCAGGCTGGCCGTGCAACAGAAGTGACATTAAGGGGAAACGAGGGGCAGGTGTGGTTGGGGTCAAAATGCGGAGGTTATGTCCGTTTTTATGGTTATTATTTTGTGTGTTTCATCATCAACCACAAATAAAACAGCCCCCCCTCTGTGCCAGTCTGGTCACAAGACCATGAATGAACAAATGGCTGGAGGCCGTCCTTAATCCCACTGACACTCACAGGATGTTCCTCTGTGCATCTGGCACAAGAGAATACTTCCCAGGAGAGGGGATGTTGCTGGCCAGACAAGGCGAGAGGGGTGTGGTGGGAGAGGACCAGATAGGAGAACCAGCAGGAGGAAAGATCATAGTGGCACACTGGAGTCAGACATCCAGAGGACAGATACGGGAGCTTTCCAGCTATAAATAACGTCATGTCGCCTGCTGACATACTCCCAGTTGAAATCCTGAGTGTGTTTTAGTGCTTCTGATTCAGTTTCGGGTTAGTGATGGCAGTTGGCAGCTGAGATCACAGGCAGAAATAGATTGTCATCATGGGTTTGTGAATGTCCCCTCCCACTGTCTCGGAAATGACAGCAGTGTGTGAGGGACCACCTGAGTGAGTGCGTGAGGACAGAGGGCGATCTGGAAGGAAGCGATTCCCATTGTTCACACCTTTGGCTTCCTCACTTGAAGCACGTTAACCTCACGGTTTGTCTCCACCTCTTTCTGTCGCCCCTTTCAGACCACAGGAGGGAAAATTCTTTGTTTGGTGTCGTTGTGTTTGGATCAGAACTTGTCCTGCGTAAAATGGTTTTATCAGACCGAAACAAAACTCCACTACATCATCTGATCGTTAATCCCTCAGTTTCTCCACCCCACCCCCTTGAGCACACTAACTTCACTCTGTTGGCAGCCAAGAAAAATGGACTCAACCCAAATAAATGAATGCCCAATAAATATACGGACAGATATGAGAGCGAGGGTTTTTACCAGAGTTGTGTTACTATTTCTTGGCTGGTAGCAGAAACTTTCTGGAGCCCATAAACAGCCTGTCATATAACCTCCACTCCTCAACAGTAAAACAGCAAATTCCTTTTTCACTTCAGTTTTTGTTCAAATTATACAAGACATAAGGTGTTAATGTGTGAGATTTAGAGGGTTAGTTGTTAGTCCTGCTAGTCTTTGTGCTAAGCTAAGCTAAGCTAAGCTAATCGGCTGCTGGCTGCAGATTCATACAATAGCTGACATGATATACAGCAGTGGTTCCCAACTGGTGGGTCATGGTCCAAAAGTGGGTCACGGGTCTATTCTGAATGGACCACAAGTGACTCGCAAACATGTCAAGTTTGTACAAAAAACACTTTATTTGTAAGTACAGTGGATTTCCAGCACAGAGTTTTTATTTTGAAGTGCTGTTTCTTGCTGCAGAGTGAGTGACTTATGGACAGTTGCTTGAGAGAGACAAAAAAACTAGCTCGACGACATGGCCAAACACAAGTATGACACTGAATATATTAAACTGTGTGGACATTAAACGAATGAAGAAGGAGAAATCTGGACAAGTGGCTGAAGAACAGGGATGCACAATATTCGATTCTGATATTTTATTTTAAAGCCAATATCTGCTGATACCGATGACGTGCTGATATTATTGTGCATCCCTACTGGATAAGTCTCAATACTACATGGTACTGGGTTATCTCGATTGACACCTTAAAAGGTATAGAGTGCCAATGCCCAGCCCTAAAGGCCCTGACACACCAAGTCGACAGGCGGCCGTCGACCAACGTCGGGCCGTCGGTGAGCATCTGTCGCCCTAGTTTTTGTGGTGTGTCCCGCACCGTTGACACTTTGGCGGAGCTTGTTGGTGAGAGAGATCACTCTGATTGGCTGTTCAGGTTTTATTTCCTCGCCCCTGTAGCGAGTGAATCTGCCTGTAGTGAAACCGGGGCTAACCGGTGCTTCCTCCTCAGGCTCCACTTCACTCAGCTGCCCCACAGACCTGCTGCTTCTTCACACTTTAACCTGAATAACAAACCAGAGCTAGCTGGGAACGGTTAGCGGAGCGTTAGCCACAGCATGACCAGAGGAAAGCACAGCCAGTTAGCCTCTGCTAGCTTCCCAGCTAGCCCCGGCTCTCCGTTTGAATCCAACTGGAGAGCCAGGGCTAGCTGTGAGGCTAGCGGAGCGTTAGCAGCAGCATGAACGGAGGGAAGCACAGCCAGTTAGCCTCCGCTAGCCCCGGCTCTCCGTTTGGATCCAACTGGAGCACCAAGCCCTGGTTTGTTATTCAGGTTAAAGTGGGAAGAAGCAGCGGGTTTATCGGGCAGCTGAGTGAAGTGGAGCCTGCGGAGGAAACACTGGGACCATCTGGATGTAATAGTCCGTGGAGGTGCTGTAGTGCTCGGCTGCACAGATAGGAAACCCCTCAGCTGACAGGATGTGCGCTCTCTCACGCAGGCGCAGAGCGTACGTGCCACTTGGCCGTCGGATGTAGTCCGTGTAGTGTGTTCAAATGCAACTGACACAGGGCGACGTGAGGCGGCGTAGATGACGCAACAGTTGGCTTTTGTCGTCGCTAGTTCTTTGATGTCGGTTTGGTGTGTCCGCACCTTAATAGTGGGACAGGATCAGCAAAGAGACAAAGAAAAGAGTTGACTGAAGACCAATAAAAAAGGTGACAGGGACAGTAATAGCGCACAGGCAAAACACGAATCAACTATTCAACAGATGGAGAAAATTGCAGGATTTGAAAGGATTCATAACTGATCCTGAACTGTCCCTCTTCCTCCAGAACAAGTTTTCATAATATAGTTATGAAATACACTGCATCTCTCCTCCACTTGCTTTCAAATCAAATGCACCTTAGCTAGATCAAGATCTTTACGACATGAGGCAGTGGTGCTCATAGAAGCAGTACTGCTTTTGTCCACAGGGGCCGCCAAAATCCACACACAATAAAACGTCCTTGTAGTTCCTTTAAAGCTGTTAAACAGTATATTTACGAACAGTGTCGCACACATCTGGAAGTTCTTGCATGTTAAATTCAGCGTCTCAGCTCCGTGTCCTGTGGGGGCTTGTGTTTGGCTTGTAAGGCTTGTGTTATACAGTCTGAGCTGGGCTCCACAGAGAGCATTCAGACAGGCTTTTGGAGTCTTTCCCTTTTCAAGTCCCACAAAGCACATTTTTCAAATGCTTCTGACGCAGGGGTGAAATGAGAAAAGTATGGGAGGGAAAAACAGGGGTATCGGGATAGATGGAGTGATAGGAAGAAAAAGGAGGTGTAGAGGACCAGGACCCACGTGTTTCTCATGGAGAGGTGCTGGGCTGGTGTGGTAAACATTCTTGGGATAATTAGAAGACTCTTTGAAATTTAATATGTCTATTCCCTCGAATTAACTGTCTGTTGCCCTGAAGATATGTGTCAGCTATATGGCAGCATAGCATAGGCAACATATGAGTGTTGACGGTGGAACTGAAATCCACGGCTCAACTTCCCAGCCGAGAGAAACTGAGCGGGACTGTAACATCTGGTGTGGGCGGGAGGGAGACAGTTTAATGCAGTTTAAATAGTTGAACTATTTGTAGCCTGTGTTTGCTGCAGACGGAGAGAAGACAGAGAGCAAGAGGCGGCGAACAGACCACATACAAACACACGGAGAACAGAGAGACATGACAACAGTGAGACGTAATCTACCTTTTGGTTCACTGAGCACAGCGGTCAAGCCAGACAATGTACCAGCAGCTTCAAAACACAAAAACACACAGACGCACTCGTGTTCTCATTTCCCACAATAGCGAAGAGGTGTGGGCTCTATTCTCTGCTTCTGACACACTCTGTCACTATTCAGACCATTGTTCGCTCGCCTTGCTAAACAAACTTTAATCACATTCCAGTCAGAAACTCATCAGCAATAATTACTCCAGATAAATGTATTCTGTTGTCTTTCAGTATCTGACCTATCACCATACAGAAAAACATTTCTACCAGAGTGGTAGTTATTATCTCTGTGGTTCATCTTCGTTCAACACAGTTTTTGAAAAAAGATCGAGCAACTGAGAAATTCAGGATTTTGTCAAAAGACCAAAGGTAGTGAAATAAGTTGTCTCTCTTCCTACATGTGAGTCACGTCAATATTTTACTTCTCCTGCACAGGGTGTGATGAAGCAGCAAAAATGAAGCCAACGCAGAAGTGCCAAAAACCTGCCTGATATCAGACAGAATTTCCATCTTCAGTCCGACACTGCGACCACTTTCTTCTGGTTTACATTGAATGCCACTTATATAAAAAACACTTGCTGCGCCTTTTTATTGTTGCCAGGCAACCACCCCATCATGTCCTTACATTAACCTTCCCATGTAATCAATCTACCATTTTTCGCCCCAGTAATTATTATCTAGTTTCCAAATATACCACATAGCACACGATATATGTCTGGGGCAGCTGTGGCTCAGAGAGCGGCTCCTCCAGTCTGCATGTCTAAGTATCCTTGAGCAAGATACTGAACCCCAAACTGCACCCGATGATGCTTTCATTGGTGTGTGAGTGTGTTAAAAACTGAGTAGCAGGTGGCACCTTGTATGAATGTGTGTGTGAATGGGTGAAAAAGCGCTTTGAGTGGTCAGATAAAAAAACAGGTCCATTTACCATCCATATATTTTGGGCGGGGCAACACGATGGTTTGAGTTGAAGGTGTGAGAAAGAATAGTATCAGTAACATTGTTAACACTGTGCTACATTACAGAGAAATACAAAACCGTACTAATGAACCTTCATTAATATAGGCCTATATTTTATCTCCAAGTGCACGTCACACACTGAGCGAGCCGCCGGTTAATGACGCTGTGGGCTAATGGGCACGTAGCTACTTCCATGTTTCAGATGATACGTCATGTTTGTAGTCGACCAATGAAGATGAGTTTACATATCACCTTGGGTTCGTCCTTCACCTTCTCAAAATGATCCCACACTTTGGATTTCCTGCCCGACATGTTATTAACTAGCCTGTGGAATAACCGCAGGTACCAGCCCTGGAAATTAACCTGACAAGGACACTTCCTGTGTCTGTCCTTTCAAATTAAAGTCACACATGGTCCAGTCATGTAGGTTTGGATTTATTTTGACAAGCCACAGCTTCTAATAGAGTTTCATGTTTGTTTGTTTTCGCTCCAACTAAGTGACCAATGAAATCTTGTCCACTAATGAACTTTCTGGTCGACTGAAGGTTGGTCGACTATTAGGGGGCAGCCCTAGTGTTTTCAGTTAATGGAATTTAATTTTCAATGGTTTGGTTGCCTAAAAAAAGTCTTATTCAACATTTGGTCACATTAAAAGTCTCTCTAAGGAGCCTGTTTTTCCACTAGCCAAAATTACCATCAGCATTATCACAGTTAACCATAGACTGTAAATACATCATGCTAACCAAGCTAGCAGCTAGCATTAGGGTTAGCTCCACCCTCTCATTGAAATATAGCCACTTCTGGCTCCGCAATCCAAGATGGCGATGGCCACAATGCAAAACTGGAGGCTTCGAAACAGTACACCAACCAATGGGTGACGTCACTTTAGTTGTCTTCATTATTTTATATTGCCTGCTATGACCCAGAGTGAGTGCCTGTGTGCAGCACAAAACTGAACTGTACAGTTTGTGGGCCCAAAGAGGATTTGTGCACATTAAGTTATGAACATTTTAAATGAGATATATATTTGTTTCAGGTGTCTTCCAAAATACAACGAGAGCACAAAATAAAGAGAAAGTAGCAGGACTCTAGTTTTCTGCTTTTTATCACTTTGGCCTGGAAACAACTCCTACGAAGCACCACGGACCATTTCCAGATTGCCTGCTGCTGTCACACCTCATCATGTCCATCCAGCCTCTATGCCTATTACTGTCAACAAGGATTACCTGCTAAAGGTCCCACTGAAATATAATAAACATTATCACTGCTGCTAAACGGTCAGTGGTGGATTTTCTCTGGCTGGAGTTATCCCTTAAATACGCCCAAGACAGTGAATATCTTCTACTGCATGTTGCACTATTAGTCTCACACATGCACAGTTTTGTTTATGCTAACAGAGAATATGTGCTGCACAACAGCACGCTTACCAAGAGTGTAAAATTAGCTCTGTGCTGTTGGGTGTTGCCTCTGGGCCAGTGAAAGGGGAGAGAGAGCAGTTGCGGGAGATATGGCAGAAAGTATTTGGCAATGTAATCGATTGCAGATGGCAAGCCGTCGGGTGGCTTGTTTGGTCCACAGTGGTTCTTTGTGATGGCTAGGCCTGCCATAATCCAACAGGACAAGGCTGTTTTTCGGGTGTATGCCTGCGTGTTTATGCTGGCACCTCTAATATCACGGAGCTAAGCTCTGCAGCCCCACAGGAATCCAGACACACAAGGGGGAGCGGGGTTTCAGTCACAGAGGGGAAACTGTATCAGTGGGGCTGTGTATGACTGCATCTGATGGATTCAGAGGGAGAATATAAAATAATACACTCGAGTGAAAAATGGGAAAAGGAATAAACAGTTACAAGAGTGTTTATGACTTATACAAGTGAAACAAGGTCACTGCAGCAGCCACGGGTAAAGAGGAGACGATGTAAAACTGCTGTGAGAGTAAAAAAGGTTTATGATTTGCCATGTTGGATAATCGGCACTTAATAAATATACAAACGTCATCAGCAGCTCATTAAAAAGAGTGACGGTGTGTATCAAGCAACCAGTCAGTGTGACGCACAGCTGTGCAGCTAGCTGCTTTCCTCCCTGGCCTGCAGTGGGCTGGAACGCTACGGGTGTCAGTGAGAGGGCATTGACAGCATCGGCCAGGTAACCCTATCTTCCTGGCTGAGGCTCCCGGTATCGATGCTATGTGTCTCTCATGACAACACTATCCAAGAACGAGGGCAATACATGACAGGGACTCTACTCTAAATTATCTCACCACAACCTCTCAGTCATACTCCTGTCTCTGGCACTATGGGTCAGGACCTGGCATCATGGCAGCTGAGAGCATAGGGCTATTAAGGGGCCGTACACACGCCACATTTTTTGTGCCCTCGAAGTCATTGTTTCTGATGTACCCACATGGACTTGAGTCCACACACAAATAGATTATCTTACATATAGGTGGACTGTGGCTCACCTGGACACTCAGAACCTTCACCTTTATGGGTTAAAATAAAACAATACTCTCACAATGACTGATGCAAAAGAGGTGTGTGAGAGCGATTTAGTCTTTATGACTGCGATTTCAGGCAACCTTCTGAAATCCATCAACCTGTCATATCTAAAAAATGTGTTAATGGAGGACATAGAGGAAACTTTCCATGAACAGTCACATACATATGCATGAATACATGACACACAACAGCTTTCCCGATCATCGGTCTGTCCAGGTTAGGTAGGAAAAGTGTACACGTGGGGAGGAACGTAACCATAAATCCGAGGTGATGTATGAGCCCCAAACAGAAATATGATTTTATCCTGTATGAACTCCACAGCTGTCTGCCATTAAGGATGCATCTGCCTGTGTGTGTGTGTGTGTGTTAAGACAGAGTGCGTTTGCAGTGCACTTATGCAATCATGTTGTTTAAACAGGCTTCCCCATTTGTCTATAAGTCATCTCTCGAACATGTAACCAGTACACAGGCCTTTTGAAGAGCAGGAAAAAAGTCCCTGGTACACACACACATGCACACACACTTGCACACACACACACTCCTTACTCCCGCTGACCCTCCACACCTGTCTTGTCACTCAGGCCCTGGGTGTGCCCTCCACCAGCCTCCCTCTGCAGTGCTCACTGCCCCAACAAGAGGCCTCATTTCCCAGGGACGAGCTCTGTAGCTCCAGGCCTCCCTGTCTGCACCCACACGCACACACACACACACACACACACACACACACACACACACACACACCCACACACACAGCACCCTGGTCCCAGCCCCCTTCAGACTGCACAAAGCCCCCATTGTGAGGCACAATGCTGGCCGCCCCCTCTGCCTTTCCCCTGTACCCTCTGCTCTGTTTCCCCCATAACTCTGTCCCTTCTGCCCCCTCTTGCTTCTGCCTGACTCCCTCGTTCTTGGCTTTTCCGTCTCTCCTCTCTACTCTCTCCTCTTTATTCTTAAATCTCCACCACCAATCCTGTTGATCGTGTCTGTAGGGGTCTGCTCTCTTTTATCCTAGCTTAGCCCTTTCCCCCCACTATCCCCTTCAATATTAAGGCCTTCAACATTCCCTCTTCTCTCCCAGCATGGCCCTCCCTCTTGTCTCTGTGCTCCAAAACATTTTCCACCTCTCCGACTGTTGTGTTACCTTCCTACCCCTTCTCTGCTCTGCAGACATTTCATATCTAAGAGTATCTGTAGTTCATGTGAGGCAGGAGTCGTGATTGTTACTATATATCTCTGCCGGGCCGTTTATGTCATCTGAGGTTAGTTTTTAACAACATTCTGCTAATTTACAACCATTTAACTACTGTGGGCACATTTGTCTGCTCTGTGATAGTTTATCTGACAGTGCTTGTCTCTTAAAAATAAAATAAGGTTAGTGAAATACCTCCCAGCGCTGCAGGATTGCCTCCATCTCTCCACAAGTGAAGATGATTTTTTTAAAGGGTTAAATACAGGCCATTAAGGACTGTATAGTCTGAGGATGCTTCAATCAATCAGCCAGTATTCGTTCTAAAAAGTTTGATTGGTGGTCTCTATAAAGGCCGGTCAGATGAGTATCGTTAAATGATGTCCACACCAGATGAAGCACCTTCATGTTACTGTGCAGGGCTCCAGACTGCGACCAAATGGTTGCATTTTGTGACCATTTTAGGAGTCAGTGCGGGTATTTTTTACCCTTGAAATCCAGAGTTCTCGCAAGAGCACAATTTGAATTTGCTCAGCGAGTCACTCTGGCAATCAGTAATGATGCTCATTACCCATGCCGTCGGAGCCGAGCTGCACCAATCACATCGGTGTATCTGATATAGGCGGGCCAGAGGCGAGCTAAACAGATGACGACAGCACTGCGACGACGAAGTCCGGAATCAGTCAGTAAACATTGCAAGATGGCTACAGATGAACACCAGTTGTTTGAAACGGCTTTGGCCGCTACAATGAACGAGTTAGACTTGGCTTTTTCTCTAAAAGAGGAACAGAAGACGGCGCTCGAATCTTTCCTTTGCAAGAAGGACGTTTTTGCTGTTTTGCCGACCGGATACAGCAAGAGTCTAATCTACCAGTTAGCTCCGCTGGTAGCTAAGCTCTGGATACATCACCCCGTGTATTGTTCTGATTGGTCGTAGTGTTATCCAATTGCGTGCAGTGATATTTTCAAATGCATGCTTGGTGCCGCCCCTCGAGTTGGGCCATTTGCATTACTCATAGCCAGACCCTAAATCTTTCTAGATTTGGGTCTGGGTATTTTTTACAACTACTTGCTCATGTGCGACCCACAAATTTGTTTTAAAACGAGGGAGCAAGTCCGCCAGCGTAGGCCAACGTGCGAGAGGAGGAAAGTCCGGGAGTGAGTGGTTAGTTAACAGCGAGGATCACGTCATCTACACTCATCAGTAGGATCGTTCGAGATGAACTGTACCTCGCCTGGACAACAGACGAGAGCAGGGGACGGTGACAACAAGCTGTGGTCAAGACGAACAGTTTCCCGGCAGTTTGCAGCAGCCTTCAGTCCGTACAGGAAGTCACAGAAACACTAAGATATGATTTCAATTTATTAAAATATTGTCAGACTTATATACAAGTTTGTTCTCAGTCTCCAATTGTTTTAATTATGATAGATTAATTTATTAAAACCACATAACTGTGTCAACACAAAACGTTTCAGTAGAACTATATAACTAGTATGAATCAAAAAGCCTACACTGAGCAGCCAGTGACATGACAGTGCTGACCAGTTAAAGGTGCCGGTGTACTGAGGGGAAGCCAGCCAGCACACACTGCAGTAATCAAGGCCAAATGTGGCTCCTCTTCCTGGTCACTGTTGTGCCTGTGTGAGTACACTGATTTCAGTTTGGTGTGCCGTATATCACCAGGCTCTGTGTCTCTCTCTCTGCAGCTTCCAGACCATCTCTCAGGCCCCATTTTCACCTGGTATTTTATGTAAGTGTGTGGTCAGACTGTTTAGATTGCGTTTAAATTCCTGGCTGAGATCCCCCTCACAATGTGCACACGACCACCTCCAGATGTGCACTGGCTGCTGCGCCAAACACAATGCCCTCTGTGTGCATTTACATTTTGCATCAACATGCATTTTTCTTTACTCAGATAAGATGTGCAGATACAGACTGCATGTTGATGCCAGGTGTAAATGGGGTATTAAGCACAAATAAGCAATGCTGCAACATCAACATGCTGATGAGGGATCGGGTTCATGCTTTATATCCGAGACATACAGAAGTCTCTGTTTTCTGTGTATGAATGCTGTGTATGAACGTTGACTTACAGGTGACCCCAAATAGTTTAACAATTCAGTTCAATCTCACAGTTGAATTATCGCAGTTGCAGGAAACTGGTCATGAAACAAAGGAATTTTTCATGGTGGGAATATGGGGGTGCTGAATGTCTGATCTTACATAGACTTGCTTGGTTTCTCACAATAAATGATGATTTAACTTAATCTGGTGCAAATGTGGATGAATGACCCAAATGACTTAGGCTCAGTTTTCTGTCAAATTCAGCAGAGGGAGGCACGTGGAAACAGCAGCTCGCTTCTCTCTTTCCCAGATCAAACCAAAGATTTGTCACCTGTTTCTACAGCCAATCAGCTTGTAGTGAAGTCCATTGGTCAAGTGAAAATGACCGCAGACGGCGTGTTGGCTTGCTGCAGCAGGTGCTCCGTCCCCACCAAGCCCTCTGTTTCTGCCCACACTGCGTGCCAGAGTCGGGCGTTGGGTCGGTGCTGCTGCTCGCTGTGTGTGCTGAGGGGTAATTTATATTTTTGTGGCGTATTGATTATGAATACAGTCCATCTGATGCTGCTTTTGTTTCTGTTTTTCCCCATTTCATCACTACCACAAATGCAGCTGTAGCCAGTATCTCACTATCACTATCCTCACTCAGATTTTAAGAAGCTACAAATTATATTCAGCCACAAAATAAGTCTGAAAAGCTGCAAATCAGAAACGGAAGTACGGGGAGTTGTTGCATAGAGATGATTCATCATCTCATCTTGTTACATTGGTGTGAACCAGCAGGTTTTCAGAACGCTGCAAGTAGTAGCTGGTTACAACTCTTCTCGTCACTAATCTTTGGTCTGATGGGCATAAGAGGAAGTCAAAGTCCTGTTTACAACCACAGCAAGGCAACAGAAACCGAACTAAGAGACGATTTCTATCAGTCACCAATCTCCTCTGCTCTCTTTTAGTGCTTCAGACAGTGGCACTGCCACACCTACAAACACACACTTACAAATGCACCCTCGACAGCGCTGGATAGAATACATCCTATAATGAATGAAATTGTTTTATTAGGTGTTTCAACTCTTTTGTCCTTGTGGAAAAAAAGGGGAACTAATGTTGGGAACGAGACTATGGATCATCTCTCTCACACACCTGAAATGTGCAGCTCTTAAGTATCAATGGCAGAACATTCTGCTATCCACACCCCTCTGTGGGAAATAAGAGGTTTTTCTTTCTCTTTGTTCAGACATCTCCAAACATGTTGTGCCTACAGTGCCATCTGTGTTGCTCCATAACATTGACCATGGGGTGGAGTTGCAGCACTGGCTCTAATCTAAAGAAATCCCACTGCTGTATGCGCTTTTCCGATCTATCTTTGCCAAGCTGCAAACCAGATTCTGTCAATTAAATGTTTCCCTTCTTGTTGGAAAAGTGGACACACATGCATGCGTGCATGTTTAACATGCTTGAAGAGAGGTTGGCAACTACAGTATACAGTGCATGTGGTATGTGCAGAGCTATCTGTGACATCCACATCAGAAAATAATGACCTGCTCTGTTAAGGCCCTGTGGTTTCTCGAGTGAGCTGAGATACAGTAACACTACTTACTGTACAGTGCCACCAGAGTGTAAATCTGCCTCGTCTGAGAAACAGCAGCATGAGCCAGAAACAAAAAGACCAAATAATGAGATGAAATAAATGAATGAAAACTGCTAAACGCACAAGCACAAATGCATACACACAGACGCAGGGGATCTGGAGACCTGCCAGAAACTGAGCCTTCTGGTCTGACTAGTTGAGGAGTGAAATAAGAGAAAATGGGGACACAACGTTGTCAGTTAAACAGAGGCCTAACCATGGCAACCCTGGCTGTATCCTGACGTGGAGGAGTGATGTGAAGGTGGACATTCCACACACTTGTCCTCCTGTGTTGCCTGATCAAAGGAGGAGGAGGAAGGAACAAAGCAAACTGAGCCACCGCAAAGCTTCCAGCAGGGCTGTGGTTTGTATTTTTCATGTTAAGTGAAAGGCGACCAAAATGCCTTCAAGGACGTGGGGAATTTTCCTCTTCAGTGTCTTCCAAGCCAGAACATTCTGGTTGAAAGAAAGAAAGGAGAAGACTGAGCAAACTAGTAAGTAAAGCAAAGAAAGGGGTGGAAATGAGAGAGGCCAGCTGCTCCAGTCACTGTGAGAAGAAAGAAGGCAATTATAAAACGGTAGGAGATCCTAAATAGTTAGCAATAGCTTTTGGAGCATTAAAAGACGCAGCTTTTCTCCCCCTGAACAGGACATTAGCCACACTAAGCAGACTGAAGGAGATTCAGTCAATAACACACACAAAAGTCTCTCATTGCTGCTGCGTAAAATCCTGTCACTCACAAAGTGACGCTCCTATTTGAGATCCCGGGGTAGGGTTATTTCAGTCGCACACACAGATACACACACACAGGTATCCATGGCGACGCACCCCTGCACAGGACCCCAGTGGTGGGTAACGCGCTGCTCCTCGGACGACTGTGACAACCCGACGATGACTCAGCTTTGTAGAATTTAGCACAGCATGGTATGGAAAGCTGGGGCAGTGATGACCTCATTCCGCTGGCTGCTCTGCCCCGGCCCCGTGTAAAGGAACAGCAGTCCCAAAGAATGAACGCCACCGCCACCGACGACAGGGAAAAGGGGGTCAGGGAGAAGAATGGTGGCACATGAGAGGTGTGCCATATCCAGACAAACATCTTGCATAGTGATAAGAGAATGGGAGGAATGTGTGTGTGTGTGTGTGTGTGTGTGTGTGTGTGATTCTTTGTGTGTTTGTGGCTCTGAGTGAAGTTAAATTTCTATGGTGAGTGCAACAAAAGAGACACAAACATGGGGAAATTAATAATTCAGGACAAAATGAGTGACTAATAAAAGTTTATGCAACATTTATCCCATACAATACCTATATGTCCTGGCTTGGCTTGGTTTGGTTTGGTTTGGTTTGGTTTGGCCTGTCCCCAATCTGGCAAGGATTTAAATCTCCATTACAACAGGGCTACCTGCTTGAAGATGTGTCTTTAACTGATGACAGTTTGTCCTGAGTGACGATGCACATTAAGGTCCAGACCAGACTGAAAGCCAATGCACTATATGTCATGTGGTCTGCACTCTGGCCCTGCTCAGCCCACGGCTTCAGTCAAAGTCTCAGCTGTGTGGAGAGACCCAGCCTGCTGAGCTCAGAGCCCAGAAAACAGCCTGAGTGCATGTAATGACAGGGAGACTGCAGCACATCAGTCAGACACACAAATCCTGGAGCTTTACAGCCGCAGCTGCAGAGGTCAACCAGACAATCACTGACGATGTCACATCAAGGCTGAAGTATGTTGGGACAAATAAAACTAGAATTACCGCCTTGTGGTTGTATGCTTCCATGAACCCATCAAGTAGTAGTTACTGTTTACATCCACGTCTGTGAAAACTTCCAACATCTTCGACCCAGCAGCACAAAAGATCTGTACAATCAGCTCAGGTTCAGTGTCACCAACTCAGTATCTGATCAAATGTCTCCCCTTCTGTTCCTGAGATATGACGTTGAGTGATGGCCAAAATAAGTGTCTTTGCAGAAAATTACGATGTCACAGAGAAGTTGACCTTTGACCTTTAGGATATTAAATGTCATCACGTCATCATTTTATCCTGTTCGAGATTTGTGTGAAACTATGTCATAATTAGTCTACAAATTCCTGAATTATTTCCAAAAACATGTTTTGTTAGGTCAACCTTTGACCTTCAACCACCAAATTCTAATCAGTTCATTCGTGGGTCTAAGGGCACGTTTGTGCCAAATTTGAGGAAATTCCTTCAAGGACTTCTTGAGATACCATCTTCATGAAATTAAATGGACGCAAGGTCAGACTGACCTTTGACCACCAAATTCAAATATATTCATTCTTGTGTCCAAAAGGAAGTCTGTGCCAAATATTGTGTTCACGAAATGAGACAGCTGCGCGGTCACAGTGACCTTCGACCACCAAATTCTAATTAGTTCATTCTTGTGTCCAAGTGGACATTTGAACCAAATTTGCCAAAAATTCCCTGAAGGACTTCTTGAGATATCATCTTCACAAAATGAGATGGACACAAGGTTACAGTGACCTATGACCACCAAATTCTAATTAGTTCATCCTTTACTCAAAGTGGATGTTTGTGCCAAATTTAAGGAAATTCCCTCAAGGACTTCTTGAGGTATCACATTCACAAAATGAGACTGACACAAGGTTACAGGTACCTTGACTATCAAATTCTGCTCAGTTCATCCTTGACTCAAAGTGGATGTTTGTGCCAAATTTAAGGGAATTCCCTAAAGGTGTTATTGAGATATCGCCTCCATGAAATGAGACAGATGCGAGGTCACAGTGACCCTTGAACACCAAATTCTAATGTGTTCATTCTTGTGTCCAAGTGGAAATGTGTGCCAAATATGAGGAAATTCCCTCAAGTACTTCTTGAGATATCATCTTCAAGAAATTAGACTGACACAAGGTCACAGTGACCTTGACTATCAAATTCTACTCAGTTCATCCTTGACTCAAGTTGGATGTTTGTGCCAAATTTGAAAAAATGAGATATGAGATATTGCATCCTCTAAATTAGACATATGTGAGGTCACAGTGACCTTTGAGATATCATCTTTATGAAATGAAATGGACACAGGGTCACAGTGACCTCTGACCACCAAATTCTTATCTGTTCATTCTTGTGTCCAAGTGGAAGTTTGTGCCAAATTAGAGGACATTAACTCAAGGACTTCTTGAGATTTCGTGTTCACGAAATGATAGTGACAAAAGGTCACAGTGACCTTGACCATCAAATTCTACTCAGTTCTTTCATGACTCAAAGTTGATGTTTTGTGCCAAATTTGGGAGAAAAAAAAACTCAGGGTGTTTTTTAAATATCACATTCATGAGAATGAGACAAATGACATCACAATGACCTTGACCTTTGACCACCAAAATGTAACTGGTTCATTAGTAAGTCCAAGTGGACATTTGTGCCAAATCTGAAGAAATTCCCTCAAGACGTTATTGACATATCACGTTCAAGAGAATGGGACAGATGGACTGGCGGACAACCCAAAAACATAACACCTCCAGCCACAGCTATCAGCGGCGCGGAGGCATAAATGCTATTTAAAGAATCCAACCTTTTAGATGTGAAACAACATTGGAGAGAAACAACAGGGTCACACTAATGCTGCTGTCTCCCAGTTTGACAGTGACGGCACACAGCACAGAGGCTAAGGCTGTCTAAACACTGATAGACTGTGATAAAGGTTCTGCTTATCACAGCGGTTCTTCTACATCACAGATTCAAAAACAATTAGTCAGACCCAAAGTGGGTCACAGTCCTGTTTCTTGTGGGTCTTTTGCAGACTAGTCGAAGCTTTAACACAAGTCCACCACCTCCTCTACAATATACTTTATCCCCTCGAGTGTTGTATGAACTGCAAACAAGCTACATTTGGGGGCACTGACCAGTTTGGCAGTGTGTATGTACAGGATGGAGACAACTCTGCAGCAGGTCCACTTAATAACAAACTGAAGACTGCCGCTGGGTGAACCTGCTTTCTCTCTTTGCTCCCTCATCTGTTTCTTGCTGTTTGCTTCACACTCTCTGTTTCTCTATAAATCCCTCTGTCACAGAGCATCAGCTCTCACAGGCCAGCCTCCAACCACCCACGCTATTAGGAGCTTATAGATCGCACCCTCGCCACCTGCAGCATGTAACTCTTATCTGAAACACAGAGAGAGGCTCTGCTGGCTGTATATGCTGATATTTTTGGAGGATCCAATTATATAGACCACCACGCTAAACGATAACAAATACACAAGGAAAAGTGTCGAGTAATTCAGACACAAATTGAAGGAAACAAAGCTTTTAAGAGTATCTCAGAGTTACACTGTGTGAAAACACAAAATAAGGATGTTTGGCTGCATCAATCTTTTTTTCTTAAATAATGATATCACTATGAATAAACCTTTGAGTGTCTAAATTTGAACTTGTGTGTTTGGAAACAAAAATTCAGTGGTATCAATTCATGGTTTGGAGAAATAACAGAAGACAGAGCCAGGACGTTACGTAAGTGTAGCGTACCACTCGCCAATAATATTGGAAACAAGCTTAGTATGAACAATGCAACTTAACACTTCAGTCCTAAATCCTTTGCCCGGTGTTTACAGTGTTGATGAATGTTGCTGAACGGCCTCATGTGACCATGCGATTACCATTAACAGCTGGTGATACGGCTGGAATACCTGAGTCTTCTGCTTGACCCCCGTCAATAACAGAGGACTTCTCAGACATGCCCACTGATGTCACATCCTCTCTGACCTTGTGACCTTTCACACACTTAACACACTTTCCTCAAACACTAATCTCCTGCGCTATGCAGCCCAACCCTGCACTGCCTGCAAGTGAGCTAAACTTCCTGCCAAATGAGCACGTGCTTCATATAAAACAACTGCCTCTGTTTATATGTACCTAATGATACCAGTCAAAATACCTTACCATAGCGTGACGTGCACCTGCCCAGAAATGTAACCACATGTCGTAGCGACGCAGACCTCCTGTCTGTCTCTGTAAGCTGAAACCATTTCCCTCAGTGGAAACAAAGCTTTGATTTACTTTAATTTCACAGATAAGAAACAATAAATTGTGAAGACAATAAAGCCTCTACTAAAATAGCATTTTAAGTCCTGTGTGTGATTTATCCTGGCTTCATATGAGCAGAGGAACAGTTCGCTAGCCACTAGGCTAACCTGCACAATGTAAAATGCCATAGGCTTGTGCTAATAACATTAGCATGTTGTATTTGTTTGGAAAACATGTTTAGTATAAGACAGTTGTTTTGTCGGTGAACCTTGTGAGTTGTAATGGAGCTGAATATTGTAACGTTACCTTTGTTAAATGTTGCTGTTGTCCCTGGTTTTATATGAGTAGAGGAAAAGATAGCTAGCTGCTAGGCTAACTTGCACAATGTAAAATGCCATAGGCTTGTGCTAATAACGTTAGCATTTTGTATTTGTTTGGAAAACGTGTTTAGTGTAAGACAGTTGTTTTGTCAGTGAACCTTGTGAGTTGTAATGGAGCTGAATTTTGTAACGTTACCTTTGTTAAATGTTGCTGTTGTCCCTGGCTTCATATGACTAGAGGAAAAGTTTGCTAGCTGCTAGGCTAATTTATACAATGTAAAATGCCATAGACTTGTGCTAATAATGTTAGCATGTTGTATTTGTGGGGAAAATGTGTCCAGACAAAGACAAGTGTTTGTCTGTGAATGCTGCGAGTTATAGTGAAGCTGATTTGTGTACTTGTGTTTGATATTGTCTCTATTAAGCCATGTTTAATGTGTGTTTAATGTGTGTTTTGAATCAACTAAACTTTACAGCACGTCAAAGAAACCTTGCTGCCAACTAGTGTTTTGGAGGTGTAACTGCAGAGTGACAGAGACACTGCATAAGTATGAATGCTCACAACGGCATGGGCTACGGCTACGCACCTAAACGGAACTGTTGTCACGATGTTTTTTTCTGTCAAGCTTATCCTGCCAAACAATAGTAACTAAAGGGGCGGGACTTAGAAAGGGCATTGTAAAACACAACAATTCACACCCTGGACAATCATCATGACGCATAAGATTTTGAGGACGAGTGTGAAGAGCTTTATAAAGACAAGATTAAAGGTCAGTCGAAAGAAACTGTCTGTCGTACCTTGAAGCATGCAGCGGTATGCCGACTCAGAGATGGCATAGATGTGTGGAGGCATCTCGTGCCTCTTCTTCCCTCTGTACATCTCAATGATGTTCTCTGAATAGATGGGCAGGTTCTTGTAGGGGTTGATGACCACACAGAACAGGCCAGAGTATGTCTGCAATTAAAAATGCAAAACAGACAAACATGGGAAGTTAATTAACAGTGAGGAAGAAAGACGGCAGCATCACAATCACTATATTCAAGAGATATAAAAACATGAACTACCATTGGTTGTTTTTCAAATCCTGCTGTAAACAGGCAAAATAAAGCCTCACTAGCCAGAACCTGAAGTTCTAAATCGGCCTCCCTGCTTCCTTTATACTAATATTAGATCAATACTACTATCATGGTAGATTCTGGAGAGCTATAGGCTGCATTACAGTGAAGTAAATGAACTCTACAGACTGTTCCAGCTGTTCTATAATTTGTCTTCACCCACTTAGTCATTTTATCCACATTACTGATGATTATTTGTCGAACATATTGTGTAAATACTTTGTGAAAGCACCAACAGTCAACCCTACAATTTTGTTGTAATATTGATATCGAGGTATTTGGTCAAAAATATGGTGCTATTTGTTTTTCTCCCTATCATTCAGCCCCAAAAGGAGCATGAAAGTTTCTGGCTGTTTAAATCATCGAGCCTGCATTCTATCAGTGCAGCAAGACCTGTCATTACCCACTTTTTGGGGGCTTACATCATCATTGCAGGCATGCAACACAGTGATAGATACAGAGCAGACTGAGAGAACTAAATGAAACACTGAGCAGACTCTTGTCTCTTGTGCGGCAACAAAAGAGCCCAGAGAGTCCTAATAAGAGTCTCCAAATCACTGCACCACACAACGTGAAGAAAGAGTGTATGAATATTATAATGACTCATGTTGCAGCAAATAGCTTTCGCTGCAAACGTTTAGCCTACTTTCTGACTCGTGGTGTTGCATTTGGCTGTGTAATTAGCCCGGAGATTTCTCCCCAGTGAGTGTGTGTGGTATGAACACTTCTCAGCTATGCTGTAGGCTGAAATCGACCAGGCAGCACGGCAGCCAGGAATGAGTGAGAGGCCCTGCTGGGGCCGTGGCTCTGTCTCATTCTGCAGATGCTATAGGGGCTTTGCATTCCCCCCTATAGACGACACAGAGAAAGAGCTGCTTACCAGTAGTATGACTTTCATCACTGGCATGTTAGGAAAGTAGAGATGGGCATTTGTGTGGGTGCAGGATTAGCCTAACCAGCAGCCCACTAGCAGTGCATACTTACCAAGCGTTAACTTTAACCACAATTACATGCATGTGAATACAAATATATTGACCTCAAATCTCAATGAAGATGGAAATACCCTTTTCTCAGCAAAATTAGCACATATATTTTTTTTGAACATAGGAAAACCTGCTATAAAGGGGCCATTGACTTCTTTACCACTGACAGAAGCAGTAGACAAGTATGCCTTTTTGTTATTATATGGTGTGTCATGTTGGTGTCACGAATACGCCAGAAAACACGGTTAGTAAACAGCAGAAACTCGCATAGAGCAAAGTAAAGATGTTACAATGCTTTCTTCTATTTTTATATCTGTTACTTATCTATTCTCCCTTTCAAACAGGGATAAACATATTGGCAGAACGTTTTTGGTTTAAGAAGAACAAGGCAGCCTTCCTCAACGGGAGGGGCTGTTGATGACTTGTAGGAGGAGCTGTTGATGACGCCGCACGTGCGACCCACTGGTGGTGGATAAAGAGGAAACAGCTGATAGCAGGAATTAGCGAGCAGCTAGTAGCAAGAGGGAAACACAAACCTGACAGACACTGTAAAGATGAGCAACTGGGGAGACAAGGAATTGCGCGCCCTCCTTGTCCTCGCAAACGAAGAGGCCATTAACCGTCAGATGACGGGGACGGTGAAGACCGGGTCGACTTACGAGAGAATCGCCGAAGGATTGACCAGCCGCGGCTTCCCTCCCACGTCACTGTTTATGTCACACGCTGAGCTACACGTTTTGTTACTTGCTCACGCCTCCCATTGCCCCGAAAAAGGCGCATTCTGTATAAACAAAAGTAGGTAGGCAGCATTTTGCTGCACTCTCCGATTTTGTTTTTATACTGCCAATGCTGAAAAAAGACTGATGGGGCTTTCCTGCAAATTTGCTCAACTCCTATTTAAGAAGGGCTACTGATACTCATTACCTGGAGAGGTTGGAAAAAGTTTCTTCCCTGTTCCAAAACCAAAATCAAACCCTGAAAATTGTAGGGTTAGCTAGCTAGCTACTGAAGATATAGCCTACTGAATGTATACACATGCAGTAAAGGGAAGCAGGGAAACTTTGCTGATATTGAACCAGCTGTGTGTCATCACAGTGTGCACAGATGAACATTGTTTGACTTCCTCCAGAGATCCCTGCCCGTCCGGGGCTGGAGGTCTGGGTGGTTGCAGCGAAACACAGTTCATCTGCACACACTGTGATGCCACACAGCTGGTTGAATATGAGCAAAGTTTCCCTTTATATTCATTGTCTTGTGTGGCGATCAGCAGTGATGTGGTGGTTCACTTTTACACTGTGATCTGTAGCCTATAGTTCGGCTTTAGCTTCTAACTATCTTTGTCTTTTTAACCTGTTGTTGCTGCTGAGTCAGTTTGACATCCTGGATATATCCTTCAAACACAGACTGTAGACCCCTCTGTCTGCTTCTCTCTGACATCACTCTTTCATTCTTTCATATTTCATATTTCTTCAGGGAGTGCAGTTAGTTACAGTGAGGTCTACATTAAATACAAAGCCAAATGTTAGTGGGTGTTGATGGGCTTTTGTCCAGTGGGAAAGGGGCTAAAGACGGTCATAACAGCACTGGTAAATTAGTAATAAATTAGTAATGGGAGTTACAAGGCAGTCAGAACTGTTTGACTAGAGGGAGGCCCAGGGGATCAGAGGCAGCAGGCTCCCTGCTGGCTTCAAGGTCAGAGTGACAGACATGTTTGTGTGTTCTGGTCCCCCTCTGGGACCATATGTACACTCTACAGTGACATTACTTTACAAGGAACGCTTGCATGACAAAGCAAAACAAACAAACAAAAAAAAAACAGGAGTAGAGAGACGGAAAATTAGAAGCATGATCTGTGAAATGTTTTGGGTCAAAGTTAAAATTCTATTCAGGAGTCGTCTCTTGCTTTGACTGCCAGCATGGCGCTCGGAGATCATAAAAAGCACATGTTCTCTACAGACTCCAGTCTGTAATGAAAGACTGAGCCTCTGTTTTAAAGGAGCTTTAAGTTTTAAGAGCTGTCTATTCTGTTATCCTCTGCTATTACTCCCTCTGCCAATAAATGGCATCATACCATAACACAGTGCAGCCAAAAACTGCAGATATAATTTTCAGAAAAACTGTGTCCTTCAGTGATCTTTTCATATCAAAGCATCAAAGATTGTGACATCTGCTTGATAATTAAAACTACATCCAAGGCCAAGTGAAGCGCTGTCCCACGAGTGACTCAGCAGCCACAGATTCACAAAGGGGCCCCACAGAGCAGACAGCATACTGTAGCTGTTACGTAACAGCTCAGGTAGGTACTCAGTCAGCAATGAGCAACTGATGCTGTGTACCGCTGATACAGAGGAAAAGCAGTAAGAAAGGTGGGGAAGGAGAGTGAGGCAGACAAAATAAGGAGTGCAGCAGTGATCCAGCTGACAGAGGTCCCTCAGGTCCAATCCAGCAGAGACGCAACAAACAAAACCATGTTTTCAGCCTTCCTGTAAACTGCTCCCAACCTGAGGGGAGGAGAGAGCTCAGAGAGAGAAACTTAACTCTCCACTCTCCTTTTCGAGGCTAATGAAAAATGTATCCCCCCCCATCTGGAAACTGGAGCTGCTAAAAATAGGGGGTGTGTTCTGTTCTCTGCACTGAGGCAGCTGGTGAGGCTGCGGAGAGATACCTGGAGTGTAGCCTCAACGTGGACTGGCCCAGGCAGCTAAAGGGTTCGAGGGGGCATTGTAATTTGCTGCGTCACGTCTTTTTGCGGAGCACTTAATGAGCAGTCTGCTCTTGAACCGAGCTGAAATGTTGCATCAGTGTTGGGTTTTATTTCTTTTCATTGCTTTGGAAACATAATCTGATCTCTAAAAATAACAACAGTGGTTCAATTTGACTGTGGCTTTTCTTTAAAGTCAAATTTAGAGGTCTGTTATTTATTAATCCCAGAATCTCTGTGACCAATCGATTAAAAATCCCTCAAAATCAAAAAGAAACATGGATTACTTGTCAGGCCTGTCACGATACCAACTTTCGTTGGACAATATATTGTCCCAGAAATACTTACTTACTTAATTTTTGTCATTTTTAGACCATTAATGCCACTGATATAATGATAATAGCTTAATAATGCAATTTTCATACAGCTAACTTTTAAGAATATTCAGACATTGGAATTGGAATATGAAAAAAATATTCAACATATATATAAAAAAGTAATAAATGCCTGTTAATCTTTACAAGAAAGTATAAAATAATAGTGCCTTTCTAGGAGTAGCCAAAACCCCCTAAGTTTGGGACTGTAAGCCAACTAAAACAAAACCAAGTGATGCCTCTCACAACTAAACGACAAGCTTAGCGAAGCTCTGGGACCACCACATTTAGCTCAAGATCCAGCCAGTGCGCTGCAGTCGGCTCCCAGGGATGGACGGCCTGTTTGCTGGTGGATTTATAGAATTGAGGATGAAGTTGTTGGAGGGTAAAACAACAAATGATGGTCGTTTTTGCTCATTGCCAGGAGTTGGCAAGCTAACAACTATCAGGACTGTTCCTCTGCCACAACAAAAGTGCAGCTGCAGGCTACCTGCAAGCTACACTGTGTCATTATTGAAGGGTTATTTTATTTTTTTGGACTCGTGCGAGTAGATGGAGTGCAGAGAGGGGAAAAAAAGGGAGAATTGCTGCATCCAAATCATAAAATGGTCAGGAAAACTCTCAGTTGGCTTAATTGTCAGTGACATTCTTTCATCAACAAAACAGGCAAAATCAAGCCCAGCATGATATCAAGGTCATGTCCACATTTAATTGTCATGAAAAGCCTGGTTGTTGGAGAGTAAAACTACAAATGGCAGACTTTTTTGCTCATTGCCAGGGGGTGGCAATCTAACAGCTATCAGGACTGTGTTCCACTCCAAAAGTGCAGCTGCAGGCTACCTGCAAGCTACACTGTGTCGTCATTGAATTGTTATTTTATTTTTCTTTGGACTTGCACAAGTAGACCAAGTGGAGAGGAAAAAAGGCAGAATCGCTGCACCCAAGTCTTAAAATAATTGGGAAAACCTTGCTGTTTATTCTTACATCGTTTTGGCTAAAATGTCAGTGATATTCGATAACATAATTATTGTGAAAAGCTGAGTTGTTGGACGGTAAAACAACAAATGACAGACTTTTTTTGCTTGTTGTCAGGAGTATCAGGACTGTGCCTCCTCCGCTACAAAAGTGCAGCTGCAGGCTATCTGCAAGCTGTCGTTTTTGAAGTTTATTTTTCTTTGGACTCATGAGAGTAGGTGGGGTGGAAAGACAAAGAAAGGGAGAATTGCTGCGCCGAAACCCTGCTGTTTATTCTGGCATCACGTTGGCTAAAATATCAGTGACATTTGGACACATAATAATCGTAAAAAGCCTGGTTGTTAGAGGGTAAAACTACAAACGCATAAACTACAAAACTTTTTTGCTTGTTGCCAGGGTGTGGCAAGTTAACAACTATCAGGACTGTGCCTCTGTACAGCTGTAGGCTACCTCCAAGCCACATCGGTCGTCTTTAAGGTTTTGTTTTATTTTTCTTTGTAATCTCGCAAGTAGACCAGGTGGAGAGGGAAAAAAGAGAATCGCTGTCCCCAAGTATTGAAATAATTGGGAAAACCCTGCTGCTTATTCTGGCATCATGTTGGTGAAAATGTCAGTGACATTCGATAACGTAATTATTGTGAAAAGCCGAGTTGTTGGAGGGTAAAGCTACAAATGACGGACTTCTTTTGCTCGTCATCAGGGGTTGGCAAGCTAACAACTATCAGGATTGTGCCTCTTACACTACAAAAGTGCAGCTGCAGGCTACTGGTAAGCTACACTGTGTCATTTTTGAAGTGTACTTTTCTTTGGACTCATGTGAGTAGGTGGGGTGGAGAGACAAAGAAAGGGAGAATTGCTGCGCCCAACCCTGCTGTTTATTCTGACATCATGTTGGCTAAGAGGCCAGTGACATTCTTGTGTAAACACACACACAGCAGCCTAAACACAACAGGCAATATCAAGGTCAGCAAAATGATAAAGGTCATGTCCATATATCGTGTGATAAGTGGATAATGTAATCACTGTGACAGGTCTAGTACTTGTTGCATGCTTGCTGTTGCAACGCTGCTGCTTCCCACCCAGGAATCATTGTGAGGGTCAATGCAGCATAAAGAACATTTACTCCTGCTGTTGCCAGCGAGCAGAGCACACTAACTCAACGCTGCACTGCCAAACCTACATGCCTGGCCCAGTCCAGGAAAGAGAAGGTGATATTTCCACTGTGAAATCAGATCCAGGGGAGGGG
The DNA here is from genome assembly GCF_041903045.1 of Epinephelus lanceolatus. Classification (NCBI taxonomy): domain Eukaryota; kingdom Metazoa; phylum Chordata; class Actinopteri; order Perciformes; family Serranidae; genus Epinephelus; species Epinephelus lanceolatus. The sequence goes on from NC_135751.1 coordinate 39,596,804, forward strand.
ATACCGTGGCCTAGTAACAGCTGAGCAACACACAGGCAACAGCAGACACAACAGCCGACCCCATCTGCCACCTCTGATCAGTCAGGCAGCGTGCCTGCGTGGATAGGCCCTTCACTGCTGCAGAGGGCACTCTGGGGTGCAGAGGCAGCCTTGGTGCCATTGATCTGTGTGGAGGAGAGGAGACCTTGACCATTCCCTTGACAGTGCTTCGCTCCAGTGACTTCATAACAAAGCATGCAAATATTTCAGACTAGTCCTTTGAAATATGATCAATACACTGAGATGCACAGCAGGACGGCTTCTGCTTTTCTCCTGCTTTAAAAAGTTTTTGCTTGCTGAATTTTAGAGCAGGGTGGAAACTTATACTGCAGCTCATTAAAGTGCCGTATGAATGAGTGGGATTCTGTATTCATCACATATTTATGAATTCATGCTTGTGTTTGTCAAAATCACAATGACACAAAAAGCAAACAGGATGTCAAAGGTTATATCGGGATCCTGCACAAAGAGAGACCACATGTGGCTTTAAATCAAACATGTAAAAACTCTGTCTCCGTATGAGAATGAGCATGCACTTCTGTTTTCATGTGTTTTTCTGAGCTGCTGTGCCTGTTGCCCTGCAGCAGATCCAGCACTACAAACTAGAGCAAGTTTCGGGTAGGAAAATGGGACACGTTCGGCTTGCATGCATCTAGCATTTGAATCACAGAAATATTCAAAATGCCAAAAAGCAAGTTTGCATGAGGTCAAGATGCAAGAAGGAAAGACACAAAGTCTGTGTCATTATTGTCCAGGGCCAGTGAGGCAGGAGAGAGGAGAGAAGCAGAGGGAGTGTGGGAACGAGAGCAGAGTTGGTGACGATAGGACGGACACTGAGCAGCAAAGCTGAAGTGGGCGGCAGGAGACAGACAGACGGACGATCTTTTTGCCATGGAAGAATGCTGAGGCTTTCTGACAGCTGAGGCTTATCTAACGACACAAAGGCCTGCTTGTAGCCCCGCTAGTGTGGTGTAGCCGAGTGTGTAGCATTGCAGTCGGCCTGTGACTCACTACCTCACAGATAGCAAGCTGCTACAATAAATGAGTTGGCTCAACAGGCTGACTAACTTCACACGGATGGAGCTGTCAGATGGGCAAAGAGCCACAGAAAGAGCCAGTACAGGGTGGATGATTCACTCATAAACCAACGGCTTAAAAATGCAATGGTGGCCTTAAAGGGACAGTTCACCCCAAAATCAAAAATACATATTTTTACTCTTACCTATAGTGCTATTAATCAGTCTAGATTGTTTTGTTGTGAGTTGCAGAGTGTTGGAGATATCAGCCGTAGAGATGCCTGCAATCTCTCTATATATAATGGAACTAGATGGCACTCGGTTTGTAGTGCTCAAGGCGGCAAAAATTACATTTTAAATACTCAACATCAATGTCTCTTTTCAGAAATCATGGCCTGGTTACTCAAGATAATCCACAGACCTTGTTGTGAGCAGTTTCATGTGGGAACTATTATCTTTCTACTAGGGCTGCCCCCCAATAGTCGACCCAAAAGGTCATTAGTCGGCAAGATTTCATTGGTTGCTTAGTCGCAGAAAAAACAAACAAGCAAAAAAAACAAACAAATGTGAAACTCTATTAGGAGCTGCACCTTGTTAAAATAAATCCAAACCTATGTGACTGGACCATGTGGGAATGTAATTTGAAAGGACAGACACAGGAAGTGTCCACGCTCAGCAGTCAGACAGGAGTCAGGTTACAAACCAATCACAGCGGACAGATATCTTTCCCTTCTTCTGTAAATATTCAGTCTGATAAACATGGAAAAGTTGATCATGTTAAGGCCCTGACACACCAAGCTGATGGTCTGCCATCGACCAAAGTCAGGCCGTTGGTGAGCGTCTGTCGGCCTAGTTTTTGCAATGTGTCCCACACTGTCGGCACTTCGGCGTCGGCGGCTTTTCGGCCGATTGAGCATGTTGAATCGCTGGCGGAGCTTGTCGGTGAGAGAGATCACTCTGATTGGCTGTTCAGGTTTTATTTCCTCGCCCCTGTAGCGAGTGAATCTGCCTGTAGTGAAACCGGGGCTAACCGGTGCTTCCTCCTCAGGCTCCACTTCACTCAGCTGCCCCACAGACCTGCTGCTTCTTCACACTTTAACCTGAATAACAAACCGGAGCTAGCTGGGAGCGGCTAGCGGAGCATTAGCCGCAGCATGACCGGAGGGAAGCACAGCCAGTTAGCCTCCGCTAGTCTCTGAGCTAGCCCCGGCTCTCCGTTTGGATCCAACCGGAGCACCGAGCCCTGGTTTGTTATTCAGGTTAAAGTGGGAAGAAGCAGCGGGTTTATCGGGCAGCTGAGTGAAGTGGAGCCTGAGGAGGAAACACCGGGACCGTCTGGATGTAATAGTCCGTGGAGGTGCTGCGGTGCTCGGCTGCACAGATAGGAAACCCCTCAGCTGACAGGATGTACCACTCTGTCACTCCGCTCTCTCTCTCACGCAGGCGCAGAACGTACGTGCGACTTGACCATCGGATGTAGTCCGTGTAGTGTGTTCAAATGCAACTGACACAGGGCGACGTGAGGTGATGTAGACGACGCAACAGTTGGCTTTCGACGCCGCTAGTTCTTTGATGTCGGTTTGGTGTGTCTGCACCTTTAGTGCAGGGCTACCCAGAGCTTTACATCTGTCCCACAGATGATAGGCCTAAACACAGCTGCTGGAAGAAGATCAGCTCTGCACTCAGGATTTTAGGTAGACTTTATGATGCTTGTTACGCAACCCGCCGCTGTGCTGTTGAAAGCTGGCACAAAAAAGGCACAAAAGTGGCACCCAGCGCCCGACCTCGCGTTTTCCAGGCGGTTAAAGATGCAGCATGAGTACGGCCCTTAATGACAAAACATTAGAAAGGCGGTGAGAGAAGTGACAGACAGTGCGATGTGTATCTGTCTTATTTTAGGGGATGGAGAGCCCCTTTCATATCTGGAAGTGAGGTGGGTCATGGACACATTAGGTGAAACCAAACCTATAAGAAAGTAAAGATTTACATACAGCACTGGTGTGGACTGGCCTCATCTTTTAGCAGCTGCTGATCACACTATGATTCAAATATGGAAGTCTCCCCGATGAACCTCGACTAAGAACACAGCCTGCGGGAGGCTTTATATTAAGTCTGCAGTAGATGTAGCTGAGCTCAGGGGGGTAAGTCAAATACACTGGAAAACGTTTAGAAACGTTGGGGGTTTCTTTTTCTACGAGAGAGCTGAATGGGAAAATCCTCTTCCTGATGGAAAACCAACACCGTCAGACACATGTTTTCAATTTCTCTTAGCCGAGAGGCAAATTAAGAAGCTCCAAAGCCAATTCTGAACCACTAAGAAGAAGAAGAAACCATGACAGTATGGTATGAGGGGGAAAACGAGGAGAAGAGAACTGGGGCACTGGCATGACAATTCAAGGCATATGGGAAATTGATCACATTCACTGAAGTGTTGAGCTCTTCCTCTGCTGTATGACCAAACTGACACACTCCACCTTTTGGCTTAACTTCAAATGTAAAGCACAAACTTGTGATGCATGAACAGACAAACAGGACAGACTCCATCTGGGAGTCAGTGATGATATTTGATCACATCTTGAGTGGAGGGTTCTTTATATGAAGGGAAGCACCGATGAAATTCTGAGTCCATACAGATAATCGATATTTAAGGTAACAGTTTGGCTGACAGTAGTTTTGTTGTTATTTATTTCCCATTTTGTGCCAGGAAAACAAAGAGATCTTCATTATAAAATTCATTCAACCCTTAATTGTGCCATTTTTGAATGACCACAAATTCAATCATACAAACAACCTTTAATAAAATCATCTTTCACATGGAAAAGATTATTAAAAAAAAAAAAAAAGTACCTACTTAATAAGAGGAACTCATGAGTACTGACATGGCCCAACATCCTCTGTGTAGGACCCAATTTGATTTGACATTGATAGCACTCTGTGGTTCTTTATAACATATAAGCTCTTAGCTCTTACCACATGTGCACATGGCACCCATTTCCCTCCTCGGTCCCGCCTGAGTCGGGTCAAGCCGGTGACTTCTTCTCCGGGTATGCTATGCTAGCTACTTTTTATCTGACTGCAAATAACCAGCACAGCATTCAGTTAAGTGCTGTTTAAAAACATTTAGTTTAAAAATGTGCACGATGCGTAATATAAACATGGATAAATAATTTAATTCATTAAGGTTAAAATGTAAATCTCCTGTGATCATGTTGATGTATAAAGGGTAAAATGTACATTATTGCAAAGGCTGAAGCTACTAAGGCATTAGTTTATTGTTTACTTACCTGTATAACCGTGTACAGTGCAGTGTTGATAATGTCTCGCAAGGCTCAACTTTTTGTTTTGTTAATGTCTGAGGCCGAGGTGGACGGTCGGAGAGACGGTCGAAGGACTTGAAAAACCTTGGGAACTCTTTTCATGACAAGCAGCCGTCATGGTATTTTAATTCACTTTGTTGCTCATGTTTATGCTGACCGCCATTTTGTTTTTCTTTTCTTTCGTGTTACATTTCGTACACTGTTAATTCTTAAAAAAAGTTTTCACGGCGTGACAAGATGAGGATGCTTCAGAGAGACAGAAATGCCTGAACAAACACCTGTTTGAGGATAACCGTTGTCACGAAAGGAGCTACATTTAGCCTGCATGAAATTGATACGACACAACAAATAAATATCACGCCTCGTTTCCACTTACGTATGTGTACGGAGATGGGGCATCTGGAAGTCCATTCATTCCTATGGGAATCTCCGTGATAACCGATGTGCTTGCAAAACTCTGTAGGCCTACTCTCCTCCGTAACATTTCAGTCCAGAATTTGCCTCGAGAGCATTAAAAATACTGAACTTTTGCGGTGGATTTCGGAGAGACAGTGTGCTAGCTTAGCTAACAGGCTGCTAACTGGCTAGCAGGGTGTTTCCTTCATTTCAGTTGCATGTTGATTGTCGAATGATAATGTTATTCTGTAAAAATATGGTTATACATTATATACAGTCAGATTGTCATTATGACTCATTCAGCTGTTCATACATGTTTTTAATTACGTATTTCACAAAACATGCTGCATACCTGGCAGGTCAACATCTTCATTTATCTGTTGCCATGCAGTACTGGTCCTGTTAATGTTCCAAGTGCATATTGCAAACTACTGGATGGCAAAACAACAACAAAATTAGCCCCTCCCCCATGGCTACAAATAGTTTCTGACAAACCGTAAAGAAATGTACTTCCTTGCGTTGGACACTAGAGGCATCGTCCGTACATTTACGGCTCTACAGACACCAGTCACATACGGAAGTGGAAAGAAGGTGTCAGCCACTGCCATCAGTCAATGTCATCTTATTGCTGATGAGCCGATGGCAGTCAACAAGGCAAATATAAGCTGATACTGATGTTTGGCCAATAAATCAGTGCATCCCTCACTATGAGTGCTTTCAACTATTCCCCCTGCAGTCCCTGAACCAGAGGGTCTCAGGTGATAACCAACCCATATTCTATTCCTGGAAAACATGTCACTAAATGGGTCAAGATCACAACTAGAACATCACAGAGCAGCTCAGTCTGTGGTGGAATTGGATTATGGGGACAGTGGAAGTGCACTAATGCAGACCACTACAGACGCTGGCTGTGATTAAAGCACAAGTGTAACAAACAACTGAGAGATGAGACACTTAATTGTCCGTAATGCCATGGGCAAATTCAAACATGTATTCGTCTTGGATTAGAGCTGCTACAATTAGTCGATTAATTGATAAGTAAATCATCAGAAGATTAATTATTAACTATTTTGATGATCAAATAATCCGTTTTAGTCATTTTTTAAAGCAAGAAATCGAAACATTTGCAGCTTTCATGTTTCTTAAATGTGAGAATTTGTCTTTTGTCAGACATGATAATGAACTGAATAGCTCTGGATGTTTGGACTGTTGGTGTGATCAGTGCCAGCTGGTGGCACAGGCAGTATAGGCAAATGCTAACGGCGTCGTCATCCATAGGGGGTGCCATCAATGGGGAAAGACAAAAAATCAAAATGTTTATCTTTTACTAAAACTACTGTGACTTTTTTTAAATAAGACATAAGGCCATGACGACAACACTACATAACAAAGCCTACTAAATAATAGAGAGGCATTCTTTCTGGGTTCCTGATAGATGGAAAAGATTACTTCGTCTCTTCATCTTCAGAAAAATGTGTTCATTAAATTCTGGGCCAAGTGGGTGAAATATGTTTGTACACTTTCTGATTTTGTGGAGGTAACGTAAAGAAGTTTATTAAGGAAACCTCACTGACTGCTATTCTGTTCTTTTTTTCCCATCAAGTGTCTCCCGACATATATTTCATGGATCTTATATGTACACTTTAACCCCCCAAAATGTACAAAGATCTTACATTTTGCAAAAAATCTGAACAGCAGGGGGAATTATTCTTTTTAGCATTATTTATGTTGTGTTTTATAAAGCACAGATTTTCAAATAGATCTGAGTTTTTGGCCCAAGATTTCACAGCTCAAAGATCACATGGAACAATAACTCTGTTACCCTTCGTTTTGGGCCAAATGTGTTTACTTTGACGCAGCGGGGCTGCCACAGAAAAGAGACCGAGGTCGAGCCATGTCTGTGATCAAAAAAGGCCCACCAGTGGGAGCGCAGAGCAGGACAAACAAACTGAGACCAGTAGTGTTTATGGAAGAGGCCTGCCTTTGGCTGAGGTGAGAGCGAAACCATGGGGGGAGGCAACAATCTGTAACCCAGAGACACTAAGGAGAGAAGACCCAGCGGAGGTGAAAGTCTGGCAATGGTTAAAAGACTGGCGAGATCCGTCACTCATACTGTGTGTGAGTGTGTGTGCGGTCAGGATTCATAAACAGATCAGCAGAAAGTTCAATGCCCTCTCTGTCCCCAAACAAAGACTGATAAATATCAGAGCTCACTTTCACACAAGAGCGCAAAAGACACACGGCTAAAAGTTGAGACTAGCGTGCGTACGAGCATAAATACTGCCCATCATTTCTAAATTATATCAGCTATGGGTGAAATTCAATCTACTGCTGTGAGAACCAGATGATCTGTGAGCATTAAGGTTAATCATTCCCCCGTGTGGAAAGTATAAACTGTTACAAACACACAGACAATACTGGAAGGATCCAGAAATGTTTCACTCACATATATGAGTCCTGAATAGTAGCGGTCCTTCAGGTTGTGCAGCACAGACGCCTCATTCAGGCAGGTGAGCTCGGCCATGTCCTCCACCTTGCTAAACTTGGGTGGGTTCATCTTCTGGATGTCATCCTTGTTGATCACCATCTTCTTCCCGTTCTCGGCCAGCTCCACCAGCACCTCCTCGCCACGCTCCTCCCGGATACTGGCCGCCTCAAAACCATGGCGCTCTGAGGGTATCCACACCAGCTTCTTGGCTGTCCAGTCAGCCTGTGTGGCGGGGTTGTACACCACAGCCCGGTCCACAAACAGGTACCGTTCTGGGTCCTCTTGACCACTCCGATGAGACATCTTATCTGGGGTTTACCAGAGCAACTGGCCACCTAGGACAGACAGAGGAGCAGGGAGTGGAAGCTTAGAGATTACATGTAGGATATGAAATATCAGACACAGAATCAGCTTTAAAACTCTCTAATAACCCTCTCTGTTTCAGCACAGACTCAGGTTGCACTGGGGCCCATGGGGTGGAGGGGCCCGGAAAATATGCCCATGTTTGAATTTGAGTTTTGTTAGCACACAAGATGTGACAAAAACAAATGCATAAAAATAAACATAGAAGGGATTGTGCAGGAGAAGTAAGAAATCTGAAGAAGCTCATAGTGAAAACCTCCCCTCTAACATTCCAAATCTACTCTTATACAAGCAGTAGTTATCTCCTAAAAATGAGAATATAACAGACAAAACATGTAGTTATAATAATCATACTAAATCAAACTCAGGTTAAATCAAAAATGGTGCATTGTTTTTATATGTGCCCTCAAAAAGGCAAACTCATCTCCATCAATCTATGACGACATTATATGCTTATTCTACATAAACCAGGAAAAACTATTTAGTTACACAAATAATTTCCTAGTTTCTCTTGTAGTTTTTGTCATATACAGATATGTAACGATGAATGCTGGGTAATATAAATGTTGATGTTGTCAAATATCAAATTGTAAGGAGACAATTTAGAGTCACCAGTTAACCTGCATGTCTTTGGGCTGTGGGAGGAAGCTGGAGCACCTGGAGGAAACCCACGCTGACACAGAAGGAACATGCAAACTCCACACAGAAGGGCTCCCACATCACAGGGTTAGAACCAGGAACCCTTCTGTGAGGCAACAATGCTAACCCGTGCACCACCGCGCCACCCCTATTCTAATTACCGCTTTGGATAATTAGTAAAATAACTATAAAATAAGAAACCAAAGTACATCACTATGCAATCCCTTAACTTTTATGCTGACATAGTTTTCAACTCGCCTTTAATGCCATGATAGAATTCCTGAAGCTCAGTTATGGTTCGGTTTAGGGGTGGGCGATATGGCCCTAAAATAATATCACAATAATTCAGGGTATTTTGGCGATAACGATATTCTTGATGATGTGATAAATTAGTAAAAAAAAAAAATATTATTCATTCAAGAAAATTGAATTGGAGCTAAATCAGTGACATAGTTTCACAGTTTGCTTCAAATTTTCAGTAAAAACTAAAATGATCTCTCATTTCTTTAGTTTGTGAACAACAACAGTAACTCAGAGTGAGATTCAGATTCTGTCACAATATTAATAGTTCAACAAATTACACATTTAAACAGCTCCCAAATACAAAATGTCCCCTGGGATCTATATATATAAATCAACAGCTGATTTCCTTCTCTGTTTTTATGCTCTGCCATTTCTCCTCTAACCATCAGGCTGTAACCTGTGACAGGCTGTTATGACACAGTCACATATATGGAGTTTATTCACGTAGATTTGCATCACCAAAGGTTTGTGACAGAATCAGAGAGGAGAGGGAGAGACACTGTGCTGCTGCCAGAGGAGCCGCTGAATGAGTTCCCTCTGAGCGCTAAGAGAAGTAAAAGTTTATTCCACACTACTGAAGCTGCTCCTCTTTTTGGAACCACCAAGGAGTCAGGAATAATTTCGCTTTCAGTCATGCTTGTTGTTGCCATGGGTAACAGTGTGACATCAATATGCCAACAGGCTGAAACATTGCAAGTATCACCATATGAATTTTTCATATGATATTAAAAATATACCAACATTATTGTGACCAAGATGATATGGCACACCACTAGTTTGGTTTTGGTGTGTCACCCCAAGATTTCCAGTGGCCCCATCTGGCCACCCTGATGAAAAATATCTGGGGCCGCCCCTGCTTCTCACTGAATGGGTCTGCACAATAGCAATGCGCATACTGCGTAGGCTTCACCGCGCTCACAGCACATCAGAGAGACGTCTGGCACATCATCATCACCAGTCCCTCCATTCTTCATCTACTAATCTAACGGTGCAGAAAACAATCCAGTGTTACACACATCCAGATAATATCTACAACCTGCACCGGTCCACAGATGGAGCTTATACAACAGAAGATGACTGTGCACTGGCGAGTCCCCAAACAACAGAATGAAGGGGGGGAAAGTTGTGGTGCTGTTTACAAATATTACGCTTATATCTGCGGTAATGAAGCTGCGCAGCGAACTACTGGAGCTAGATTCGGTAACACCGGAATGAGCCATAACGGTGGCTACAAGTCGAGTTATTATTGGGCTGTTAGGATAAACACAAACAATAAACACCAGAGAGGAAAATAGGGTAGGCTACTCACTAACGTCACAGCAGGCGTAACACCGCTAAATATTCCGTTATCTGTTCAGTTTGTGTTATAAATATTAAAGGGGTGAAATAAGGGTCAGCAGGGTGCCGTGTATTTAAAAAAAATATGTCACACTGGCTAATTAATGACAAGTCAAACTAAGTTTCCAGATCCATCCTCTGCACCGGAGGCTGCTCCGTCCACCGGCTGCACCGATGGTGTGATATTCACCACGCGCTCCCTATCTCTGTCCTCGCGCTCAGTCATAACAACTTGAACGTTACCTGGTGTTCGTCCGCGAAGCAGCAGTTAGATCCTGTTCACCGAGCTGCAGTCCGATGTGTCCCCCTGACGCGTCTCTGTGCGCAACTAGCGGCTCCACACGACTGGATGAGATGCAGGCATGTATCGGGGCTCCGGTCTGCACCACAGCCACAGTGCTGCTGCTGCTGCTGCTGCTGCTACCTCTACACTGGGGCCCCTCCTAACCAGAGCAGATTTGACCGCTGCTGCTGCTCCCGCCTACGATGGACTGTGCTCACATAGAGAGTGACCATGCAGATCAATACTCCACACCGTGACACAGCCCGGGGTGACTCACCTGAGCAGATACGTGACAGCTGACGCCTGTCATGAGCTCCCTCAACCCCCTGAAATAACCACACTGTCAGGGGTTTTATTAGGACATCATGCGCTAAATGCTTTGTCAAATCTATCCCACAAATATCTATGCATCGCACACACCCACTGGATGCAGCCTATAGACAATTGGGCTTTCACTTTGCGGTCATTCCCTCGCCCTCCCCATCATTGGCTGCCAGAAACCAACCCTCCAATTTGCAAACCAATGACATGCGTGCAGAAAATGATCGATATTGCAACTGTTGCTTTGCCTGCATTGCCAAGTGAGTTCCAAAATAAGTTGCCTTATCAACATTCTAGCACCTTCTGATAGCTCAGTGACAAATTAAGAAAATGAAAATAGTGTGGTGTGGTTTGATACAGTGGCATTCACTGTATTAAAGGGACAGTTCGGATTTTTTTGAAGTGGGGTTGTATGAGGTACTTAGTTATAGTTTAAGTGTACACTATATTTGGAATATTTTCACTGCTTTACTCTAATGTCATATAGTGATTTCCAATGGGAAAATGAAGGTGTTACGTTGCTCTCCTCAAAGCCAGACTCCATTAATAAAAACAGTGATTTCAAATTATGACACACAAGAGGTGCTGGTCTACCACTGCCTCAAACAGTTATATTGCTTGTGTTATTGTGTGACTTTTAGGTTTAAAACGTTTAAGTCAGAATCACCAAAGTCACACAATAACACAAGCAAACTAACTGATCGACTCTGCAGCTCCCACTTTCAGAACGCTAAAATTACTAATTTGTCAGTGGAGTTTGGTGGCTTTGATGACAGAGCAGGCGGGAACTAAAGCTGTTAAAGTAAGGGCATATACTGCATTAAAGGGATAGTTCAGTTTTTTTTAAAGGATAACTTCGATATTTTTCAACCTGGGCCCTATTTCCCCACGTGTATGTGTGCGTATGATTCATAGGTGCAACTCATTCTAAAATTGGTTCAGTATTGAGGGAGGTGGATGCAGCTGGCAGCCGCGAAACGAGCTAAAACCGTAACGGGGGCAAATGCGTCCCATATAAGTTTGCGCATTAAAAGTGCTTTTTTTCGCCACTGACCGGTTCAGATCGCCAGTGCTATCTCTGTAAATAGCATAGTAAGCGTTTCCCTTACCTCTGGGCTGTGTGACATCATCTCGCGAGAGCTTTGCTTGTTGCCAGAAGAAAACAGAGGAGCCATGCAGAACGCCACTCAGAGTGGCGCTGGTTGTCTGAGAGTTTTACTGCATCGATTGAAAACAATGGTTTGTGTTTGTGCTTATCTGAATTGCAAGAACAGGATGTCGCGCAACACCCCGTACAGCTTTCATAGGCTGCCTTTGTCGGATGGCGAGATGCTGAAGTTGTGGCTAGTTGTGCTACAAATGGATGCTAACACTCCTGTCCAGACACTGCGCCTTGCAGACCATTGGGTGTGCAGTGCTCACTTCTCCCAAGATGGCTACTGCCAGCCGAAGAAGAGAAGACATCCAATCCCGAAACACCTCTTCCTCAAGAAAATGGCTGCCCCACGAGTAGAGAGAGCTACAGACACAGTGGAGCAAAGCTCTCGCGAGATGATGTCACACAGCCCAGAGGTAAGGGAAACGCTTAGTATGCTATTTACAGAGATAACACTGGCGATCTGAACTGGTCAGTGGCGAAAAAAAGCATTTTTAATGCGCAAACTTATACGGGACGCATTTGCTCCCGTTATCATTTTAGCTCGTTTCGCAGCTGCCGGCTGCATCCGCCTCCCTCAATACTGAACCAATTTTAGAACAAGTTGTATGAATGAATGAATCATATGCACACACCGAAGTTATCCTTTAAGTGGGGTTGTATGAGGCGCTTATCTATAGTCAAGAGTATTACATGCAGTAAATGTACGTCAGCATGCCCACAGTTTGGAGAAGCAGGCTGTTGTCTGACATGGAGGCTAAGCAATGTACTGCTGTGGATGGGGGCCAGCAAAAAAAAATGATTTTAGCCACCCAAAAAATATATATCAGTTTACGTTTACACTATATTTAGAATATTTTCATTGCTTTACCTTGATGTCTTACAGTGATTTCCAACAGGAAAATTAAGCCATCACTTTGTTCTCTTCTATGCCAGACTCCATTGATAAAAACAGTGATTTAAAATCATGGAACACAGGAGGTGCTGGTCTGCCACTGCCTTGAACAGTTATATTGTTTGTGTTATTGTGTGACTTTTGGGGTTTAATAGAGTTACGTCAGAGGCACCAAAGTCACACAGTAACACTAACTAACTAACTGATCGACCCTGCAGTTCCTGGTTTCATTAAGCTAAAATTACTGTTTTTGTCAATGGAGTTTGGTGGCTTTGATGAAAGAGCAGATGGGGAACTGAAGCTGTTAATGCTCCAACACTTTCAAAGGGCATTTACTGTATTAAAGAGATAGTTCCGTTTTTTTTTAAGTTGGGTTGTATGGGGTACTTATCCATAGACAGGAAATTACACACAGTAGATGTCAGTCAGCATGCCCCCAGTTTGGAGAAGCAGACAGGAGTACGACATGGAAGCTTAGCAATGTACTGCTGTGGATGGGGGCCAGTAAAAAATATTATTTTAGCCACCTAAAAAATCCCCACCCAAAATAATATATATATTAATTTAAGTGTACACTATATTTTAAATACTTTCACTGCTTTATCTTGATGTCTTACAGTAATTTTCTAGAGGAAACTGAAGCCTGTTATATCACTCTCTTCTATGCCAGACTCCACTGATAAAAACAGTGATTTAAAATCATGCAACCCAGAAGCTGCTGGTTTACAGCTGCCTTGACAAGTGACTTTATTTGTGTTATCGTGTGACCTTTAGGTTTAAAACGGTTAAGTCGGAATCACCAAAGTCACACAATAACACTAACTAACTAACTGATCCACCAACAGCTCCCGGTTTCAGCAAGCTAAAATTACTAATTTTGTCAATGGAGTTTGGTGGCTTTGATGACAGTGCAGATAGGGAACTAAAGCTGTTAACGCTCCAACACTTTCAAAGGGCATATACTGTATTAAAGGGATAGTTCAGATTTTTTGAAGTGGGGTTGTTTGAGGTGCTTATCTATAGTCGAGAGTATTACATGCAGTAAATGTACGTCAGCATGCCCACAGTTTGGAGAAGCAGACAGGAGTACGATTATGGAATATCATAACATCTCCTACCATACTTATGCAGATGACACACAACTTTACATAACAGTGTCACCAGATGACCACAGTTCCCTACATCTGCTAAATAAGTGCATTGACGAAATCAATACGTGGATGTGCCAGAATTTTCTACAACTAAACACAGACAAAACTGAGATAGTTATTTTTGGCCCCAAAGAACAAAGATCAATAGTCAGTGCTCACCTTGACGCCATGACACTAAAACCTACAAATCAAGCCAGAAATCTTGGCGTAGTTCTGGACTCAGACCTAAATTTCAATAGTCACATTAAGACAATTACTAAATCAGCCTACTACCACCTTAAAAACATAGCAAGAATAAAAGAATTTCTGTCTAAACAAGATACAGAAAAACTTGTTCATGCTTTCATTTTCAGCAGGCTGGACTATTGTAACGGTGTCTTCACAGGCCTGAGTAAAAAAACAATCAGACAACTACAGCTCGTCCAGAACGCTGCTGCCAGAGTCCTCACCAACACCAAGAGAGTGGAGCACATCACACCAGTGCTTAAATCACTGCACTGGCTTCCTGTGTGTCAAAGGATAGACTTTAAAATCTTGTTACTTGTCTTTAAAGCACTAAATGGTCTCGGGCCAAAATACATCTCTGATATACTTGTACGTTATGAAGCATCCAGACCCCTCAGATCATCTGGAACAGGTTTACTCAGTGTTCCCAGGATCAAAACCAAACAAGCTGAAGCAGCCTTTAGTTTCTATGCTCCCCGTCTGTGGAACAAACTTCCAGGATATCTGAGGTCGGCTGAAACTGTCAACTCATTTAAATCAGGGCTTAAAACATTACTATTTACTGCAGCTTACCAGTGAACTAGATATGTAACTTATTGTTAGGATAATCTGTAGCTATTGTTTTTATATTTGTCTGCTGTTGCTTTATGTTTGCTTTTTAAATGCATTTTCTGCACTGTTTTTAACTATTTATTGTCTTGCTTTTAGCTTTTGTTTTTAATTATCTCAAACACAATTTTATTGTTCCTTTAATGTTTTATTTTAATGTATTTCTCTTGTAAAGCACATTGAATTGCCTTGTGTATGAATGGTGCTATATAAATAAAATTGCCTTGCCTTGCCTTGCCTTACGACATGGAAGCTTCAGGACGTACAGCTGTAGAGGAGGCTCAGCAACAATTCAGATATTAACCACTTAAAAAAAATTCACTATCAGCTTAAGACAGCCTGTTGCACCCGGGAAACCATTTGGACTTAAGTTCCCAATCTATGCTCTTGTCAAAGCCACCAGTCTCCACTGACAAAACAATAATTTGGCCTTGTTAGGTGGTTAAAATATGTTCTGTTACCGACCCCTCCACAGCAGCACATTGTTTAGCTTCCATGTTGGACGCCAGCCTGCCTCTCCAAACTGTCTATTTTAGGTACCACATACACTCGCACTTCAAAAAATCTGAACTCTCCCTTTAACACGCCATCATTCCCCTCCTCCTGCTGTAAACTGAAACACCCCCCTCTGGTGTCTGAAAGCCACAACAGCAGCATTTTAGCAGCTCAAAACTCACACAATCAAACATCACCCTACCACAGACACAGCTCTGGGTTTTACAGTGGCATTTTATTACAAATGGAAAGATGTCATATGGAGGCAGGAGAAGCATGTGTCATTAAATAGCTTCCATATGAAAGGCTGGAAAAATGCTGCCAAGTTTTACATCAAATACAAGAAAGGCATTGTGTGTTGTGGTTATGTACAGTCTGTTAGTGGAGGAGGATTCAGCGTCCTCCCCTCCAGGCTCCTCCACCCCTCTTCTTCATCCCTCCTTTACCTCCTCCTCCTCCTCCTTTAACTTTCTTCCTCACTCCGCTTGCTTGTTCTGTGTCATCCTCGTCTCCGTCTCCTCCTTTGGGCCTTTTCCTTTTCTCACCTTGCTCTTTCATTTCCTGAGGAAGATAAGACAGTTTTTTTTTCTCAACTAATGATTACTGGGCAGACTTTTTTTTACTGTACATTCATATTTCTTCAAACCAGTGCATCCCAGCGCTTTTTTCCTAAAAATAAAAAAATAAATCCACTATATCCACGCCAAAACATTTTAGTTTTAAATGCATAACTATTACTACGTTCACACCTGGTGTTCACACTACTGGGGAGTTTTGGAACCCCTAAAATGGAGACCCTTGAAAACACTACTCATCCCATTTTAGTTTGAAAACTCCAGGGTCGTATTTTAGTCTGAAGGCTCAGGAACAGAGACTTGAAAAGGAGGACGCAGACAACCATATTCACTTCGCGAGTGAGTCTTTTGACTTGACATGTCACAACATGAAAGGACATTCAAGTTATTTAGACAGAAAAGAACACCTTTTCTCCACAGGTTGCTTCATACAGTATGTTTCTGTATTTACATTTTATATGTTTGAGGTAATAAAATAAAGTGTTTGGACTCACCAGTCGGGCAAATCTCTGAGCCTCGCTCACCCTCTCCACCAACATCATCACTTCATCTTCCTGGGTGGGGAAGGCTGGAAGTTTCTTCCCAATCAGGCTTTCGATTCGCTGGAAAAGCTCTACATCATATCTGAGATAAGAGAACATGTCAGTTTACTGCAGTCATTTACTTTTATTTTTAAGAGCATCATCAACAAAACATTAGAAAGGCGGTGAGAGACATGACAGACAGCACATAGACGTTATAAAGACGTTAAACATGAAGTGTGGCCACTGGTGAGAAACAGGCAGTTCTTACTGAGTGACAAAAGTGATGGACTTCCCGGATCGTCCCGCTCTGGCTGTTCGTCCCACTCTGTGGATGTAGTCCTGTGAGGGCAGACAGATCCAAAGATCCATTCAAATCAAATCAAACTAATGAAATCATCAGTGTTGAACGTCAGCACCAAGGTACCTTGGAGTGAGTGGGGATGTCGTAGTTGATGACGCAGTCGACATGAGGAATGTCCAGTCCTCTGGACGCCACGTCGGTCGCCAGCAGCACCGAGCGAGACTTTGACTTAAACTTGTTGAGTGCTCCGAGACGTTTGTTCTGACCAACAGAGGGAGACGACCCAGAGAGTGAGTAAGGCATGAAACAGACGGCAAAAGAGACACTGCAGAGACGCGCTGATGGAAATACAGTTTGTGAGAGTGTGTATTTACAGTGTGTAAATTATGTCCCGATCATGATTACAGTAAACTTACAAAACAATACAGAATAATTTGGCAGTATCCGTGTGTGTGTGTGTGTGTGTGTGTGTGCACCACTCTGTGTTTGAGATTTTTCTTTTTCTTGCTGTACAGCACAACACCAGAAGAGGGTGCTGTTCTCCCACATGAGCAACATGTTTCTGAACTATGTTGTTAACTTCATCCATGAACAGAAGATCTTAACTTCACAACCCTCTTTCCATCTTTTTTTTTTGGTTGTATTTAACTCAGTGTTGAAGTGTTTTGCTCTAATGAACAACAAAAAAAGTAAAAGTAAGAATACCAAATTAAATATTGGATGCAACCCCTGATGTGAAATGACATGTTTTTTGTTTGTTTCCAATCTCCATTCTTACTTTATCTAACACAAGAATTCAAACATATATGTTTTGAAATTTTAATTATTTACTTTCACTTTTTTGTTCATCTTTCACTGCAATTTGTTTTTAGCTTTCATGCATTGTTGTGTTCATTTCACACCTAAAACTAATCGACACAGGCTGAAAAAGGGTGAGTAACGCCTAACTCACACTACATGACCTTAGCCCTGATTTTTCCTCTTGCCATGAGTTTGTGGAGCTCTGCGACAACTGCCCCACATCAGCAGTTTGGTGCCCTAGCACTATGTGTGAACTGTTCAAAGACGCACGGCTCACTGATGCATTGTAGACACTCCCCTGCTATCTCATAAGCTTACTTCGGGACCTGTCAGCGAGCTACAGCCAATGAGAGCGCAAGACAGCGGCTGAGAAGAAACCTGGCGGAGGAGCGGCATTTAACAACAGGACCTTTACTCTACTTGTTGCATTTGCAACACAAACCACAGTTATTTTTGCATCTAGAGGCAACAGGCTCTAGCAGGCCAACAACAACAACAAAAACTCCTGTGTCATGCATGTTATTATGACATCTCCAGTGTCACTTTCTGTGCGTGTTTTTGGAGACCAGTCAGAACTAACAAACATGGCTTATCTGCTTATGGTAACATGCTGACACTGATGTGACAGTGACCATGATCTGTAGATGTTTATAAATGTTAAACACAAACTTTTCATTGCATAAAAAAGAAAAAGAATTACACGCTACATTTTGGCACCTAGAATTCACTTCATCATGTCTTACAAAATATCTTTTCCTCACAGTGCATTTACGTAAGGCTGCATTCAAGCCTCAAATATCACCTCACCACAAAGCATTTAGCGGTGAACCTGCAGGTCCGAGCTGGCACAATCTCTGATGCTAGCGTTAGCAGCCAGCTTTGTCAAGCCACACTCAACAAGGCGTTCAAACTGAGTCAGTCTACCTGTAACCAACTAACTTCCTTGCTACATGTATTGCGATGGGCTGCAGACCACTTTCAGTGGTAGAGGACAGGGGGACAATGGTGTCCAGAATCCAACAGCTGAATCATTTGAACTGACATTTTTTGCATTTAGCATGTAAATAACTAGATTAATTTTTGCAATCGCTTGACAGCCCTAAAAATAATATATACTTTTTTTATGCAGTAGAAACTGAGGTTTTTAATCGAGCTGGTTCATGTAGGGTCATGCCTGATTTTTTGGATCAGAGCTCTCGCTGAAATCATATCAAACGACCAAAATCTTTTCAGATGGAGGTCCTTGAAGGGAGATCCAATCAGACGGGTGTTAGTGAGGCAAAGTGTATCAATTTACAGGTCTTTGACATGACAAAGGTTGAGAGCCACTGCTCTGCAGACTGTCAGCAAACAGCAAAAAATCCTATTATAAGAATTTTGTCATTTTGACTTAAAAATGTCTGACAGGATTTATCAGCGATCAAACTTGTTTTAATTTCTATCAGCTGACTGATTAATTCAACAACTTGTCGTCTCAGCTCTAAAAAAGAGGGAACACTTTTTAAATGACTTTTACTGTATGCTGCAGGCCATGCAGTGAACTCCGCACCAGTGCTGGTTACTGCACTATAACGACAGGCCTCATGAATGATTGTGTTTGGCAGAAGAGAGAAGACTCAGTATTAGCAACATTATTATGTTTTATCAAATACAAAGAGAAGCAGAGCAACACCGTCCCTCTGTTGTCAAACCATGACAGGTCAGAGTATAACATGATCATAAAGACTCATGGATAGGGACGAGTGTTTACACCTTTAACACAGACTGGATTCATGTGAGTGTGAGTGTGAGAAAAAGGTGTGTGTGTTCGTCTGCAGCTCTACCTGACTCATCTGGCCATGAAGAGGGATAGCCGTGATGCCAAGGTTCCTTAACAACAGTGCCACCCGCTGGGCATTATTACATGTGCTGCAGAAAATCATAAAAGAGTTGCCAGCCAGTTCATTCAGGATGGACACCAGGTAACAGTCCTGCCGAGATACACAAACACAAGCCCAAAATGCTGTTAGAAACCCCAGTATACTTCATATGAATACCATTATAAAGTGATGGTGGTACTGAGAGGGTGACAGCTTGAAGCATGTGGTTTCAGACATTAAAATATGGACAGAGAATGTGCTGTACCTTGTACTTCGATGGTATGAAGATGTAATATTGCTGCAGTTTGTCTACTGTAGAGTATTTGGTGGAGACGGCACACTTCACAGGATCTTTCAGAGCTGCTCTCTGTAGTTTCTGGACCTGGAACCAAACCAAAGCATATCAGCGCAGGAGGAAAATGTGCAGCTCTGCATGTGGTGGAATGCTTGTTAGTTTTACTGGTAAACCTGCAGCATGAGATGCCAGTAACACGGAACAAAGCAGGAGCAGAAATATGTCACATGCTGCATCAGTGGGGCCTGATTAAAAGACTTCTCAGTGTTGACCTACCTTTTTGGTCATTGTGGCAGAGAACAAGAAGGTGCGTCTTTCTCTTGGAATCACCTTCAAGATTTTATCCACCTGGCAAAAGAGAGAAAATGTTCCTCATAGTGTCGCACGTTGAATTATTTTTGTTGCAATGTTTACAGTTAAATGAAAAGAACATTCAAACCCCGTCTGGAGGACGCATCGATGGGGCATTACAGTGGGGTGGTTCAGTTCATCATATTCTCAGAGAATGGTTCGTATGATGTTCTACCAAAAATGCATGCACAAAAGTTCTGACCACACTGTCAGAAACAGACTCCATGAGGGTGGCATGAGGGCCCGACGTCCTCTAGTGGGACCTGTGCTCACAGCCCAGCACCGTGCAGCTTGATTGGCATTCACCAGAGAACACCAGAAATGGCAGGTCCACTATCGGCGCACCGTTCTCTTCACAGATGAGAGCAGGTTCACACTGAGCACATGTGACAGCGTGCAAGAGTCTGGAGACGCCGTGGTGAATGTTACGCTGCCTGTAACATCATCCTGCATGACCGGCTTGAAGGTGGGTCAGTGATGGTCTGGGGAGGCAGATCCCTGGAGGGTCACACAGACCTCCATGTCAGAGCCAACGGTACCCTGACTGCTGTTAGGTACCAGGATGAAATCCTCAGAGCGATTGTCAGACCTTACACTGGTGCAGAGGGCCCTGGGCTCCTCCTGGGCAGAGGGCCCTGGCTTCCTCCTGGTACAGAGGGCCCTGGGTTCCTCCTGGTGCAGAGGGCCCTGGCTTCCTCCTGGTGCAGAGGGCCCTGGTTTCCTCCTGGTGCAGAGGGCCCTGGGTTCCTCCTGGTGCAGTGGGCCCTGGGTTCCTCCTGGTGCAGCGGGCCCTGGGTTCCTCCTGGTGCAGAGGGCCCTGGTTTCCTCCTGGTGCAGAGGGCCCTGGTTTCCTCCTGGTGCAGAGGGCCCTGGGTTCCTCCTGGTGCAGAGGGCCCTGGTTTCCTCCTGGTACAGAGGGCCCTGGGTTCCTCCTGGTGCAGCGGGCCCTGGTTTCCTCCTGGTGCAGAGGGCCCTGGTTTCCTCCTGGTGCAGAGGGCCCTGGGTTCCTCCTGGTGCAGCGGGCCCTGGGTTCCTCCTGGTGCAGAGGGCCCTGGGTTCCTCCTGGTGCAGAGGGCCCTGGGTTCCTCCTGGTGCAGCGGGCACTGGGTTCCTCCTGGTGCAGAGGGCCCTGGCTTCCTCCTGGTGCAGAGGGCCCTGGGTTCCTCCTGGTGCAGAGGGCCCTGGGTTCCTCCTGGTGCAGCGGGCCCTGGGTTCCTCCTGGTGCAGAGGGCCCTGGCTTCCTCCTGGTGCAGAGGGCCCTGGCTTCCTCCTGGTGCAGAGGGCCCTGGCTTCCTCCTGGGGCAGAGGGCCCTGGGTTCCTCCTGGTGCAGAGGGCCCTGGCTTCCTCCTGGTGCAGAGGGCCCTGGCTTCCTCCTGGTGCAGGGGGCCCTGGGTTCCTCCTGGTGCAGAGGGCCCAGGGTTCCTCCTGGTGCAGAGGGCCCTGGGTTCCTCCTGGTGCAGAGGGCCCTGGGTTCCTCCTGGTGCAGAGGGCCCTGGCTTCCTCCTGGTGCAGCGGGCCCTGGGTTCCTCCTGGTGCAGAGGGCCCTGGGTTCCTCCTGGTGCAGAGGGCCCTGGCTTCCTCCTGGTGCAGCGGGCCCTGGGTTCCTCCTGGTGCAGAGGGCCCTGGGTTCCCTGGTTTGATGCCATTGACTGGCCCTCTCATTTCCCCTGACTTAAATCCAACTGAGCACCTATGGGACGTTATGTATCAGTGCATCTGACATTGTCAAGTACCACCACAGACTATCCAGGAGCTCACTGATGCCTTGATCCAGGTCTGGGAGGAGATCCCCCAGGACACCATCCGCCAACTCATCAGGAGCATGCCCAGACCCTCCTGGGAGGTCATACCTGTGATTTCGATTTTTTACTTTGATTTTTGATTCTGAATCCAGCCCTTAGTGGGCTGATGATTTTGGTTCCCACTGACTGTTGTTATATCGTAGGCACAAACTGCTGCACTGGAATCATTAAGTCAGAGTTTCGTTGTACCCACCTCAGTCTCAAAGTCCATGTTGAGGATTCTGTCTGCTTCGTCCATGACCAGGTACTTCAGCACTCGTAGGGAGAAGCCCTTTGTGTTCTCCATGTGGTCTATCAACCGACCGGGTGTGGCTGTAAACACATTTCATTCACTTCATCACATCAATAATAAAACCAAAGGCTGCTTAAACTGCTGAATTAGAGACATATACAGAAGACAACCATCACATCTGCTCAGCACAAAAACTCACACAGAGAAGAACTGACAGATGATGTGCTGCAGTTTATGACATGTGTTTAACTTGTGGTCTTACCAATAACGATGTGAGGTTTTTTAGCCAACACCAAAGACTGGGACATCATATCGATCCCTCCGACTATCACAGCTGCAACAGAAAAGAAAATTGGTCCAGAACCACAGAAAGTCATCTGCATCACTTCAAACCAGTAAACCTTTAATCAACACTCACCACACTTGACACCGATGCTGGAGCCCAGGGCCTCGAACTGCTCAGAGATCTGAAACGCCAGCTCCCTGGTGGGGGTGAGGACGAGGGTGTGGAGCCTCTGAGGCGAGGCCAGCAGCGACTGCAGGATGGGCAGAGCGAAGGCGCCCGTCTTTCCTGAACCAGTCTCTGCCAGGCCAATAACATCCTTCCCTGCAGTTTAGGAAGAAGACGGGCGTCACTGAAGTTACGTGAGCAGTGGAGGAAAGTCACTATGTACATTTTATATATATTTATGCCTGATTAAGATTTTAAAAATCTATACAAATAATAATAATAATCACTACAAAGTTCTAGTGCACCACAAAGCCTCATTGACAAAAACCCTCTGAGGAAAAACAACAAAAACTTAACTGACATGTGCAAAGACATTTCCAGCTGCCTCTCTGTCAGCTCCACTAAATCTGTGCTAAATTTATGCTCTTGCATCTATTTTGCAAGTGATGGTGTTGCATTTTGTGGTTGTTGCTGGACAGTGGTGGCATGTTGGTGTGAGTCACTTATCACGATGAGAAAGTCAACTCTCCAGTCTGCAAACTCTCGTCCTGCTACCCCTGCTGTGTGGCCAGGTCGAGGTTTTTAAGTGATATATGTCAGTAAACATAAGGAAAAGATGGAGAAGAATGAGCACCAGCTGAGCTAACATCCTGCTCCCATTGTACATGTGTTGAGTAATAAACCTGACGACCTCTCAGTTTCCAACCAGTATCAGGGACTGTTTGATTCACTGAAACTCCTGGACAGCTTCATTTAACCAGTGATCTGACAGAGCAGAGGACTCTGGGAGAGAAGGACAGGAGGCGTGTGCTTTACACTGAACAACAAGTGGTGTGTCGGTAGGAATGTGAGATGCTGTCCTGTTCCTGCTGTGGATCACTGCTATACACTGTTCAAAGGAGCAGAGCAGAGCTGCTGTCCATGTTCAGGAGTAGCAACCATGCAGTCAACCTAACGTGGTCAAGATATATAAACACACTACAAGACATGACCCAGTGGCGCAAGAGACGGCGCCAATCAGAGCAGGGGGCAGGTTCCAGGACACCAACACTGACGTCCTTCATGACATCAATAAATTCACTGAAGCCCCTTTTACACTGCCAGATTTTCTGCGAATGTTGAGCCGTTTTGCCGACAAGCTGCGAGCGTTTAGACACACAGAGCCGGATTGGCGAGTTGATCCGAGGTGCCCAATTTTCCGCCTCATAGGGTAGACATATTGGAGGAACCCTTTTAGTTTAAACAGACCGAGGCGGCCTTCCGCAAAGGGAGGGGCTGTTGATGACTTGTGGGAGGAGCTGTTGATGATGCCGCACGTGCGAGCCACTGGCGGTGGATAAACAGGAAACAGCTGATAGCAGGAATTAGCGAGCAGCTAGTAGCAAGAGGGAAACACAAACCTGACAGACACTGTAAAGATGAGCAACTGGGGAGACAAGGAATTGCGCACCACAAAAGTAGGTAGGCGGCATTTTGCTGCACTCCCCGATTTTGTTTTTATACTGCCAATGCTGAAAAAAGACTGATTGGGCTTTCCTGCAAATTTGCACAATTCCTATTTAAAAAGGGCTAGAGTCGCCATTAGGTTCCAGGACACCACCACTGACACCCTTGATGACATCAATGAATTCACTGAGTCTGTAGGTACGTTCCGGATCGAAGGCCTTTTCTTTTTACTTTAAGAAGTTACTGCAGCTGTCCTTAAAAAGCACACATTGTTGCATGCAGTATGCACTACTGTCTCATAACATTACACCCTGAACTTTGACCCTGTTGCTTTTATATCTGTTACCTTGGAGATAAAACAAACGCCACTTTCAGAGTTTTGCAGAGACGGCGATCAACCCTGAGAGCTCTGCTGTTGTTACTTTGCTGTTTAAACATAAAGTTATAACTGCACTGATTGTAGATTCTGACATACTTTATTTGCAATAATGAAATTACATCTGCACTTCTCTGTCACTGATATTTTTATAGTTATGTCCTTTTGGTGTTTGTAATATTTAGCACTATTTTGTTGACTTAATCAATTAACCAACATCTCTGAGGAATGTTTCCAGCACCTTGTTGAATCTGTGGGTCCAACCTGGTACTAGCATGGTGTACCTAATAAAGTGGCCGGTGAGTGTATATTTTGCTCTGTAACGCACGTTGACTTGCTCTGACGTATGAAATGTGCTACACGAATGCAGCTGCCTTACCTTGCCACTGTAACATTTGATGAGCTGTATAGAAAGTAGTGTGACTGTGATGATCGCTCACCTTGCAGGGCCACAGGAATGGCTTCTATCTGGATCTTTGTTGGACTCTTCCATCCCAGCTGATCACAAGCCTCACACAGGACCTCAGTGACACCCTGTGAAGAAGAGAAAACACCGAGAGTAGATCTTTAAAAGCTGCTGGTTGTGTCTTGCTGCCAAATTAAACCCGTTCTGTAAACGTTGTCAGACACCGGGCAGATTTGAGACGATAAAAGTACAGATGGAGCTAACTTAGCTTAGCTAGCTTAACCTGCTAATAGCAGCTTGTTTATGTCGCTAACATGGCGTCTCTTCTTCGCTGTGAGATAAACCTACCAGATCTTTGAAGCTCTTCACTGCCTCGTCGTTTTCGCCGCTGTTAGACTGACTGTTATCATCACCACTGTCCGAATCCTCGAGTGGTTCATCTGTGTTTGGCTTCACGTTTTCCTCACTGCTGTCCGCCATGTTTCTCTCCCCAACGTGTCGTCAGCTCCGGACTGCGCAGATGCGGAAACGAGTCCGAGCTTCAGCGACGAAAGCTTGGGAATTGTAGTCCTTGTTTGTTGGCATGTGCTGAGAAAACCGAAACTTTAACAACAAAAAAGATATTCAGTCACTAATGTCGCAAAAATGTGATATTAAAATTTAAAATTAAATAATAAAAAATAGATTAAATCAAATCAAGTTTATTTACCAACCAAAGTGTTGTACAAATAAAAAAAATAAAAAAAAAATAAAAAATGACACATATATTTATTTAAAAAAACAAAAACAAAAAACTGGAATATATAAAATTGAAATAGGCACAAAAAATTATACACAAATATAAAACAGAATAACACCAGTAAGAACAATTATTTACATAAAAATATTATACAATACTAAAATATTAAAACCACTCAGATAGATATTATACATATAGGCTAGGGAGAGAAAAAAAATGCATCAGGAAATTTAAACAGCTGACTGGCGGACTACAGAAAAATCTTTTCACAGACAGAAAACATCCTGACACATTTTTTTAATATAGATATAATTCATTTGTTCATGTGTTTGTTATGTTGTCTCCAATACTACACCAGTGATTCTCAAAAGGGGTACACATACCCACAGGGTACTTTGGAGTACTGCAGGGCCTATGTGAGATTTCTTTAAAATGTTTATTTAAAAAAAATTCAGTCATACATAATCCCAAAATAAAGTTTAAATTTAAGTTATAATATCAATAAAAAATATAAAGGTAAGTTCCAAAACCACATTTTCTATATACTGTATAGATATAGATATAATAGTTTAAATTAAATCATTAACCATCACAACAAACACATTCACGTAATTGGGTGTTGGGAAGGTTACTTTCTAAATGTAATAGGTTACAGATAACTAGTTACCCTGTTTTAAATGTTATGTGATGTAACTACTTAAATTACTTAAAGTAATGTTACTCTAACAAATGTTCTAAACTGTGCAATAAAGCTGAAAAATGTAGGGATGCACGATAATATCGGCACGTCATCGGTATCGGCTGATATCGGCTTTCAAATGAACCAACAGAACCGGCCATGGCATTATATAAGAAGACATAACAGTCATTAAAACAATATAATAACCAATAAAAAAGTACATCCATAAATTTACTAATAAAAATAAATAAAAATCGTTATTATTATTATTATTATTATTATTATTATTGTCCCTCCGGGTTGGGAGAGAGTTTCTGCCTCAGGCGAGGGAGTTCAAGTATCTCGGGGTCTTGTTCAGGAGTGAGGGTAGAATGGAGCATGAGATGGATCAGTGGTTTGGTGCAGCTTCTGCAGTGATGTAGGTGCTGCACCAGACTGTCGTGGTGAAGAGGGAGCTGAGCTAGAAGGCAAAGCTTTCAATTTACTGGTTCATCTACGTCCCAACCCTCACCTATGGTCATGAGCTCTGGGTAGTGACTGAAAGAATGAGATCGCAGATGCAAGCGGCTGAAATGAGTTTCCTCTGTGGGGTGTCTGGGCTCAGCCTTAGAGATAGGGTGAGGAGCTCGGACATCCGGAGGGAGCTCGGAGTAGAGCTGCTGCTTCTTCACATTGAGGTGGTTCAGGCATCTGATCAGGATCCTCCTGGGCGCCTCCTGTTAGAGGTGTTCTGGGCACGTCCCACTGGTAGGAGGCCCCGGGGCAGACCCAGAACACGCTGGAGGGATTACATATCTCATCTGGTCTGGGAATGCCTTGTTGTCCTCCAGGGGGAGCTGGAAAGCATTGCTGGGGAGAGGGACGTCTGGGGTGCTTTGCTTGGCCTGCTGCCCCCGTGACCTGGCTCCGGATAAGCAGATGAAAATGGATGGATGTAATTTAACTACATTTTTTTCCCTCAGTGACTGTAATCTATTACATCTGTAACACTGCATAAATGCGATCATGTTTACTTGATGACAAAAATTGGTTTGCCTTAAATTTAGTGATGGATTCTGAACATCTGAAACATTCAAGTGTTTTTCACTTACTTAGTACATCAGACGCTGGTGTTGTTCCTCTTCATACAGGCTTTTTATCTGCATATAAATGTTTTGTGTTGGCTAGCGTGTACTTGGCTGAAAACATATTTCAAAGGTGGTAGGTACATTATTGAAAACAGTTTGAGACCACTAGCACACCACACTGAGACATGAGGTAAAAAGTATTTATTTAGCTGCTGATCAAACAGTTTCAGACGTGTAACTTTGTCAGAACATTCCACA